>NC_080643.1:15524285-15827857 GCF_027579445.1 Ammospiza nelsoni | reverse complement strand
TGATCAGGTTGTGCAGCCCTGGCAGGCAGCTCCCCAGGCAGTGCCCACAAACCAGGGTGCCTGGGGCTGCTCATTTTGTTCTTGGCTTTATTTTCTTTGTGATGTGGAGAGGATCCTGTAGCCTGGAGCTCTCGCCCTGTTTATCCCCTTTGATTCCACAAAAGGCCAGATTGCAGCTTCTTCCAGGCACTGCAGTACCCCAGGGGCTGCCCAGTCTCCAGCCCTGCCCTGCTGCACCCTCTGTGCTGGTGAGGGGTCTCAGGGCTGAGCATCCAGTGAGGGTGCCCTGGTGCTGAGCATCACCCCATCCTGCTTCTGGCAAATAAATGCTGCTTCCTCTGCTTACCCTAGTGTGGCCATGGGGTACAGAGGGGTTAAATGTGGGTGGGCAGCACATTGCACCTCTGGGCCCCAGCACTGGCGCATTTTGAGGGGGTTCTGAGGGGGTTTTTGAAGAGTCTGCCTGTTTGCTCTGAAGAGTCTGAAGAGCCTCTGTTTGCTGTGCACAGAGCTGGGAGCTGTCAGTACAGAGAGCTGGGCTCAGCCCTTGCCCTGTGCAACACGAGCCTGCCCTGCTCCAGCTGCCAGGCTGCTGAGTTCAAATGGCAGCAGTTCCCCTGGAGATACTGGCTTGGCCCAGGAAAGGCAGGAGCAAGCAGGACAAACTGGCTCCCTGTCCCTGGAGCACCCTCCCAGGCTGCTGCCCACCGTGCCTCCTGCTGCCCCCTTGCCCGTGCAGCAGAGGGGTGCCAGGGTGCTGCAGGAACCCCCAGGCAGGGATGCTGGGCACTGGGGTGGCACTGTGCTCCTGGGCTGGAGTGGGCAATGCCTGGCTGCTCCTGCTTCCCCTGGGCTCATTCTTCCTTTCCCACTTGTTTTGCAGAGACTTGCCAACGCGGCGGAGAAATTCCAGAAGGCTCACCACTGGCAGGACAACATCCGGGTAAGGCTCCATGGCACCCCAGCCCTGCCCCCTGTGCCAGGGCAGCCACTGTGCCATCCCTCCCTGCCCACATTCGTGTCCCGTCCGTGAGTCACCGCTGGCTGTGCCGTGCCCCAGCCCCAGCGCCTGCCACGCTAATGAGAGCAAATGAAGCGATTTGGAGCTCGTTTGCAGCCTCGAACACACGGCGAGGAGAAGGCAGGAGGTGAAGGTCGAAGGGACAGCTCAGCAGTGAGGGGTGGGGGCTGAGGATGCTCCTGCTCTCCCCTGCTCTGGCACCGCTGGGTTCGGTGCTGGGGGGGGCTGGCACGGGGTGGCAGCAGCGGTGGCTCAGCTGTGGCACATGCCAGCAGTTGCGGTGGGGGCTGCTCCTGGGGAAGGAGCAATCTGGGCTGGGAGAGGGAAGACGCGGGTTTAATGATTGCATTTGACTTTGTAATTCTGGCGGTGATAGCACTCAGCAGGAACCTGAAGGATTCTGTCTGGAAATGCTCTCAAATTATAACCATAATACAAAAGGAAGGAAAGATTGTTTTTCTCCCAGTGCGAATGGAGTCTGCAATAAAAAATACTCCTGAGCCACCCAGCCCCTCCCTCTTGGCTAGGATGGCATCCTGCCCAGCCCTGAGGAACCTCCTGTATCCTCTGAGGGGACAGCCTGGGATAGCCCCACTGCCAGGCCAGGCTGCTGTATTGTGGGGGGTATTTCACAGTCTGAGCTGCTGATGCTGCTCACACAGACCTTCCTGCCACAGGTGATGGTCACCAGGGCTTGCTGGAGAGAGGAAGAGGTGGGAGAAGCAAAGGAGAAGGCAAGGAGGTGACCTGCTTGGCTTTCATTTGCCATGTGGGCAGCGTGGGGTGGAGGCTGGTGGCTGATTCTGTGTCCCAGGGGCACCCAAGGAGCAGGATGAGCTCACAGGGATCTCCCTGTCTGCATGAAAGCACTGCTGAATTGCTGTCAGCTCTTCCCAAGAGGCCAGGGGAGAGGAGGTGAGGAGGATGATGAGATTTGGTGCAGGCACCTGCGATGCCAATGCCAGTGCCAGACCAGGACCTTGGCTTGGGGCTCCCAAGGAAAGCTCAGAGAAGTGCAGGGCATCTTCATCCCTAGAGTTTACCCAGTCTCACATGTCCTCTAGGGTCAGGAAACACCCCTGAGCAGCACCTGAAGCTTGACTGTGGGTACCCCAGGGACACTGTAGTTGTCCTGTACCCACCCTGCTGGGCTGGCACCCAGGGTTGGGTGCCTTGTGACCAGGGCATGTGCAGGGTGGGCACAAGGTCACTGCATTTTGTAGCAGTGCTTGGAGCTTTTGCTCATCCTCTGGATCAGAAGGATGGGCTCCTGCTGCAGGGGCTCTCTGCAGCCCCACAGAGCTCCTTCTCCAACCAGACCTGGCTGGCTTCCACTGCCAGGGGAATAACAGCAGGACACAGAACACTCTGGGAAAGGCTGAAGCACTGGGAAGCTCTTGGCTCATATTGCCATTCACGGCACAAAGCTTTCAGAAATCCACTTTCATAGAAAAAAAAATATTTTTAATAGCACTGTTTGCAACCACTTAATCAAGGTAATTAGGAGCGAGTCACCCAGAAACAATGTGCAGTGATGCGTCACCGCAGAGCTCGGCGCTGCTTTATCAGGACAGCCCAGGCCTGCCTGGGACACTTGATGGACTGGTCCAGCTCTGTGCACAGTCCCCAGGGTGCTGGGCATCATCCCTGCCTGCCTCAGACCTGCCTGCAACAGCCCCAGCTCCTGAGCAGAGCAGAGGGATGGAGGGGCTTTGGGGCTGAGCCTCCTTTTGCTGCCCTTTATCCTGGAGATGGATGGGCAGGGTCGGAGCCGAGTGCCAGCACCGCTGACCCTGGCTCTGCAGCTGCCCCCACAGCAGGCAGGGAAAGGGCAGCAGCACAGCAGCCCAGCTCCTCCTCTCCTCCCTTCTCACCAGCAGCTCGTTCCTGCTGGCTGCAGCTCTCCCCTGCTCTCCCAGCGTGTCTGTCCTCGCCCCGCGCCGGAGTCGGTGACAGATTGAGGCAGGCGCGGTTATTTCTGTGTTTCCATCCAAAGGCGCCGGCAGATGCTGAGTGTTTGCACTGCATTAGTGCTAATGGCAGCCCCATTAAACCTCACTGCAGATGGGTTGCTATGGAAGTCCAGGGGAAAATGAAGCAGGAGCAAGAGCCTGAGCGGCTGGGAGCTGCTGCCAGCCATCACTCACGAGCCGTCTCTACGGGGAAAGTTCCTTTTCCTTTGCTGTTTTCTGGTTTTCTTGCTTTTTTCCAGCTACATCCCAGCCAAGCTGGCCTTTCTGGAGCTGAGCTCAGCCTCCCACCACAGGAAGCTTTGCAAAGTGCCTCCCTGTTCCCTAAACAATCCCTTACTCCTGTCCTGCTTCATCCCTGCTCCCTGTGCTCGTCCACCCTCATGTCTACCAGCTGTGCCAAGCTGTGGCTGTGTCCCAGATCAATTCTGGATATGGGGCCATTTTCCTTGGTCAAAAGTAGCCTTGGCCCCAAGGTCACCCGTATTCTGAGCACGCTCATGAGTTCCCTCAGGCTTGTTTTACTCCAGGACTATGTGGCAGCTCAGAGTGGCATGGTGGGCAGGGATGTGGGGAGGGGTGTGGGGAGAGATTGTGCCCTTCCCTGCCTGCACTGTGGGGGTCTCTCAGGGATGCACATTCACCCTCTGGAGAAGGCTGGGAGAGCTCTGGAAAGGTGAGAGCTGGGTCCTGTTGCCAGAGTGGGCTCCCACCAAGGGACATGGCAACCACCTGGCACTGGTATGGTAGGAAACCACAGAAAATTCCCCATTTGCAGTGGCCTGGCCTACCAGTTCTCCCAGTGAGAATCTTCTGGCCTACAGGCTTCCATTCAGAGATCCACTGGGATAGTCTGGCTCCACTCCATGCAGAGCCATGAGGGTTTGTCCTTCAAGGCACAAGCTGGCCCCCTGCTCTGGATGTCCCCAGTTCTGAGCCTGCCCTGTGCTGACCACCCCAGCAGCAAACAGAGGTGCCAGGGCTCCAGCCCACCCTGCAATGCAGCTTTCAGGTTTTCATCCTCTGCTTGCTGCCCTGCTTGGGCAAGGGTCCTGCAGAAGTAGAACTAGCTATAAAAATGCTGAAAGGTCATGCTGAGGTTTTTGCTGCCATCCTTTGTATCCATCCTCGCTGACAAGTTGCCATGTGGCCTGTCAGACATCCCAGCCAGCTCCATGTTCTCCCAGCTCTTTTCAATTTGGGTGCTCTGCTTTCCTCCCAAGTTTTCCTTGGGTTCTTTTCCAGACCTTCAGCCCCATGCCAGCAGCATCAGCAGGGTCTCAGGTGTCCCACACTCCATGCTGACCTGGGGGATGCTGTCAGAGGTGCAGATCTGCACTGCCAGCCACAGAATGCATCCCAGGCCAACATCATCATCATCATCATCATCATCATCATCACCGTGTGTAGGTGTGCTGGGGCTGCCAGAGCTATTTGTGCCTTTAGGGGACACTCCAGTGCTGCAGAGATCCATCCCCTCGTTTATGTGTGCTTGGCAGGATTACATAAATTGCCTTTAAAAGTTGACTTCTTTATAAGCCATTTTCTGCTTCATAAAATGTTTATTACTGTTGTTTTTCTCCCAGTCTCCTTCCTTGCTGCATTTTCCATCACTATACTGGGAAGCTCCCCTCTTCCTCTGCCTGCTGCCCCTCTGCCTCCCACCTCTCCCCACCTTGTGATGTTGGAAAGGGCCCTTGGAAGGGTCAGAGCCCAGCAGGCCCTTTTTCCTTGGAAAAGAAAAATAGCCATACATTGAGCTGTGGATGTAGGAGCTGCTGGGGACAGGGTTTAGCCACGGGGTGGTTCTGGGGAGTGGTGACATTTGTGGAGGTGGCAGGGGCATCACAAGTGCTGGACAGCCCCATGCTGCTGCCTCCATCTGTAACCCCTGCCTGCAAGCACATGAGGAATAACAAAGCCCAGATAATTTCAAGCTCCATTAGAAACGAAACTCCAGGGAGAAAGGGATTGCTGTTTGCCAAATGGGGATGGACAGGAGCAATAACAGGGACTGTGCTCCTGCCTGCCCAGGAAAGGTGCAGGATAAAGCAGGGATACATGGCAGCATGGCTGGGTACCCAGCCATGGCCACACAGCCCTGGGAGCTGCATCCCTCTGATCCCTCTGTAGGAAAAGCAAGGCAACCCCAACGAAGGGAAGAATGACAAGGAGGACTCCCTTGATATCAGAAGGCTAATTAATTACTTTATTATACTATATTATTCTATATTGCACTAAATGTAAACTGAATCTGCACAAGCACTCAGCTACACTGAACAAAACCTTGTGACTGTCTGCTGACTGACAATCTGCACACACTCCTGGCCCTGACAGGCCAAGGAAACAAAACACCATCACTTTGGGTAAACAATCTCCATATTGCCTTCTACTTTGGCACAACACAGGAGCAGAGAATGAAATAAGAATTGTTTTTTTCTTCCTCAATGTGATTCCTAGAAAATATCCTTGGGAAGTTGTGCCTTGCTTTCCTCTGTGAAGAGAAATGCAGCCACATCCCTCCAGGTGCAGGATCCTGCTGCTCCACCCAGCACTGCTGGGTGTGTGTCTGTGGGGGAGCAGCAGTTGTGCCATGCCATGCCATGCCATGCCATGTCATGCCACGTGTGGGCTCCAGCAGCTGCTCCCATGAGCTGGGCACAGCCATGCAGGCAGAGCTTTGTGTTCAAAGCAGCAGCAGAAGGGCGAGCGCCAGCTCCTTATCCTCCTTTCATTTTTCTCCTCCTTTAATTACAGATCCTACTTATCAGCTGAGAACAGAAAGATTGTCACCGTAACCTTGCACTTGCCCTTGTAGAAGGTTTACCTAAAAAGTTAGAAAATAAAATCAAATACTCTAATTTGCAGTCGTCTTGCCATTTCAAACCCAGTTTTCATTACAGCACAGAAAGTGCATTGAAGCTGTGTTTATAACCCCCTTTTAGATAACAAATCACATTTTCTTTTGGCTGGCGAGTGTGTAGAATTGATATTTTTTTTTTCAGTTTAATGGGTTTGTGTGTTCAGGAATGATCTCCATCAGCTGAGAGTCTTTATTGTGTTTGATATAATGTCAGCTTTCATTACGCTCGGAGAATTACTGTGCTACAGCACCAACCTTGCTCCTGTAGCGCCGGTCTGGCCGAAAAGCAGAACAAGAAAATCATTCACAAAACCCCTGTGTTGGTGCTGTTCCCTCTTAAAAACCAAGGATGGGGCTTGAGGGGGCTTGACCAACCCCCCATTCTGCAAGACCACTGGGCCATCCATGGCTTCTCCATGACTGTGATGGTTTGGGGTTGCTGGCTTTCCTCTCAGTGCTGCTTTCCCTTCCCATCCCATCCCATCCTGTCCCAGGAAGGGCAGGGGCTCTCCAGCAGCCTCTCTGTGTGTGCTGCCCCCCCTGTGGCACCCGGGTGCAGTGAAGGGGAGCAGCAGCCACGCCTCGCTCGAGGCAGCCTCAGAGGAGCAGGACAGACAGGAGATGCCATGTAAAGAAGAATGGCTGGCGAGGTGTGATCAGATAAAACATCTTCTTGGGGAGATGAAAAAACTGTTGACAGGTCACTTAAATATTTCCCCGGCTCTGTCAGAGAGGCAGGGAGAGGAAATTGCTTTTAAAAAAAAGATGCCAAGGCAGATTATGATGACTGTTTCCACCTGTCCTGGGTAATGCCTAGGGCCCCTGATGGTGGATGGGATGCAGGGAATTCACAGTGCTGCAGGAGAAGGATGGGCCCCACCAGGCCCCTTCTTGGTCTGTCCAGCAGCCTGTGGTGGCTGGGGCTAACAATGAATATTGTCCTCTTCTGGGGACTAGGAAAGGATTCATCGTGGGAAATATGGACAAGAATAGTTCTAGCCAGTGCAAACAAAGGGTCAGCCCCTACCAGCCACAGCCAGGTTTGGCTTGCAGGTAGGAATTTCTCCCAGGAATCCATCCAGCCCCTGGAGCTTGTTCCTGGCTGTGGCCCTCACCCCAGCCCATGGCAGGTGTAGCAGGAGCACTTTCTCTGCTCTATTGTTCCCCAGCCAGGAGGCTGCTGTGCCCATGGCAGGGCTCAGACACCCCGGGCTGGGCACTCACCTGCTGAGAGCTGCAGCCCCAGCTCCGGCCAGGACCAGCTAAGCAGCACACACCAATGCCCAGGGACAGCCAGGAGGGCTTGGCAGGGTGATGCTGTGGTGGGGATGTGTGTGTGTCCCTGCTCATGCTCTGCTCCTGCTGCCCTAGCCCAGGTGTGAGGCTGCAGGAGCTCTGTGACACGCTGCAGGGTGTCTCTGTATGAAAGGTGCAGCTATAAGCAAAAGCTGCTGCTATTTCTGTGTGCTTAATGGCTCAGGGACATGAAGAAGTACCTGAACACTCACTGTCCTCTCAAAGTGCTGATGGCAGAGGAAAGGTGGGCTCATGAGCAGAGTCCCCAGTGCTGTATGGGCATACCAGCTCCTGCTTGCTCTCCCCACCCACTGAATTGCCCATGGGTCTGACCAGGCCCAGCTCTGGTCACCTGGCTTATCCCCTCACAGATAAGCTGTGCCCTGGGGTGCTGGTCCTGCCACCAGCTCCATCCAATGGCTGGAAAACAGGCAGGTGCCAGCTTGGGATCCATCTTTTCTTCCCCACCACCCTCCGAGTTCCCCCTAACTGCCTGAAGGCAAACTGCTGCAGGATTTGACTCTTCCAGAGCCAATTAAATCTTGAAAGAGATTTGCTGACCACCGGGGTCACCTGTGCTGCTCAGAGAAATGAAGCCCACAGCCTGAGGCTGAAAGGGACCAAAATCAATGTGCTGCAGCAGGATCTGCCTGCACAAGTGCCCCGGGACACTGCAGCATCCCCAGGGCATGTGATTTACAGGGTGACCCTTACAGGACTGCAGTGAGCAATCCTGTGGAGTCCTACAGGCCCTCAGGAGAGGGATTAGCCAGATTAGGTGATTTTACAGGAAAGCTCTACAGGGGAGAACAAGCCATAGCCCTCCTGCAGTGTCCCTGCCAGCTGTGTGCTCCAGCTGGATGGCTAGAGCAGGGAGCTGAGGGTTTTAGGGTGGTGGCAGCTCTGTGTGTGATACAGTTTGACTGTCACCTGGTCAGATCGCTGACTTGGAGGCTTGGTCCAGCACCCCTCCATCCAGGCATCTCCAGGCTGCAGTGAGGTAACAGAACACTGACCTTTTCAGCATTATTTTTAGTTGCTGCAATTGTTTTAGGCAAAAAAAGATCTATTTGGATGCTTGTAGAGGGCTGTGTCAGGGGTTGTGGGGGGAGTGTCCCTCACCACCCACCTGTGTGCCCCTCCTTGTCCTGGGTTTTGTCTCATACCTGTTCTGCTGGGGAGTGTCAGGAGAGCCAGAGAAGGGTCTTCCCTTGTGCCACTGGCAAGGCTCCAGCTTGCAGCTCTCCAGAAGGTCACAGCCTGGATTTTTAATCAGCTTTTCGCTTGGTGTTTGGGTGTGAAAACAGTGAAGGTGTGGAGCACAGGGCACCTGGGGAGGGCTCAAGGGGCTGAGGAAGGAGCCAGGGTGCCTGGGGAGACTTAGGCCTGCAGCATCCCCAAGGCCACCTCCAGGAGGTGCTACCTGGATCCAGCCTTGGCCAGGGGCTGCCCAGGGACACTGAACCACAAGGGTTTGGTGCAGGTGTGGCGGTTCCTTGGTGGCCTTGCTGGAGAAGCCTGGGCCATGGCTACAGGGACAGCTGCAGATCAGTCTGGGATTGCACTGAGCTCCCAGAGTGTTGCACTGAGGGTTGCAATTTAGGAGCTGAAATAACCCCACACTTACCCACCAGTGACACAGCCAGGCAGTGCCATTGTGCAGGTGGCACTTGGCAATTTAGGTACAAGAAGATGGGCGGTGGTTAACACATCCTGGAGCAGCAGCTCCTCCTTGTCAGCCTCCCCTGCAGTGGGAACCAGTGTATGCTTCCTGCAGAGACAGGGACAATATTTTGCCTTGAAATCCCTTGACGTCTTCACCCCCTTGTTTTCTTTATTGGTGTTTATTCTGAAAGGCTCGAGAAATACCAGTGCTATTTACACAGACCCGGTGCTGAGTTTAACATGGACCAGAGGAGGAGAGGATTGTATGAAGAAGGCAAATGTGGTTTTAAAAAAATATTAGTGAGCAGAAATTGTAGGACCCCTTGTTGCCTCTTGGAACACTCATGGCATCTTTTCATGAGAGAGAAAAGATGCATCTCTGAGGGCTCTCTCCCTCCTTCCTGGAACAGACGCAGGCTTCCAAGTGGCCAGGACACAGATGCCCTGCCAGCTCCCCCAGTCTCCCTTGGGCCCCATGAAAAACCCCCAGCATCAGGAGGGCTGTGGCAAGGGTTTGGGGCACACGTCAGGGCCAGGGCCACGCTGGTGCTGTCTCTGTGGAAACCTCAGCCACAGCCTGTGTGGCTGAGATCTCACCAGCTGCTCCTGGGGTTCTCAGGGCTTGACAGAGGGCATGGCAAGGGCTCTGTGATCCCTGGGGGAATCGGTGGGAGGGACATCCTTACAGGATCTCTGCTCCCTGTGCCGTGCCCTGTGCCGTGGGAGCGCTGGGGCGGGGAAAGCAGGAGCAGGGAGCGATTGTCCTGCCCGAGCATCATCACCTTGGCTCTCCTGCCCGAGCATCATCACCTCGTGCCCTTTGCACTGCGGGAGCGGGAACCGAGCTTTTCGGAGGAGCCAACGGCAAATAAAATGAATAACAAAGCACCTTCTGGCTGGCCGCTGTTAGTCACACTCACTCCTGATTAAAGATCATTAAACATGAAATTAGCTGGTTTGTGCTCGGGTCTCCGGGGGTTCCTTTCATTAGGAGGTGCAGATGGCCGTGGAGCGGGCACGGGGCGGCCGTGGGGCCGGCAGTGGCACAGCAAGGCCAGATGAAGGGAAATTAATTCTTTCTTTTTCCTTTCTTGTTGTTGTAAACCCCACAGCATTTCACAACAAATCACAGATAATTAATAAGTGTGTTCCCTTAATGACTGGGCTTTTTAATAGCAGAAATTGGAAGATGCTGCGTCAATTTTTTTTTTTATATTTCCCCTCCCGGTGCTGCCTTATCTCAATCTCTGAGAGTCGCAGAGCCCGCGGAAGCCATGGGCATCTTCTCTGCTCAGGGAGATGCTGGAACTGCCCTTTGCAATCCCCATTCTGGGGAGACACCACCTGCACAGCCTGCCAGGGTCCCCTGCTGCTGATGTCCCCAAGATCAGCTGCAGGGCTTTCCCACCTCTTGGGAAGCCGGGAGAAGCCACTGTGAGCCACCCTGGGGAATAATTTTGGATGAGAGGGTGATCCCGGTGAGGGGCAGTGACAGCCAGCCCTCAGTGGTGCCGGGCTGGTGGGACAGGTGGTGCTGCCCAGAGAGCTGCTTGCCCCCACTGGTCCCTTTCTCCAGGCTGGCATGGATGTCACAGTGCCACCGTGCCTGGCACAGGGCTGTGTCCAGGGCTGTCCAGAGCAGGGGCAGGCAGGACAGGGATGCAGTCAGTGCCATGGAGGCTTTGGCCGTGTTTCTGCTGGGGACCAGACCGCTTTCCTTGTTCCATAATACAGCAATGATCACCCCAGGGCTGCCCGTGCCGGGAAGGCTGCTGGCTGCTGATGGGGATTGACTGGCAGACGGCGCTGCCCGTGTGCCGGCATCACACCCGGTCCCGGCACGCTGGGAAGAGGCTCTGAGTGCCCTTTAATTACCCTTGCTACTGCTACACGGAATGCTGTTGTGACAGCATCGCTGCTCTCCCAATTGCCTCTTCAGGAATTTTATCAGCTGTCTCGCGTCTTGACACTCTGGGAAGAGGAATCCAAGCAGACCTTTCTGCTTAAATAGGTTCTAAATACCCCAAATTAACGACGTGCATTTCTCTGTGGAAGCAAGGACACTTTCCTCCCTGTTTCTGCAGTGCGGGGAGGGGGCCTGGGTGGCTGCAGGGCCATTGCCTGCCACGCTGCCCAAACCTGGCTCTTCTGTGGCTCCTGGTGTTTGCAGCAGAGGCAAAGCACCCTGGCTGTGGGCACTGGTGACAGTGCAGGGCTGTGCTCACACCGGTGTCACTGTCACAGGGCTGGTGGCCCTGCAGTGCTCTGGCTCAGCTCAGTCACGAGTCAGGGAAGCATGGCAGGCCATGGCCAGTCCTTGCAGGGTGGATGTGGAGGATGTGAGGTTCTGAACACGTGCCAAGGACAGCAGGGCTGGGGAGGGTTCAGTCCCCAGCAAGGTGGCTGCCAGGAGCATGAGAGAGGCACTGAGGGGATGAATCAGGGGCAGGGACTCCTTTCTCATCCCTGACCTTGATGGCACTGACAGCTCTCCCCTTTCTCTGCAGGAGGAAGACATCGAGTACTACGACTCCAAGGCCGACACTGAATATGTAAGTGCTGTCTCTGTGGCATCTCTGGCACAGCCCCACCCTGGCCCAGGGCTGAGCCCCTCACCAGTCTGTCCCAGCACGGTACCAGGGTCATGGCACAGCATTTGTCACGGCTGTAACCACATTCTGTGCCCGGTGTGCAGTCGTGTCCCCAGCTGAGCCGTGGTGACATCTGGCCACCAGCACCGGGCCTGGCAGCAGGCAGGTGGGCAGGTTGCTCTGCTGCCTGCAAAAGTTTCTAAAATTAAAGCTGGCATCTGAAATTCAAATGAAGAGCAAACCTTTAATTAGAGACTGAATCTAATTCCCTGCCCTACTCGGAGCATAGCCATCCTGTGATTTCTGGCAATCAGTGCTTTAACTGCGGGCCTGGCAGCCCCCATCCCCCGGGGCTCCCAAGAGAGATGAAATTTGCCAGCTCCTCCTGTGGTGACAGTGAGGGGACTTCACTCAGGGGCTGTGCACGGGTGCAGGGAGCTCCACCAGCACTGCTGGCCGCCCTGAGGCACCCTGCTCTGCCCTGGGTACCCCTCTGTGCCCTGCGACACCCTGCTCTGCCCTGCGACACCCTGCTCTGCCCTGGGTACCCCCTCTGCCCTGGGCACCCCTCTGTGCCCTGAGACACCCTGCTCTGCCCTGGGTACCCTGCTCTGCCCTGGGTACCCTGCTTTGCTCTGGGGCACCCTGCTCTGCCCTGGGCACCCTGTTCTGCCCTGGGACACCCTGCTCTGCCCTGGGACACCCTGCTCTGCCCCGGGTCACCCCACTTTGCTGCCAGGTCACCCAGCTCCCACACTGTGCTGCAGGATCATGGGAAATAGGGGCTGTCAGGTCAGTGATGCTCTGGGTGTGAGGCTGCTGAGCAGAGTCCTTGGAGCTGACCAGGAGCCCCAAGCACAGCAGGGTGCAGCCTTGGGGACAGCCCCAGCCAGTGCTGGTGCACCAGGCCTGCTCCTTGTCCCCAGGCAGACCTGACAGCAGATGTGCCATGGAGAGACAGTCACACAGCAGGAGAGAACGTGGTGTTGGCAGCAAACCACATGACCCTACCCAAAAATAACACACAGGTGACCCCAAGAGCATCCAGAAGGCCCTGTGCAGAAGGGAGGGGAGCATCTGGGCTTGATGGGGTCTCACCAGCTTGGGTGACATGCCCTGCACTGACCTCTGTCTCTCCTCTCGACCCACCTAGGAGTCTGTGCCCCAGAGCAGAGCCAGGGACAGGCTGGAAGGGAGGAGGATGGATGGATGCCTTCAAAGCAGAGTTGCTGGCTGCCAGTGTCACTGTCCCCAGGCAGTGACAGCAGAGGGCTCTTGGCAGGGGAAGCAGCCACAGAGGGCTGGGAGGTGGGATGAGGAGGTTGGGCAGATGCTGGGACTGAAGTGGAGGGCACTTGCTGTCCTGGGCAAGGTCTCCCCGCCCACAGTGCCACTCATTTACAGCTGAGGATGTCTCCTGTCATTCCCCTCCTGCCTGTGGGGAGATACCAGAGGAGGGAGGAGAGGATCCTGCCATGGCTGCTCTGGAGAGGATGGAGCTAATGGGCTTAAAATACATTAAAGGGGATTTTGGATAGAAGTGAAGGAAAAACTGGCTGGTGGTTAAGGCAGGAGGAGACAGCCTGGGGAGCAGAGCAACTCCCAGCACAGGGGATGAGCAGCAGGACTAATGCATCCATCAGGCTGGGCTGGGCTTTTGCTATCAGTGCTCAGGGCAGGGGACAGAAGCTGGATGTCCCCATGCCTGCTGTTCCCTAGTGTCACACCCCACCATCCTGGTCACATTAGGCAGGATTGGGAAACAGGACAGGGAAAAGGCATCCCGACCTTGGAGCTGTGCCCGTGGAGCCCTCCCAGCACAGGGGGCACTGGGGACAGGCTGTGCACAGTGGCATGGCACAGTGTCCCTGGGGCCTGCAGGATTCAGCTCCCTGATCCCTCCCTTCCCAAAGGAGCTGACATATCAAGGAGCAGCAGCCCTGCAAATCTCTCACCAGCCATAGCAGCTTTAGTCCTGCCCTGAGGAAATACCAAGCAAAACTGCAAAATTGGGGTTGTCCTATTGTACATATGTGTGGGTTTGGCAGGGAGGGCACTTCCCTCCCTCTGCTGTTGCTTCCTTACCAGTGCAATCACAGCAAATTTAATTCCAACAAAAATAATGGGGGAAAAAAAGGAAGATGCTGCTGAGGTAAAAAAGGAGAGAGATGAGACCAGAAAGTCTGAATGGAACGTAATAGTTCTCTCTCCATCCTTTCTTTATTTAGCTTCAGTTTTTCTATTTAAATGGAGCACGATGTAGCTGAGCCAGAGTGGGTGCTGATGGACAATGGCTGCTGCCCATAACTGGAGCTTATTCACAAGCCTTACACTGGCTTTAGCTGCAGTGAGGAGGAAATTAGCTTCTTATTCATCCTGCCTGCACCTCAGCTCCACTATCCTCCCAAACAGACTTTGGATTTCCAAGTGGTTTTTAACAAATGGGAACATCAGAAAATTCTCCCAGGGGTCGCCAAGGCTGTCAGAATTTTTGCAGAAGTGAAGTTTTCACCTTTCCCAGCTAGCAAGAACCATGGGGTTTTGTGTGGGGAGAAGTGTTGAAATCAGCAGACAGACTCGGTTGGGAGTCACAGGCAGAACAACACAGAAATAAATTAATTTTCCACCTTTTGTGTTGTGTTCGTGGCAGGGGATGATGCTTGTCAAAGCTGAGCCTGGGACATGGTGTTCTCAGGTGGAAAACAGCCCAGCTGTGTGAAGGTATCCTGGCCCCAAGGGCAGCCCCCAGCCACCCCCTGAGGTCGTGGGGAGAGCTGAGAGTGAGGGGCTGATGGTGGGGGACTCTGTGCCAGGTGGGGCTGCCCCCTCACTGCTCACCCTCTCTCTGCTCACTCCTCTCTCTGCTCACCCTCTCATTGCTCACCCTGCTCAGCAAATGCAGCAAAAAGGGGAAGGAGGGGAGGGAAAAAAAGCCCCTAAATGTCAGCAGCAGCAGATGAAGGGTGTTGGAAAATTTAATCTTCCGACTTTCTCAACTAATGTGACATTTGGATTTCCTCACGATAAGCTATCAGCCCCAGAAGTTTCTTTCTTTTGCCTTTTTTCTTTTTTTTTTTTTTCCTATTTTTTAACTTCTCTCCTCTGGCTGGTAATTTAAAAATAAATGGTCTAGAAAGATCTCTAAACAGTACCTTTGGCAAAGATTAAAAAAAGCAAAGGGGGATAGGGGAGCAGGCTGGCGGGAGAGGCTGATTGTTATTTATAACCTGGGCTGCTGGAAAAGCAGGAATGTGGCTGGAGAACACATCATCTCCCTCCTCAGCATTAAATTACTGCATTTCAGGAAAAAAATTGATATATTTAAGGAGAAAGACCCTTCTGCACAGGCCGGGAGTTTCTCAGCCATGTGTTGGGGGCTGGCATTTATATCCATGATTATCAGAATCGCAGGGTGTTGATGTGAATATTTCACTGGCCTTTCCAGACTGAGCAGGGATGGGAGCCCCTGGGAGGGTGAACAGGCAGTGCTGGGATCTCGGTGTGTGCTCCAGGGGCAGGCAGGGATGCAGCCCTGGTTTGTCACGGGCTGCCATTGAAGCAGCCATCATTAGCTGTGATGGCTGTTCCCATGGAGATGAGCAGGGAACGGGGGGGCTGCATCTGCGGGAGCTGCCGGGGACGGGATCGGCATCGCTGCTCTGCCGGGGCACATCACAGCTCCATCCCAGCTCCACACCCTGGGGACCACCACGGTCCTGGAGCCAGGGGCAGGCTGCTCTCCTCAGCAGCACCAGCCAGCTCCAGGGCACATCCCAGCTCCTCCATCCCAGCTCCACACCCTGGGGACCACCACAGTCCTGGTGCCAGCATTCCTCATCATTCCAGTCCTGGTCCTCCCCTCAGCAGCACCAGCCTGCATGGAACATGGGGCAGGGGATTGCCCAGAGCGTGGCAGCCGCCAGTAAAGCTGTTGGGTCATCTCTGGGTTTTGCCCTCTCTGTCATTTTGGGAGGCTGGAGAGAAAATGTGACTGACAAGCCAGCTGTGAAAGCAGTGGAGGTGGCAAAAGCTCTCAGGGCGTGATGACTTCTTGCTGAAGCAGTAAATATGTATCATATTGATGTATTGCCGTGGAGTCGATTTCTAATGGTGTGTAGCAAATAATATATTCAAAGTGTAGCATTTATTTGTGTTACGTTGTACATAGTGTAACAGATAAATAGATGTTTCCAAGTTCTTTTGAAATGTAATGATGAGGAATGCTGCAAGATCTGGCTGGGGGCCTGCCGAGATGCTCACAGTTAAACCAATATAAATTTGGGAGAACTTGAATTATCTGCTTTGCTCTAATTTAAATTTAATGCAGGATTTCTTCCCTCGGCCTTCCCAAGGTGTCTCTTTGTATCCCCGATGCTCCTGTCCCTGCCTGGGCTGTTGACAGCTTCTCCTACCTTCATGTGGCTGGAAATTAACCCCTTTCAGGGGCCAAATTCAGCCTGGCTTAAACAGAAATAACTCAGTGAGGTTGGGAGATTTGTGGATAAAGGGCAAACGTAGTTTGGATAACATCAGCCCTTTCTGCAGGTGTGTTTGCCATCTAGGTGTCAGTGATGCATGAAGTGCCCCACATATGGACAGCTGTATATTTGTCCCCAAGATCTGTACATGTGCCTCTCCACAGCTCCATGAATGGGAGCAGCCAGACAGCACCAAACCTGGCAGCATACAAATTAGCCCCTCAGAAGTGGGTGAGATCAGGGAATAATGATAAACAGAGGAGCAGTAATTATATACAGTAGTTCCAGCTCCCATGAAGTGGGGAATAGCCATGCCAGCGTGAGGGAAAGAGGGAGGGTTGCATTTTCCAGCTGCTGGTGGTGACAGGGGCAGTGGCTGGGCTGTGGCATGGTGCCCTGCTGATCTGAGATGGGGAGGGATGGGGAGCTGTCACCAGGAATTTGCTGGGCTGAGGAAAAAAAGGGTTTAGTGTCAAAGCAGAGTTTTTGGTGCTGCAGATGCCCTCAGGCCACAGCTTTATCCCAAAGCCTGTTCTCAGCAGGCACCTCTGTATCCTGCCTGGTGCTCAGAGAGGTTTGCAGGGGTGAATATTGTGTGTGCTTCCCGCAGAGGGCTGAGCCCCATGGGCAGCAGGCTGGGGCCAGATCCACTCTCCAGGTAGCCCATGGCCTGGCACTCCCCAGAGTGCCAGCTCTGCTGCAGCATCACCACTTTGCAGGGGCTCCAGCAGTCTGGTTTCTGCCTTTTCTCCAGATTTACATGAAATTGAGAGCATAAGCTGGATTTTGATCTCAGAGATGTGGCTCCAGGGAGCTGGGAACAGTCCCTGCCTGCCTCCTGCTTGGCTAGTGCAGCTGTAATGGAGTTCAGCATCTTTCTGGGCAGCTGGAGCCCCCACAGCAGGGCTGGCTGGGCAGCGTGTGACACTAACAGGAATTAAACCCAAACCTTGTATATCAATCCTGTTACTCTCCCGAGCTGTGGAGAATGCTTTGGCCACCCCTCTCAATGTCATGGGAATGTCACCACCTTAGTGGCTGGCTGGAGGTGTTGCAGGGGAAGTGACATTTCTCCATGTCATCTGTGAAGGGGAAACAAGGAGGGGGCCAGGATAGGTGCTAAACAATCTTCGTGGTTTACTTCCCAAACCCATAGTTTTCCTTTAAATATATGGCTTTTCCTGTGAGAAAATCAGGTCTTTGTTTCCGGGGTTTTGTCAAGGGCAGCCTGGCCAGTAGGAGAGATGCTTGCAATGGGCCACAGACAGCAGCAGGAAGGGACCATCCCCACCCCTTGTGTTCCCTGGTGCCTTGGGGCATCCCTTCAGGTGTCTATTCCAGTTTGGGCTTGGCACTGTTGTCTGTCCCTGCCTGTGGATGGTGCAGGCAGCTCTGTGTCCCTGCCCCTCCTCAGCAGGGATGTAGCTCCAGGAGCACAAAGAGCAGGTGCTGCAGCATCTTCCTCTCCCTCCTTCCCATCCTGAACATCTCCCAGCTGGCTGCAAACAGCCTTCCCCAGCTGCTGGGCTGGTGGCAGGCATGGGCAGCTCAGAGCCAGCACCTTCTCCTGGGTTTCTTTGCTCCTGCTGGGGTGGCAGAGGCAATTTCTCCAGCTCTCTAGTGAGTCCACCCCTATTCTCACTCTTCCCCACATGGCCCCGTGCTCCAGCTCCCACCTGTCCCCTGTCTGCAGCCACCCAGCTGTTCTGCCTGCACCAGCTCAGCCCTGCCTGCCTTCCCAGAGGGATTTCACCCCCAGTGCCATGCTGGCAGCAGGGCTGGGGAATGGAGAGGAGGGCTGGGAAGGCGAGGGAGTGTGTTCCAGCACCAGCAGTGGGGAATTCGCCGTCTCTCCACCATAATTAAATATTGTTTGCATTGCTTATTGACAGAGCGCTAAGCTGCACTCTGTTTTAATTTGCTCTTTGATAGTTGCCTTTTGCTGCTAATTGATTTTCAAGGCCTTTTTTTGATTTTTTTTCCTATGTCTGATTTAATACCTGCTGTGCTACCCAAGCTGGAGAGACAAGGGGTAACCAGTGCTCGCCTTTGTGCCCACCCACTCCTGGCAGGCCAAATACGCACAGGATCCAGCAGGGCTGGTCTCCCCCACAAAACATTTGGTGATGGGCTTCAGGTGGAGACATTCCCCCATCCATGCAGGGTTGGAACCCTGGGTGACCCCATGCACTCTGCTCCTTCCCCAGGATGACCCCGATGGAGAGGAGATCGAGAGGGAGAAGTCCAACTCCTTGAAGCTGGAGTTCACTGATGATGACAACTTCAAGACCAAGGTTAACTATTCCTACGCTGCCGTGCAGATCCCCACGGACATCTACAAAGGCTGTGAGTGCCCCTCCTCACCCTGTCCCATTCCTACTGCCTGCCTGGCCATCCACCTCTCCTGCCTGGAGCACTGCAGCCCCAGGGACCATCAGCTCTGGGTGCCTCAACTGGGTCTTGGTGACTGGCTCCCAGACAGACAGGTAGTGAAACAAGGCAGAGTCACCATATCAGGATGGAGGTGACAATGTGTCCCTGCCCAGGGACTCTCAAGAGCTCAGCACAGGCAAAAGAGACAGACTGGGGATTGGGAGTTATTGGGGAATGGATGGGGAGAGAAGGAGAGGTGGTGATTATGGCCCAGGGTGAAGCTCAGCTGTGCCCACAGGGCTCTGATCCTCCTGCAAAGCTCGAGAAAGCTCAAAGCAGGCACCAGAGATGTTCAGAGGGATGGAACAGCTCTGTGCAGCACCAACCTGCTTGTAGGAGGGAGTGAGACATGGCTGGGCAGTGGCAGAGGGTGAAGCAAGGATGCTGCCTGTCTTCAGCCTACTTGGGGCTGAGGTGATGAAAAGGGAGAAGAAGCAGCTGCAGTCTGGCAGGAAGGCAGCCAAGGGTGAGTGCAGGACAGTGTGATGCCACCCCATAGCTGATTAAGCCTCTGCTGCAGAGGGGTCAGGCTGCTCCAGAAACGGGGATGGGCTGGAGGGCCAGCCCGGGAATGGGCAGGGATGGATGGACGGGCGGATGGCACAGCATGTGCCACACCAGCTTCAGCCCCCACCGAGCGCTGTGACCCTCCCTGAGCTGTCAGATGTCTCCGGTAGCTCGCCCTGCTGCGGTGGCACACGGCGACAGTCGGTCTCCATTTCCCTCTAGTGGCTGCTCGGCTCCCGGCTGGAGGGCATCCTCCAGCACCCGCCGGCCGCATCCTGCGTGAGCCCGGTCCCTGCTGCCCCCCAGCACCCGGGGCACCACTGTCCCCACACTTCTGTTTCAGTGGCACTTGCTGAGGGTGATGATGGTGATGGTGGCCGCGCTCACGCTGCTGCCCCGAGCGGAGCATTCCCGGTGCACGGCTCGGAGCTGCAGCGATTGCACCGCGGAGGCAGCGCTGGATTAGGAATTTGCAATGAGCTTTATTAGCCATCCAGCGCAGGGCAGGCAGCTGATGAAGCACATGGTGCGAGCCGGGTGGGCTGCGAGGGGTGAAAGAACTCGTCCCTCTCAGCCAGGCTGGAGCCCCGGCACGGGCACATAAATCACCCACCCGCCCTGGGACACAGCAAGCTGGAGATGAACGCGCTTCAGGGACCCCCAGCTGCTCAGGAGGGGATGTGGCAGTGGCGTGACAGTGCAGGGACTGTCACCAGGCAGAGAGGGTGGGCACAGGGATCCAGCCAGCTCCGGCCACACCAGGGTGCTCCAGAGATGCAGGGTGCAGGGAAGGCTCTACAAGTGCTGCTCCCCTGAGAGTGGTTTGGGGTGGAGCAGGGCCCCCCTGTCCTGCCAGGGACAGCAGCGAGTCCCCGCAGGGCTGTGGGCGGGCGCGGGTCCCGCTGGCACCGGCGGAGACAGAGGCGCTATCGCTGCCTGGCACGCTGATTAAAGCCTGCGGCGACGCCCGCCGCCGTCACCCCTCGCTACACACACAAATTACATCCTATATGTGTTTTATTTACTGTGCCGTTTTTAATTAAATATGCAATCGCTCGCGGGCAGGGCGGGGCTGGGCTTACTCTGGTGGGGACAGGGACGAGATGGGGACAGGGATGGGGATGTCACCAGTGGGGCTGGCAGTTCTGCCCTCGACTGAGAGGGACAGGAGCCATCCCAAGCAGGGACACAGCTTCATCACTGCACATGGTGAGAGAGCAGGAGCTGTATTTGTTAACAGGGATGATCCATTCATCCCTAGGGAAGGTGTAGGAGCTGCATTCGTGCTCAGAGATAATGCAAGGGCTGTGTTTGGGCACAGGGACAACATGAGCTGCATTCAGCACAAGCAGCCGGTGTGGCTGATGGCCCCGAGGGTCTGGGGGTGTGGGTGCTGCCAGGGCTATCATGGATGTGGCAGGGCCCAGCCCGGTGCCCAGCTGAGGCTGGCAGCACTGCCCAGGGCTGCTCCAGGCAGGCAGCAGCCTGGCAGCCAGCTCACAGCCACTTCTCCTGGGAAAAACCACGTCCTGTGTCAGAGCCAAACAAGAAATCATCCCCAGTGCCCAGATAACAGCACTGTGTGTGGGCACAGCACTGAGGAATGGCTGGGGAGATACGAGCAGAGTAAATCATGGTTTGAAGGCATGGCTGCCTGAGGGAAAGACAATTCTTCAGCAGTCATGTTGGGATAGAGGGATCCAGGATTCATCCTGGGAAACCTACCCACCTCCCACCAGTGCCTTAGGACCACAGTGAAGGCAGGAACGGATGATGACGGTGTTCCAGAAGGGACAAGTGTGGGAGGAAGGCTTAGGAGAGCTAAATTTACTGCTCAAATGCACACTGGCTCCCCTGCAGCACCACATTGGGTTGTTTTGCCCAATGCCAAAGAGCTGGGGTGCTCCTCAGAGTTCTTGCACCCCAAAAATGCATTGAGGGTCTCCCAGGAGGGATCAGTGCCTGGTCTCAGGGTGCTGCTGGCTCCTTGCTCCTGCAGTGGCACCCACCACTGGCTCCTCCATGCTGCAGTCCTGGGGCAACCCAGCACCAGAGATCATCATGGGATTCCTCCCCACAGCATTTGGGGTCCCCCTGTGGGCACAGGGAGGTGCCATCCCAGCTCCCTGCCAGCCCCATTCCTGCCACACCACATGGCCCCCCTGCACTCTGCCAGCCCCCCTTGATTAATCGCAGGCTGGGGCTGCCAGCAGCTTATCTCCTGCTTTAATAGCTGAATAATTTAAAACTGCTGTTTGCCGGCATCTTAATTGCTTTTGTGTCAGGTGCAGGGCCAGTGGGAATGCAGAGTGGGCCTGAGAGGCTCCACATGGCCCCTGGGGACACCAGCCTGGGCTTCCCAGCCGGTGACTGTCCCCAGGGAGTGAGGCTGGGAAGGGAGTGGAGATGGCAGGCCAGCTGTCCCCAGGGATGGCTGTGTCTGCCCCGGAGCACATGGGGACAATGAGCACTCTGGGGAGCTCAGGAGAGTGGCTCATTTCTCTGGGGACAAGGGACAGCAGGGTGGTGCTGGAGCTGTGTGGAAGTGGGGTTGAGTTGAGGGGATGTAGGAGAAGCTGGAAAGGCCCCATGGGCTTCTTCCTGGGAAGGGGCAGAGGGGAGGGGACAGTCCCCATCACCTTCTTCCCTGCCATCGCCTGGGGACACCGCAGTCCCCATCACCCCCAGCTCCACTGCTCCCCCCCTTCCTCCCTCCCTGCACCCAGCCAGCCCTGTCTGTGTGTCCTGCAGCTACCGTCATCCTGAACGAGCTGAACTGGACACAGGCCCTGGAGGACGTTTTCATCGAGAACCGCAAGGAGGATCCCTCCCTGCTCTGGCAGGTCTTCGGCAGCGCCACCGGCGTCACCCGCTACTACCCCGGTGTGTGCCAGGGGGGCTGTGGCACACAGGGGCTGTGCCAGGGGGGGCTGTGCCAGGGGGGGCTGTGCCAGGGAGGGGCTGTGGCACACAGGAGCTGTGGCACACACGGGCTGTGCCAGGGGGGCTGTGCCAGGGAGGGGCTGTGGCACACAGGGACAGTGGCACACAGGGACAGTGGCACACAGGAGCTGTGACCAAGGGCAGCCCAGGTCCTTCCCACTGCTCCATGTGGATGAGCACTCCTGGGCCTGGTGTGACTTGGGTAACTGTGCTGTGCCAGAACCCTTTGGTGTGAGCTCTCCACCCGAGCCTGCTGCTTCCTCAGCCCTGAGCATCTCTCTGCCATGTCCCCCTGTCCCCCCACGACAGCCCTGCCTCACTCGCTGCCTGCCTTGTCCCCACAGCCACCCCATGGAGAGCCCCCAACAAGATCGACCTCTATGACGTGCGCCGGCGGCCCTGGTAAGGGGGTGCTGGGTGGGCAGAAGGGTCCTGAGCGAGCAGCTCTCTCCCCTTCTCATGGCATTTGGGCACTGGCAGAGGGACACCATAACACAGGCAGGGGCATCTGAGCTGTGGCACTTGGCTCCTTCCCCTTCCCTGTTCCTGGGAAAGCAGAGCAGGATGGAGAGAGAAATCCCTGGGTGCAGATGAAAGTGTGGAGAGAGCCCTGTGCCCCCTCAGCACAGCCATGGCTGCTGGCACTCAGTCCTGGTCAGCATTCCCATCCAAATGAGATAACAACTGGCTTGGAAACCATGGGCTGGGAGGATGGGGAGAGGAATGGGCAGGCAGCACAGGCTGTGGCTCAGAGATAGCTGAGCAGCCTTTTAGCCCAGAACAAGGGAGCTGGGATTGAATGGGCTGCCCTTAGCCCAGCTGGAGGTGCTGGTGTGGCAATGCTGGTTATCAGCTGGAGCTGGGGAAGCCACAGCCCCATCCTGCCCATACCTGCAGGCACGGAGAGGAGAGTGGGCACAGGCCTCTGGCACATGTCCAGGGAGCCCTGTATCCCAATGGATCATCCCCCTGCCCACATCAGGAGCTGCCCCCTCTCCTTGTCAGAAAATTAATGGCCCTGCTGCTATGGTTAATTTCCTCTGATTGCTCCATATTAATTATTAACTGTTCCCTGCTGGGGTGTCTGTGCAGGTTATTGCAGGGCAGGGACTGGAAGGCTGTTTTGGGGTGGAGACTGCTGATGTGTACGGGGGCTGCTAAGCCCAGCTCTTCGCCCTCTTTGCCCTGCTCTTAGCCAGACTGGCCACCTGGTTGTCCACCCTGCCACGGAGGAGCAGCAGCAGCACCCTTCATGCTGGGGGACAGCACACCTGGGGGAACCCCCTTTGGGGCCCTCTCCTGCTCCCAGTGGGGCCCCATGCCGGACACAGCCTCCACTGCTGCAGGGCCACGACCCTGCCCGCAGCCAGGGCCGCCACCCGCCCGCCTTCCCCTCCCCTGATGAATGGCCCCATTAGCTACAGCCGTCTCCTGCCGAGCCCAGGGCATTCATCTGAGCCGGGCAGCCGAGATGGATGTGCTGCCACAGCCCATTACGGGCAGCATCTTAGTAGGGCTCTGTGCCGCACCAGCAGCCCGGCCCCGGGAGCAGGGCAGGCTCCAAGAGCCGCAGGAGGAGCCCCGGGGCAGCCGCCTGTCCTGCACCCAGCAGGCTCCCAGAGCCCCTCTCACCCCGGCAGGAGGAGCCCCGGGGCAGCCGCCTGTCCTGCACCCAGCAGGCTCCCAGAGCCCCTCTCACCCCGGCAGGAGGAGCCCTGGCAGCCGCCTGTCCTGCACCCTGCTGGAGGATGCTGCGCCCATGTCAGGAGGGCCCCATGTGCCAGCATCCTGCATCCCACCCGGGTAATCCCTTGTAATTAGGGAACATAAGGGATTAACAATCAGAGCCTGCCCCTTCCCCAGTCCTTCCCAGTTGTGGTGAGTAATTGATACTAATGACACAGTAATTAATTCACGCGAGGCCCGATCCTGATCTAGCCAATAATGAGGTTCCCTTGGCCTGCAGCCAGGGCAGGATCAGGGCTCCTGCAATGGCCTGGTGAGGTGGGGCTGTGCATGGCCGTGTCTGGGGTGGGATGGGTGCTGAGCCCTGTGCCAGCCCCTCCCACACAGCCTGGCACAGCAGGGCTGGGAGCAGGACCAGTTGTTTCCAGGGGTGAGGAAGGGTTCCCTAATTGTTTTCAGTGGGGAAGATTTACGTCGTGTTATTATTTTTCCTCCTTGTAGCTAAAAATAACCTCATCAGCCTGGCCTTTGAAGCTACCAGGGGGGTAAATAGCATCTTAATATGGATGTGTGTGTCAGCATAATCAGCACGCAGGAAAGGGCCCGTGATGATGGAAGAGTTTAGCATTTAGAGCTCATTAGGCTGGCACAGTGTGGAGCAGCAGTCCTGGCCGTCTGCTGTGCTGTGCCACGGGAGCCACGTCCTCGCTGCCACCTGCCCACAGCCTCCTTGTCCCTGCTCCTTGCCATGGGGTCACACAGCCCTGGCTGCCTGGGGCTCCCACACAGCTCCCCTGTGCCCTGGCAGAGCTTTGCTCTTGGGCTGTGCCCCCGAAATGAGTCAGCCCTGCTGACCCCCCTCTGTACCCCACAGGTACATCCAGGGTGCCTCCTCCCCAAAGGACATGGTCATCATTGTGGACGTGTGAGTACATGCTGGGGGCCATGGCTGGGCTGAGGCCAGGCTGGTGACACAGCTGGCCAAGGTGCCACTGTCCCAGCAGTGGCCGCAGGGAAGCTGTGGGGGTGGCACAGCCCTGTTGTGCTCCTCGCTGCCAAGCCCCCAGCACCCCTGTCTCTGCAGGAGTGGCAGTGTGAGCGGCCTCACCCTCAAGCTGATGAAGACCTCGGTCTATGAGATGCTGGACACCCTCTCAGATGATGACTATGTCAATGTGGCCTCGGTGAGTGCCTGGGGCAGGAGGAGGGGCTGTGTCCCCAGGCACCTCCCAGCTCCCCAGCAGAGGAACCCTCTTCCCCCACGAAGACCTGGCTAAGGGCTCTGTACACAGAAATGCCATTTCTTGTCTTCCTAACTACCCACCAAATGGCTGCTCAGGGCTGGGCACACAAAAGCTGCCCCTATCACGGGGCATTTGGCAGGGATGTTCCTGCATTATCCCAGCCAGCCACGTCCTGTCTGTCACCAGCCACCGACAGACACCCCACGGCTGTGTCACCAGCACAGTGTCCATGCCATCGCATCTGCCTGTCACTGGCTGCCCCGCCCCTGTCTGGCCACCAGCAGCGGCGCTAATTAACGTGTCTGGCCTGGCTCTGTTGCTGGATGGCCGCTCCCCTAATGAATGGGCCCCATTGCCGGTGAATGAAGCTGTAAGTGAGAGGCAGCACCTGCTCCCGATGGCGGCACGGAGCAGCACAGCACGGCTGCTCGCACCAGCTGGGGCTGCTGCACAAGTGGGGGTGCAGGTACAGCACTACACCACAGCTCAGTGCTGAATTTGTCCCAAACTTCAGCCTCAGCCCTCCCTGGGATGTGGGACACGTCTGGGTCACCTGCTGCCCGTGAGAGCTGAGTGTGCTGAGTGGCTTGTGCCTGCTGGTGTCCCCCCTGTCCCCTCCTGTGACCCACCCCCTCCATGTCACCCGCAGTTCAATGAGAAGGCCAAGCCCGTGTCCTGCTTCAAGCACCTGGTGCAGGCCAACATCCGCAACAAGAAGGTGTTCAAGGAGGACGTGCAGGGCATGGTGGCCAAGGGCACCACAGACTACAAGGCTGGCTTTGAGTATGCCTTTGACCAGCTGCAGAACGTGAGCTGGGGGCTGGGCTGGGGCTGGGAACAGCTGGGACAGCTGTGGGTGCTGGGGATGGTGGGACAGCTCCGAGTGCCTGGCTGCTGCCCTGGGCTGAGGGCTCCTTGTGCTCCTCCTCCATGCTGGGGGAGACATCCCACCTCCAGGCGTGCTGCAGCCAAGGTTCTGCTGGTGCTGCTCCCCTCTGGGTTATTACAAGCTAGCAGGGCTGGGTGGAGGGGCCAGACCCAACAGACACCGTGCCAGAGGCAAGATAAAGATGAATGATGCTATAGGTGTCGAGTAGCATTAGCCACAACATCATTCCCCAGGTGGCAGTGTCCCCCGTCCCCATTCAGCCTGGTCACCCTCACCCCAGAGAAATGGGCTGGGGAAAGAGGTGGGTTGGGGCCAGCCCTCCTGGCTGCATGCAGCCCTGTGCCTGAGGTGTGGCCTCAGGTGCTGTGTCTGCCCCACAGTCCAACATCACACGTGCCAACTGCAACAAGATGATCATGATGTTCACGGACGGCGGCGAGGACCGAGTGCAGGACGTCTTTGAGAAGTACAACTGGCCCAACAAGACGGTGAGAGGCCCTGGGCTGGGTGCTGGGCTGGGGCTGCTCCTGCATGGAGCCACTGCCCTGCTGATGGGTTTGTAGCTGCTCCCACCTTCCTGTGGGACCAGGCACACTGGGATGCTGGGGAGCTGGGGCTGGTGGGCTCCCTGAATGCTGGCCCTGAGGGGAGCACAACCCAGGCATTAGGGACAGGGCTGCTGGCAGGCAGATGAACCAGCAGGAAGGTCCCAGTTGCTGCTCAGTACCTGGAAACCTGTGGGGTGGGGGTGTTCTGGCCCATGTATCACCCTCAGAGAGCACAGACCCCTGTGGCAGCAGTGATGCCCCAGAGCAAGGACCACTGAGGTGGGTGATTTGAGCCAACAGAGGGATGCTGGAGGGCAGGACAAGGAGACAGGGACCCCCTTGCTGCAGCACAGCCAGCACTTGCAGGAGTCTCCTGCCCACTTGCACTCACTCTGTGGGCCATGGCAAGCAATGCCACACTGTCCCTGGGGAGGTTGTCACTGGCTGGGAGCACTGAGTGTTGAAAACAGGGGTGCCCCGTGGCTGGCCCTCAGTGCAGGCTCTGCCACAGGTGCGGGTCTTCACCTTCTCTGTGGGGCAGCACAACTACGACGTGACCCCGCTGCAGTGGATGGCCTGTGCCAACAAAGGTGAGCACCCAGCGGGGGCTGGGCTCACCCCTCGGCTCCTGTGGGTGCCACACCAGCAAAGCCCTGCCTGCAGCCCTGCAGGGAGGGCAGCAGGACAGCCAGACTGCTGGACAGATGGATCTTCAGCTGCCTTTCTCTCTCTTTTCCAAGGTTACTACTTCGAGATCCCCTCCATCGGCGCCATCCGCATTAACACGCAGGTACAGCTGGAGCCGGGCAGGCAGAGCCCCCTCGGCTGCCCTGCCCTGCCTGGGGGAGTCCAGGCAGCCCCAGCCCCACTGGGCACAGCCCACAGGCTGGCAGTGAGTGTGGCAGCAAGCTGGGGAGCCGAGCTGAGCCCTCGGCCAGGCTCTGCACTATTAAGCAATTCATCTTCTGCAGCTCCCCACGGACCTGCTGCCTTTTGAGTGACTAATTATGAAACATCAGGCGTTAATCAGCACAGAGCAGAGCTGAGCGTGGGCAGGGCCAAGCCTGGCAGAGACGGTTGTGTCTGCCCCACACCTCCTCTCACTGCCTCTTTTCTTCCCCTTTTCCTTATGGGATGTGCACAGGGTGCTGTGAGGGCAGGTGATGAGGGCAGGGCAGGGCTGGCATTGTGGCATGGGGCCTCCCTCCCCGCAGAGATCTTCCTTGGCAAGGTGAGACAGGAAGAGGGAAACCTGCCCCAGGAGAAGATGGCAGCCAGGGAGACAGCAGTGACATGGTCCAGGCATGATGGAGCAATCTCAGCCCCAGGAATGGGTGGGGGGCTCTGGCTGGTGCTGCCTGGGGAGCCCCTGCCCTGCCTGTGCATGGCCAGTGGTGAGCAGCACCTTGTTTGCACCTTAATGGGCCTGTAGGGGTCCCAGCTGGAGCCAGTGCCCCCACGTTTGGTGGCTGCCAAGCCCCCTCCCCATGCTCAGCCTCACCCCATTAACATTGCTGGGGTGTGCTTAGGGACAAGGGTGTCACCAGGCTGGAGCAAGGAGACATCCAGTTCCCATGTTGTCCTGTGTCCCTGCAGGAGTACCTGGATGTGCTGGGCAGACCCATGGTCCTGGCTGGGAACCGAGCCAAGCAGGTCCAGTGGACCAATGTGTACCAGGATGCCCTGGTAAGGACTCCCCAGCCCCGGGGTCCCACACAGCCCCAGGGGCAGGTGGGGATCCCCAGCCCTGTGTGCCACACACGGGGATGAGGGTGGGGACTGCAGCCCCAGGGTGCAGCTGGGGACACTGACCCTGGGGTCCCACAGAACTCTGGGGTGCAGGTGGATGGGGACACCAGCCCCAAGGTCCTGCACAGGACATGCCCCATCAACCCCCCTCTGCTGCCCACCCCAGCCCTGGTCCTGAGGCAGTGAGGGGCCATGGGACATCATTCTGTGCTTGTGCAGGGACTGGGCCTGGTGGTGACAGGAACGCTGCCAGTGTTCAACCTGACGGAGGACAGCAGTGACAGGAAGGTAGGACACTCTGCTGGCCCTGCACTGGGAGCCCTGATGTGGGGCCACTGTGGGGTGGGAAGGTGCCCTGGTGATGTATGAGTGGCTGCAGGGGGGACACTGGCATCCCTGGGGTGCTGCCTGCTCTGCACCACCTCCCTGCAGTGACACCAGGGCTGACTGCCATCTCTGGGACCCTAAATTACCTCTCACAACTCAGCTGGGACAGCTGAGAGCTCCCAGTCCCTGGGGGGAGCAGTGTCCCATGGGGGCTCCTGGGGGCTGGTCCGTCCCACCCTGTGCCCCTGCAGTATCCAAATCTGACCCACACGTCCCCAGAAGGGGAAGAGGTCTGTCCTGCTGATTGCCTGTCCCTGGGCTGGTGGTGGCAGTGACAGCCCTGGTCCCACCACCTCCATCCTGCATTTCCTTCCAGAACCAGCTCATCCTGGGCGTGATGGGGATCGATGTGGCTCTCAATGACATCAAGAGGCTGACGCCGCGTTACAACGTGCGTGGGTTCCCCTCTGCCCCTGCCCTGCACTGCCTGGTCCTGGTGGGGAATCCATCCCTCTGGTGGGAGCCCCAGGCTGTGCCCCAGCACTCAGAGCACCTCCAGCAGCACTGGCACCCAGCAGGAGCTGGGACAGGCAGGAGTGTGACCATGTTCACAGGGATCTTAGGATGAGGGAAGAGATGAGGCTCTGACTCCATGTTTCAGAAGGCTTGATTTATTATTTTATGATGTATATTATATTAAAACTATACTAAAAGAATAGAAGAAAGGATTTCATCAGAAGGCTAGCTAAGAATAGAATAGGAAAGAATGATAACAAAGGCTTGTGGCTCGGACTCTGTGATTGGCCATTAATTAGAAACAACCACATGAGACCAATCACAGATGCACCTGTTGCATTCTGCAGCAGCAGATAATCATTGTTTACATTTTGTTCCTGAGGCCTCTCAGCTTCTCAGGAGGAAAAATCCTAAGGAAAGGATTTTTCATAAAAGATGTGTGTGACACAGGAGAGCAGGGATCAAAGCTGTGTGATGCTCTGGGACTCAGTGCAGAGCCAAAATCCTTGTAGGGTCAGCAGGGAACAAACCCTACAGGCCTGGGGAAAGGAGAATTGGGAAAAATCCAGAGCCAAACTCTCACCCCAGGAATGAGTGGCAAATTGCATTGTCCTGAGAATAGAAATGAATGGATAGAATGGGCTGAGCCCTAGGGATGACCTGGAGCGAGCTCTGCCTGCAGAGTTGAGGGGGATGGCACCAGCAGTGTGTCACAGCACAGAGCCACCTGCTCAGCCTCACCCCTCCTCCTGTCCTCCTGCAGCTGGGGGCCAATGGCTACGTCTTTGCCATCGACCTGAATGGCTACGTCCTGCTGCACCCCAACCTGCAGCCCCAGGTGAGCAGGGGCCCAAAGGGGGATCAGCCAGGCCCTGGGGGCTTTCCAGGGCCCTTAGGACTTGGCTGTGGGGTTTGTGATGAGTTAGTTTGGGCTCAGCAGTGGCTGCAGGAGCCCTGAGCCCTTCCCTGGCTCTCCCTTTGTTCCTGCAGATCATCAATTTCCGTGAGCCGGTGACGCTGGACTTCCTGGATGCTGAGCTGGAGGATGAGAACAAGGAGGAGGTGAGGAGAGCAGGGGCAGCTTCTGGGGCACAGGCTGGCCCCCTCACCTGCAGCCGCAAAGGGCACTCAGCCCCTCCAGCCTGCCCTGAAGAGAGTCTCGTCCTCAGGGTCCTGGCACAGCTCCCATGGAGCCACAGAGGGGACAGGAGCTGGGTCACTGTCCCCTGGGTGCAATGAACCTCCCCAGGCTGCTCCCCCTGACCCCAGGGGTGCCCACAGGTGCATGGCCAGGCTCTGTGGCCCTCAGGGTCCTCCTCTGTGTCCCACAGATCCGGAGAAGCATGATTGATGGCAATGATGGGCAGAGGTTCATCAAGACCCTCATCAAGTCCCTGGACGAGGTAACTGAAGGGAAAGAGGGATCACAGCTGCAACTGTCGCTGTGCAGAGCACCCAGAGCCAGCAGTGGGGATGAGGGGCTGTGTCTGGCACTGGGCAGGGAGCCAGGGCCCTGTGGCACTGTGCCAGCAGAGCCCTGGCAGTGCCAGGCCTGACTGGCTGCCTCTGGCCCACAGCAATACATCGACGAGGTGTTCCGGACCTACACGTGGGCTCCCATCAAAAGCACAAACTACAGGTGAGTGTCACACCCTGACTGCCCTGCCCTGGCTGGGCCCACACCAGCACAGGCCTGGGGGATTGTGCCTGCAGCTCCCAAATCCCTGAGGCCACCAGGGATGTGTCCCATGGGCTGTGAGGTTGCAAATGCACTGCCACATTATTGCACACAGGCAGTGATGTGCTGAACTCCTGAAAGGGCTGCCTGCCACCCTTAGGCACTGTAGAGCTTGGGCACAGCCCCCTGGACTCCAGACAGGCTGCAGGGCTGGCATGCAAGGGGCCAGACAAGTGACACCTCTGCCACCCCCTGTCTGCCCAGCCAGGGGCTCATGCGGGTCCCTGCCTGCTCTAGGGTGGTGACAGTGACATGTGCCCACCCTGCAGCACAGGCACTGTCTTTAGAGCCAGAGGAGAGCAAAGTTCTGCATTTATCACCCAGTTTGCACCAGTTTGGACGAGCACATATGTAAGAAACCCCCTGACATTGTCATTTCTCAACTCACACTGCTTCACATGGGAGGAGCCATGTGAGCCCCTGTTGCCCAGTGTGCTCACCTCCTCCTCTTCCTCCTCCTCACCACCCAGCTCAGGAGGGGCTGGCAAGGATCACAGCCACTCCCCACTGCTCTGCAGCAGGGATTTTTCCTGGGCTTCCCTGGGATGCCACCAACACTGAACAGAAAAAAGCCACCACCCTTTTCCTGACACTGTGGTTTGGGGTGCCAGCAGCTCTGCTGTGCTGGCTGCAATGCCCAGACTGTGCCCAGCACAGACAGGGCTATCTGAAGGGGTGCTGTAGGGAGGAAGCCCAGATCCCAGTGGCTCTGGTGCAGGAGTTACATCTGATGAGAGTCAGGAATGTGGCCCTTGCTCACTTATTCCTGAAAATACTTGGCACAAACACTGTCACCAAAGGCCAATGGCCACTGCAGCTGGCACCAGGGAGTCCAGTTCCCTCTGGCAGTGTGTCCTGTGGGTTAAGCAGCCCCAGCACCACCTCCTGCCATCTCCTTTCCCACCTTGTCCCACACCCTGCATGCCAGATTCCTGGCTGGCAGATCACTCTTGTTCCTGACATATCTGGCTCCTGCTGCCTGTATAATGGTTGTCATTGGTTTCTCCAGTCTGGGAAGGCTTTGTCCCTTCTTTCATGGGCTGTATCTCTTCCTAGCTTCCTCTCCCACAGGGATGTCATGTTCCTCTTCCACATGTACCTCCCTTGTTTACTGAGCTGGCACATCCTGCCTATATCAGCCCTGGCTAGGCAGATGTGCCAACTTCTGTGCCCATGTGTGCCCCCAGCACAGCCCTGGGTGCGCTGGGCATGACCCTGCATAGCCCAGGATCACACTGGGCATGACTCTGGAGACCGTGGGTGCTCTAGGGATGACCCTGGATACTCCAGGATGACTCTGGGTGCTCTGGGGATGACTCTGGATGCCTCAGGACAGCACTGGCTGCAGTTCCAGGAGAGCAGGACACAGCAGGCTGTGCAGGAGGCCACTGGGGCTGCCTGCCATCACCTGGGTGAAACTACTGCCAGCAGGTGCCAGGCAGGGATTGGGAGCTGGCCAAGGATTCTGGGTGGGTGTAAAGCCTTACACCAGGTGTCTGCTCTCCCTCTCCACAGCCTGGGGCTGGTTCTGCCTCCCTACAGTACCTACTACATCCAGGCCAACCTCAGTGACCAGATCCTGCAAGTGAAGTGTAAGTAGCCCCTGGCTCTCCCCGCCGCCCTCTCACGCTCCCCCTCACCCCACCCAGCCCGTGGCTGTCGGGGGGAGAAACACAAACCAAAGGCTTGGGAAAGGTCATAGGGATCACTGTGAGAGGCAAAATAAAAGCTAGAGCTGAGAGAGGCGTGAGTAGAGGTGAGCACACGGAGGGAAAGCGAAGCGAGCTGCCTGCCTGGGGTGCCCCTGGGGTTTGGTCCTTGCGCAGCCCGGGGCTGCAGGCAGGCACAGGCTGCAGAGGGAGGTGCTGCCTGTTCGCCCCCCGGGGACGAGGGATGGCGCTGTGGCAGCCACATCATTTGTGAGCCTGGGGAAGTTTGCATGGATCTCTTTAATTTCCTTTGGTTTATTACGATACTTTGGTTTCAGTTTAAGCCATTTATTCTTTTTATGAGTTCGGTTTCGGTTGGTTTCGATTTTTGTTTGGAATTAATCTGTGTACGTGTGTGTTAGCCTGGCCCCCCTTTCTCTCTCTTTCTCTTTCCCCTGACCCCGAGCCTTTTCCCCACCTCAGGTCCACGCTGCTCCCAGGGACCCTCTCCCCATGGGAGAACTGGACCCTTTCCCTCTCCCCCCCAGTTCCCCCTGTTTCTCCCCCTCGGCCACCACGGTGGCCCGACCCCAGCCCCGCTCCGGATCCAGCCCCTGCCACCCCCTCCATCCATGGGCAGGAGCCCTGTGTGTGTCCCTGTGGGGACAAGGCCAGGCTGTCCCCATCCCCGGGAGGGGGGATCCCCCCGTCCTCCCCAGCTCTGCCCACTGTGCCGTGCATGCCCCCTGACTCAGTGAGGACATTTTGATATCAAGACTGTTGCAACTGTTTGCTACTGATTCTCATTTTCCTTTGGAGTATTGAATATATATCTATATATTTCTCTAGTTATATCTTTGCATTTATTTTTCTTTTGTTCTTATTTCACCGTGGCCTTTTCTTTTCTTTTTGTTACTGGGTTTTTCTTATGTTTTCTTTTCTTCATGTCATTTTTTGCAAGAGGTTTCCTTTTGGTATGATTATAGTACACAATATTTTTATTCAAACGTCGATTGAATAAAATATTGTTTGTGCCCCCCTTCCCCCTTTCCACCCAACCCCTTTTTTTTTTGTTTGTTGTTTTTTGTTTGTTGTTTTTCTTGCTTTCTCTCTATGGTGGATTCACACAGTACCAAACATCAAAATGAAGGGCAAGTATTTTCAGTCTCAGACCACTCACCTTCACCACCCCGTCCCCTGCCCCGTGTCCAGTCCCCCCCAGCCCCCTGCTTGCCCATCTCCCTGCCCGTTTGCCACGCCGAACCTGCAAACCGCCACCAACTCGCCCTTCCTCCCTTCTCCTTCTCCTCTTCCTCCTCCTCTCCTCCAGTTCCCCCTTTATTTGAAAGCAACATGTCTTGTTCTGTTCATGAGAGCTTTGTCACGAAAATCCCACTCCCTCCCTGCGCATCACTCCCAAACCTGGTTCGATATCGTCCAAGAGCTGATCTTGTATGAAATGCCCTTTTCTACCCACGAGGAGTTTGTAGCTAGTTGGATGCCCTGCTCTTCCTCCCCAGTGCTGCCCCTTCTTGCTCCTCTGCTCCCGCTCGTCTCCTCCAACTCCTTCTCCCCTTCTCCTGGCTCCTTTGCTTCCTCCTCCCCAAGACAACTCAACCTGAAAGGGATAGGGCTGTGCAGGGAGAGGGGGGCTGTGGGGTGGGTGCCCCCAGGTGGCAGGGATGGAGGCCAGGTGGGGGGCCCAATCCATCAGCCTCTGGGACAGGCTTTTTGGGGAAAGCCTACAAGCAGGAACACTCTGCAGAGATGGGATGGGACACCTGGGGCAGTGCCTCCCAGCTGCACAGGTGACGGCGAGCCTGGCCCCAGGGGCACGGGGGATGGCTGAGCCCAGGGGTGCCACACTGCCTGCCCCCACAGCTGCTCGGTGGCCGTCCCCCCTGCCCTGGGGACCAGCATGGCATGGCCAAGTGTCCTGTGCCACTGAAGGTACAGTGTCCTGATGCCGTCTGTGCCCCTGGGAGCAGCCAGGTTTGAGCCCTGAGTCCCACCGAGGCAGGCCGAGGTGCCAGAGTCGGTCTGTCCCTGCAGTGGAGCAGGACGTCCCCATGGGACACAGGATTTGGCCCCCATTCCCTCAATGCCAGAGGGGCCTCCTGACCCACAGCTCCTGCTCAGCCCCGCAGTGGGCCAGGGGACACCCGTGGGGCACACACAGTCCCCGTGGGACCTGCCACCCCTCTCCATCCCACAGAGCCCCCAGCTCACGGCACCCACCAGCAGCCTGCACAGCACCCCATCCCTGGCACAGGGACACGGCTTGGGGGGGCACTGCAGCACAGGAAGGGCCATGGGGGACAGGGCCAGGCGAGCAGGACAGTGGGGAGGTGGAAGTGTCACCCTCAGCCCTGTTCAATCAGCCTTGAGTTGCCTCCTCCCAGCGCCCCTGTGATGGCAATGCTGATGGACCAAGTACGAGTGTTTGTACTCCTCCTCCTCCTCCTCCTCTTCTTCCTCTCATCGGCTTGTACCCAGCCCCTGCCTCCAGCCCTCAGAGAGCAACAGTCCAACCTCTGGCTGTGCCGTGCAATGCACCAGGAGCTGGCGGGAGGGCAAGGGGGTGGCGGTGCCCGTCCTGGGGGAGATGTTATCCCAGGGGTGTCCCATAGCACCCCTCCGTGCACCCCCCAACCCAGCTCGCCCCCGCGAGCTGAGCCCTGCATCCTCAGTCTCTTCTGCCGGGGGCAATCCCAGAGACCCCCGAAGCTACTGGGCTGCACCCCGTGTTAAAGCAGAGCGCGGAGCCCCGTCCCCATGGGGGTACCACGGCCCCGGGCAGGGAGGGGGCACCGGAGCCCGGCAGCGCATTGCACGGCCCTGCAGCAGGGCGGGAGCCTCTGGTTGGACTGTCCTCGGCAAGGTTCCCCTCTGGCCATGTTGATGCCTGAAAACTCCCTTTATTTTTTTTCTCCCGACAACCGAGTGTTCCGGTGATCCTCCTCCGGCCAGGAGCGCAGCATGTGGTTCCCTGCCCTCGCCCAGCCCCCTTCCCCCGAGAGAGAGACGTCCCCGCCCTCCCGAACATGCATATATATATATATATATATATCTCCATGTGCGCACATATATATATGTGTGTGTGTCTGTGTGTCCCTGCGTACCGGCCGCGTACGCACCGCGCGCCTCCAGCCCGCCACCGAGCAAATTCGAGCCGAGATGGGCAAACCTCTCCTGATTTGGCTTAACCTTCCTTCCCGTGCGGTGCCAGCAACAGCAGAACGGCCTTTTTCTTCCTCTCTCTTGTTACCAAGAGCAGCAAATGCCTTTTTCTTTTTTTCTAATTTTTTTTGTTCCCTCCCCTCTCTCTCTCTCTCTCTCTCTGTCCGTCTCTCTCCCTCCTGGCCCCGGCGCCCCCGCTCCCCGCCGGATAACCTTCCCTTTCTGTTGCAGATTTTGAATACCTGCTGCCCAACAGCTTTGAGTCGGAGGGACATGTGTTCATTGCTCCCAGGTAGCTTTGCGTGTGCGCTTGCCGAGGTGTGCATCCGCCCCGGCCCCGCTGCCGACCCCCCATCGCCCCCATCCCCGCCTCATCGTGCCTTGTCCCCGCTCCCCGTGCCCTGTGGCTGTGTGTGTCGTGTGCCCGCTCGGCCGCGGGGCTGCCGCCGGGACCCCGGCCCCCCGGTTGCATCCAGCACAGTATATATCTATATTTTTATATATTTATATATATATATATATATATATATATGCACCCGGTGCAGCCCGACCTCTGCGCGTGCATATATAGGTATAGTTTCTGAAAATCCTGCCGAGCGAGGGCCGCCGGCCGCATCATACAGTCGTGCTGGCTGCGGGGGGGAGGGAGAAGGAGGGGAGGTTTCGGCCCAAATTTGGGATGCCCAGGGGGTTTGGGGACATGAGGAGCCCATAGCAGCCCCCTGACGGACAGATGTGTCCCCTCCCCTGGGCCATGCCGCCCAGTGAGTCACCTAGTGGGGATGAAGGGCCGTCCCTCACTGGGCTCTTTGGGGAGCCCCGTGGCTCTGGAGCATCCCGCCCTTCCCGCCACCACAGCGCATCTCTAATTAACATCACCAGCTAATCACCTATCTGCTCATAGCTCGTTATAGCAGCTACACGTCCTGTTAGGGGACGTTTTGCCAGTGCAGCTTTTGGGGATTGCAGTGGGTGAGGTCCAGCACAGCCACCTGCCGGTACACCCGCTCTCCCGGCCCGCAGCAGCAGCAGTCACTCACACCTGCTCTGGGTGTAGCAGCAGTCACTCACACCCGCTCTGGGTGTAGCAGCAGTCACTCACACCTGCTCTGGGTGTAGCAGCAGTCACTCACACCCGCTCTGGGTGTAGCAGCAGTCACTCACACCCGCTCTGGGTGTAGCAGCAGTCACTCACACCTGCTCTGGGTGAAGCAGCAGTCACTCACACCTGCTCTGGGTGTAGCAGCAGTCACTCACACCCGCTCTGGGTGTAGCAGCAGTCACTCACACCAGCCCTGGGTGTAGCAGCAGTCACTCACACCAGCCCTGGGTGTAGCAGCAGTCACTCACACCCGCTCTGGGTGTAGCAGCAGTCACTCACACCCGCTCTGGGTGTAGCAGCAGTCACTCACACCAGCCCTGGGTGTAGCAGCAGTCACTCACACCTGCTCTGGGTGTAGCAGCAGTCACTCACACCCGCTCTGGGTGTAGCAGCAGTCACTCACACCAGCCCTGGGTGTAGCAGCAGTCACTCACACCCGCTCTGGGTGAAGCAGCAGTCACTCACACCCGCTCTGGGTGAAGCAGCCCGGAATGTGCAGTCACTGTGCAGCGCTGCCTTTTTGGGGAGCTCAGTCCCCAGGCCCTCTGCTGGGCACTGGGGGTGAAGCCCAGGACACACAGGAGCCAAGGCAGAGCGTGAATGAGAAACAGGAGCACAGTTATTGAAAACTGGCCATAAGTACCGAGAGGATGGATAGGGAGGGGATGCCCGAGGCCCCAGGAATGGGGCTGCACCCACAGAGGCTGCAGTGCCTGCTCCGTGCCCGGTGTGGGGCTCTGCAGTCGCTGCAGCTGCACAGAACAGGGGACGTGGAAGTCAGGGCGAGCCCCCCGGTATCCCCAGGGCGGCTCCGTGAGCAGCCCCGGTGCGGCGGGGCAGGAGGGGCCGTGTGCCCAGGGCGACTGTATGATCTGCTGCCGCGCCCACGGGCCTCTGGGCATTTTCAGAAACCGTATATCCCCCGTCCCCCGTGGGTGTGTGAGTACCTGTATCTGTGCGTGTCGGTGGAGGTATTTAGGTGCTGTTCCCCCCCGAACAGGGGTTGAGGGGCCGGGCCGAGCTGGGCAGGGTCCTTCACCTTTTTCAGCTGCCCTGTGGGCATGCTCCCTGCCACCCTTTGCTCCATTTGTCCTCTGAATGACAGAGGTTTTGGCAGTCAGGAGCTTGGTGGAGGGGTTGTGAGTGGGGGAGCCCTGAGCACCCTGGCACTGTTCACAGCCGCACTGCTGAGGATGGGAGGCTCCTGGCACACTGGGGTGGCACTAACCTGTGCCACCCAGTCAGAGTCTCGTGGTGACCAACAGGTTACAGCTGTCCCTGGCATCGGTGGGGCTGGGACTCTGTGCTCAGGGCGTCCCAGACTGAAGCAGGGACATGGCACCCACCCTACTGCCTGTCCCAGGAGTGTCTCAGGGCCAGTGATGCCCATAGGCAAGCACCCATCTCCACCAGCTGGGGCTCAGCCAGCACCCAACCAGCTGTGCAGAGGGCACAGGTACAGCCTTGAGTGCCTGCCTGGTGCTGCCAGTGCAGCTGTGGAGAATCCCGAGGCAAATCCCTGCTGGCACCCACAATGGAGCCCTAGTCCCTGGGGTGCCACAGGGGCAGGGCAGGGTGGGCACAGCCCCGCAGGTAAGTACGGTGCCAGAGGCAGCCAGTCCCACCAGTAGCCCCAGCAGGATGGGGAGAGATGGACTCGGTGTTGTACCACTCTGGGCAAACCAGGATCCATCAGAGCTTGCTCTGGCAGAGGTGATGGCACCTCAGTGCCTGTGGCAGTGACAGACCCGGTGACTGGTGGGACACTTCCCTGGTGGCACTGCAGGCAGCTGGGGCTGGATACAGGGCACTCTGCAGAGGTGCCCACAGCCAGTTCCCCTGGCAGGTGACACTCCCAGGAGAGGTGGCACATCACCACCACTGTGTCCCTGTCAAGCCTGGGTGCTGGCAGCATAGGGGCAGAACTGACCTTGCCTTTTCCATCCCCACGAACCACAAACCTTGTCCCCAAACCCCAGAGAGTATTGCAAAGACCTCGACCTGTCGGATAACAACACCGAGTTCCTGGAAAACTTTATTGCCCTCATGGAAAAGGTGACCCCAGACTCCAAGCAGTGTGAGTAGCTGGGATGGCTGCTGGGGGGGCTGCTGGGGGCTCGGGGGTGGATGGGGATTCAGGGGGAGATGGAGCAGGGGATAAACTTCCTGGGGTTGGAGTCCTGGGAGCTGCTGCAGAGTGGGTGCTGGGACAGAGCTGGGGACATGGGTGGCCCTCATGGGGTCAGCTCTCACCTTCTTCTCCTCTCCAAGGTGACAACTTCCTCCTGCACAACCTAATCCTGGACACGGGTATCACACAGCAGCTGGTGGACCAAGTGTGGAAGGACCAGGACCTCAACACGTAGGTGGAGGGGAGATGGCCCAGGGTGGGCAGCACTGTCTGGGGACAGATGAGGATTGGGATGGGCTGTGAGGCAGGGGCAGAGCAAAACCCCACTGACGGCTGGTGTACCTGGGCCTCTCCTTGCAGGTACAGCCTCTTGGCTGTCTTCGCAGCCACCGACGGGGGCATCACCCGTGTCTTCCCCAACAAGTGAGTGTCTGCTCTGCACAGTGACGTGTCTGCTCCTGCTGGGCCATCTCTGGTGGGACCAGAGGTGACAGTGACAGTCATGGCTGTGGCTTCTCCCTGCCAGGGCCGCAGATGACTGGGAGGAGGAACCAGAGCCCTTCAACGCCAGCTTCTACCGGAGGAGCCTGGACAACAAGGGCTACATCTTCAAGCCACCCTACCGAGATGGTGGGTGCCAGCTCAGGGCACAGGGTGTGACCCAGGCTGGCACTGGCTCCATGCGTCCCCTGATGTCACCCCTGCCTTCCACAGCTGGCTACCGGGGGCTGGACCTGGAGAACAACACCATTGGGATCCTGGTGAGCACCGCCGTGGAGCTCAGCATCGGGGGCAAGACTCTGAAGCCTGCAGGTAGGAGGGGAGCTGGGTGCCCTGGTGCCAGGCTGGGGGGTCCCTGCAACCCCTCCAGGCTACAGCTCACCCTGTCTCCCACTGCCCCAGTGGTGGGGGTGAAGCTGGACCTGGAGGCCTGGGCTGAGAAGTTCAAAGTGCTGGCGAGCAACCGGACAGACCGAGACCAGCTGGGCACCCGCCGGGTACGTCCTGGGGCTGGCACTGCCAGGGGATGGGAGTGGAGACAGGGCAGGGAGGGAGCTCTGCTTGATGGGGGGCACTGCTGGGACATGGTGCCTGTGGTTGGAATGGGTTTGTTCCTCAGGGTTCCTGTCTCCAGCCTCTGGGGACACCACCCTGCATGTCCCCTTCTGGCTGGGAGGACAGCTCTGGGGGGATGACCATCCTGATAACCTGTCCCTCTGCCCTGCTTTTGGTTGACAGTGTGACCCCTCAAGCAGCTGTGAGATGGACTGTGAGGCCAACAACAAGGTGGGTGGTGGGCAGGGGTGGGGGCAGCTGGTGGGGGTGTATGGAATGGCTGGGAGAGGTCCCTGTCCCCTGCTTACCCAGCTTGTGCACCCACCCTGTGCCCTGCTGCTCCCCAAGCTCAGCCAGACCCAGCCCACCTCACAGGGGTGAAGGCCTGGGGCTTGCCCCATGGACCATGAACCCCCTGAGGGGGCTGTTAAACCTCCAGGGTGGGAGGTGTCTCCTGCTCCCTGCACCCAGCATGGGTGCTCCTGGCACTGAGATGCTTCTGAGGCTTGGGGACACCACACTGCTCCCCTGCCTGACAGCCTGCCACCCTCCCTGCTGGTCCTGCCTTGCCCTGGGCATGGCCAGGGTTGGATGACACTGCCCTCCTTCCCCAGGACCTCATCTGTGTCCTCATCGATGATGGGGGCTTCCTGGTGCTGTCCAACCAGGAGGACCATTGGTACCAGGTGAGCAGTGCCCGCAGCTCCCCAGGGCAGGGATGCCAGCCGGGAGCTGAACCCCGAGCTCGTGGCTGTGGCACTCTGTCACACAGCCCCACTCGAGTGCCCTCCAGGGGAGTCCGTGCCAAGGTGGCATTTGGGTACAGATACAGTGTCCCCATTTCAGGTGGGCAAGTTCTTCAGCGAGGTGGATGCCAACCTGATGTCTGCCCTGTACAACAACTCCTTCTACGCCCGCAAGGAGTCCTACGACTTCCAGTCTGTCTGCGCCCCCGAGGCCCCCAGCAACACGGGCGCGGCGCCCCGCGGCGTCTTCGTGGTGAGCACCCGCGGGGATGCTGCATTCCAGCTGTCTGGGAGCCCAGGGACCCACGGGTGTGTCCCCAGCTGCTGTGGGAGCCCAGGGACCCACGGGTGTGTCCCCAGCTGCTGTGGGAGCTCAGAGACCCATAAGTGTGTCCCCATTGCCCCTCACGGGCACCACTGGCTCACTGCTCCCTCTTACCCACAGCCCACTGTGGCCGACCTGCTGAGCCTCGCCTGGTGGACCTCGGCCGCAGCCTGGTGAGTCCTGCCATGTCCCCTCCCTGGGGCCATTCCCACTGGGGAGGGACATGGGGTGTCCTTGGGGCTGGGACAGCTGACATGGCCACGCTTTGCTTGCCCAGGTCCCTGTTCCAGCAGTTCCTGTACAGCCTCACCTACAGCAGCTGGTTCCAGACGGGTCAGTGCTGGGGAGCTTTGGGCTGGGGGTGGGCAGGGCTGGGGGGTTGGTGGCCTGTGTCCCACAGCGCTGTGCTGGCACAGAGGAGGTGGTGGGGGACGGCATGGAGGCCAGGGAGACGAGCTGCATCATGAAGCAGACCCAGTACTACTTCAGCACCGTCAACGCCACCTACAATGCCATCATCGACTGCGGCAACTGCTCCAGGTGGGTCTGTCCCCACCATCCCACCCCTGGGCAGGGCTGGGGACACCCCCGAGGCTGCCTGTGCCAAGGTGCCTGTGCAGCAGCCTCTGTGGGGGCAGTAGGAGATGCTGTGCAGCATTTAGGGGGACTGTGATACCCACAGGGGGGACAGAGAGGAACAGTGGTGTCCCCGTGGGCTGTGGGTGATGGCAGAGGGTCCCCAGGGATCCTCTGTGTGGAACCAAGCCCTGGAAGGCCAACAAGGCCATCAGTGCTGAGTCCCTGGGCAGCCCCTCAGGATGGGGATGGGCAGGGAGGTGAAGATGAGGATGGGGATGGAGGCCAGGGCAGGGAATGGGGACAGGGACAAGGCTGGGGACAAGGATGGGAATGCAGACAGGCATGAGGTCAGGGATAGGGATGAAGCTGGGGACAGGGATGGGGAGGAGGACAGGGACAGTGATTAAATAGGGTCTGGGGAGATGCTGCTGGTTCAGCAGGGCTGGCACTGATGGCTGGGGGGCCGATTGGAGCACAGGGTAAGGGGGGTCACACTGCCTTTGCACCCCCAGGCTCTTCCATGCACAGAGACTGGCCAACACCAACCTGCTCTTCGTGGTGGCTGACAAGCCCATCTGCAGCCAGTGTGAGTCTGTCAAGCTGCTGCAGGCAGAGGTAAGAGGTATCCTTTGATGGCTCAGCTGCATCCCACAGGGATGTGATGTGTCAGCTCCATCCCACTGGGATGTGGTGGCAGCAAGGTGGGGGAACACGTGGGGTCTGTGGGACAGGCAGTGGGGCAAGGACCTGTGGAGATTGGTGGGGGTGGAGGGAGCTGGCCGTGGCCAACGGGGCTGGGGGTGCCCTAGGAGCCCCCAGTGCCCTGTTCCTGGTGGTTTCCTTGACCTGCCAAGCCCCCCCGAGGGACCCCAACCAGTGTGAGCTGGTGGACAGGCCCCGCTACCGGAAAGGCCCCCATATCTGCTTCGACTACAATGCAACAGTACGTGGGGCAGGGGGGCTGGGGCTGGCCCTGGGAGGGGTGGGGGTATCCTCTGGGGTGGGGGCAGAGCCATGGGGCGGTTCCCAGAGGGTGTTCCACTGGGGAAATTTGGGCAGTGGGTTCTCCATGAGCAGGGAATGGAGCCATGGGGGGACCCCAGGGAAGCCCTGAGGGGAAGTGGAACGGTGAGTGTCCCCCCTGCGGGGAGCAGAGCCATGGGGTGTCCCCCAGGGGGAACAGGGCCATGAGGGGATCCCCCAGAGGGGTGGGGGGACCCCTCTGATGGGGGTTTGGAGCCCTGGGAGGATAGGGAGAGGGCTCAGGAGTCCTGGGGTATTCCCTGGGGAGGTCACAGCTCTGAGGAGTCCCTGGGAGAGCAGTGCCATGGGGTGGCAGAGGCGCTGGGTCCTGGGGAGAGCAGCAGCAGGGCTGGCCCCGGGGCTGTGCTGCAGGGCAAGAGGCGCTCAGGGCTGCGGGGAGGTGGCAGATGCCCCTGCCAGGGCCGTGGGTGCCCGTGCCTTGGCTGGGCACTGCCGGGGTGCTGAGGCACTGCCGGGGTGCACCACGGCCCCTCTCTCTCTTCACCCACCCAGGAAGATACCTCAGACTGCGGCCGAGGGGCTTCCTTCTCCCCGTCCCTGGGGGTCCTGCTCTCGCTGCAGCTGCTGCTCCTCTACTCCAGCACCAGCCGGCACCCACTGCCCCCGGCCGCCTGCCTTTAGCCCCCCGGCCGCCCCCGCCAGCTCTCTTTTCTTTCAACCTCCATCTCCATGCCCGTTCCCGGCCCGCTGGAGCGGGAGCGACGCCCCCTTCGCCGCCTGGGACCCCCCGGTGCCGCCCCGGGACCCCCGGTGCCGCCCCGCTCTCCCCGCCGGCCGCAGCCAAAGAAGAGCCGGGGAGCGGCCGGGGCTCCCACAGAGCGGGACCGGGCCGGGGCTCCCACAGAGCGAGGACCGGGCCGGGGCTCCCACAGAGCGGGACCGGGCCGGGGCTCCCACAGAGCGAGGACCGGGCCGGGGCTCCCACAGAGCGGGACCGGGCCGGGGCTCCCACAGAGCGAGGACCGGGCCGGGGCTCCCACAGAGCGAGGACCGGGCCGGGGCTCCCACAGAGCGGGACCGGGACGGGGCTCCCACAGAGCGGGACCGGGCCGGGGTTCCCAAAGAGCGGGACCGGGACGGGCCCTGGTATCGCTCCCAACCGGCCACCCGGACTCGGAAAAGTGGCGTCGGTGTCCTCCGCCCTCAATTCCTCCCCTCCTCCATCCGCCTCGCCTATTTTTTTAGCCTGAAGATTTTAAAGCAGATCTTTCTACATCGAGTTTCCAACATTTTCACCTGGAGACCGGCGGGGTTTATTGTCAGCAACGAGGACACATGGGAAAACAAACGAAAAAAAAAAAAAAAAAAAAAGAAAAAAAAGGAAAAAAATGGGGGGAAGGAAAAAAAAAAGAAAGAAAGAAAGGATTTGACTGTGCGGGTCAGTATCATTTGTTCTGGCGGTAGCGGCCCCAGGGCGTGCGGGGCAGCCGCAATCCCTGCGGGCTCATCCCTGCGGGCTGGGGCTGGCAGCGGGCAGCGACAGGGACAGGGACAGGGACAGTGGCCTTTGCCTGCGGCACGATGGAGCCCCGGCCCCCGCGCTGGGCTCAGCCGTCCTTGGGCACAGATACTGGCGTGAAAAGGAGGAGGGGAAAAAAAATGTATTTTGTTTCTTTTCCGTTCTGCAGATCACTGTGAATCCTGCCCGCTCAGCCCTGCCCCCTCCAGCCCTGGGACCCCCTGCCCTGCCAAAGAACCCGCGCTGGCCTGGCCGGGTCGGGCTGCTCGTCCCCGGGACATGTCCCGCGTCCCCAGCGGGACCAGCCACACGGCCTCGAGTGCCAGCGGAGCGGGACGTGCCACATGTCCCCAGAAGGGCCGTGCCAGGCCCGGGCCCGTCCCGGGGCAGCGGGGCCGTGCCTGCGGGGGGGGATGCGGGCAGGTGGCGCTCACCGAGGGTGGCACCCCCCAGTCACCCCACCGGGTGCCGGGGAGGGGACAGCGTGGCTGCTCTGCCCTGGCACCCCTCGGACCCCACTGCACCCCACAAACCCAGCCTGGAGAGGTGCTGGGGGCTGGAGAGGCACGGGGCGGGGTGACAGCCGTGACACCCGGGGTGCCACCCCCGCTGCTCCCGGCAGTGCCGGGGGTCCCTGGGCAGCCCTGGGGACCCTCACCCCCCCGGGGCACCCCGCTCAGAGCCACCCCATCAACCGGGTCCAGGGGACCCCCCTCGGCACGGCCACCCCGGGGGGACTGGGGAGGGCGCCAGGCGCTAATTAGTGCTGGGGTTAATTAATGGTCATTCTGCTTGTAGCTTTTTCAGTGTGTGTTTGGTTACTGTCTCTGGGAACCGTGTTTGAACAGATGGCTCTGTGTTACCGGGAGTGTGTGTACTTCTGTAGTCTAGTTAGGTGCTCTGCCAGAAAACCACCACTATACATACCTATAAATATATACATATATAGTCTATTTTAAGTTAAAAACCAATGAGACGAACGGGCGGTGTGGCCCCGGGCCCCCCGTCCCGCCGGGGTCACCTCCTGCCCTATCCCCACCCGAAAGCTTCAAAGCTTCTCTCTCTGCTCATTCAAAGGCATTGGGTTTTTAATTGATTTTCTTTAATTTATTTTTAATTTCTTTGGGTTTCTTTTTTTTTTTTTTTTCTTTTTTTTTTTGTACAGAAGAGTTGGAAAACAAAAAAAAAAAAAAAACCAACAAAAAGACGATTTGTAAGATATCGTGCGTGTGACTCCTTGTAAAATATTTTCAAATGGTTTATTACAGAGACTCAGTTATTAAATAATGTTCATATTTTCACTTCACAGGCGGTGGCTGCGTCATTGCCCGGGGCCGTGGGCACGGCTGGGGGGGCACAGCACGGGGGGGGGCACAGGATCTCGGGGGGCTCTGCCAGGTGGGACACTGCCCTCACCCTGCTGCACCTCGGGGACAGGGACACGGGGCAGGGACAGCGCAGAGCCGGGGCTCACAGAGCCCGCTCGATGCACAGAGGGGCTGGGGCACACCGGGGGCTCAGCCCCCCATCTTCCCTATCCCCGCGTCACCCTTCCCAAGCCCCACTCTATGCCCGTGTCCCCCTGTTGCAGGGGGTCAATGTCCCCGAGTGCCCTCCGTGTCCCCATTTCCCGGGGTTTCTGCCCCCCCCCGTACGCACCCCCATGACTGTGTCCTTCATGCCCTATAACTGTGTTCTCCCACCCCTCTCCCCCACGTCCTGCCGTTTCCCTCCCCACGTCAGTGTCGCTCGTTTGTCCCATGTCCTCCCGTTTCGTGTCCCTGTCTCCCCTCCATGTCCGTGTTCCCGCGTGTCCCCCGTCCGTGTGTCCCGTGTCGCCCCGCGCTGCCAACGTGGCCGGACTACAAGTCCCGGCGTGCCCCGCGGCGCCCTGGCCCCGCCCCCACGACAGCTCCGCCCCGGCGCCCCCGTTCCGCGCATGCGCAGCGGCCCTGTTTGTCCGCGCCCGGCCTGGCCCAGCGGAGGGTCCGAGCGCGGCCTGGCCCGAGGCGGCGGCGGAGGGAGAGAGCGGGGCCGGGGCCGGGGCCGGGGCCGGCCGGGGGCCGCGCGGGGCCCGGCGCGGGGAGGCGGGCGGGTGGGGCCGGGCAGCCCCCGCGGGGCCGCCCCGTCCCGCCCGCGGGGCCGAAGATGCGGCGGTACCTGCCGGTGGCCCGGCAGCACTTCCTGGCGGCGCTGGCCGGCACCAGCGTGGTGGTGAAGTCGCTGAGCGCCGCCGCGGTGCTGCTGTACCTGCTCTCCTTCGGGCTGGACACGGCCTACGGGCTGGGGGTGACGCCCGGCTACCTCCTGCCCCCCAACTTCTGGGTGTGGACGCTGCTGACGCACGGGCTGGTGGAGGAGCGCGCCTGGGGGCTGGCGGCCAGCCTGGCCACACTGGGCACGGCCGGGCGGCTGCTGGAGCCCCTGTGGGGCGCGCTGGAGCTGCTCGTCTTCTTCGCCGTGGTGAACATCTCCGTGGGGCTCCTGGCCGCCCTCGCCTACTTCCTCACCTATGTGGCCTCCTTCCGCCTCCACTATCTGTTCGCCGTCCGCATCCACGGCGGCCTGGGCTTCCTCGGGGGCGTCTTGGTGGCCCTCAAGCAGACGATGGGGGACAGCACCGTACTGAAGGTGCCTCAGGTCAGAATGAAGGCTGTCCCCATGCTCCTGCTCCTTCTCCTGGCTCTGCTGCGGCTCGGTGCCCTCGTCGAGAGCAATGTACTGGCCTCGTACGGCTTCGGGCTCCTCTCCAGCTGGGTCTATCTCCGCTTCTACCAGCGGCACAGTAGAGGCCGCGGAGACATGAGCGACCACTTCGCCTTCGCCACTTTCTTCCCCGAGATCCTGCAGCCCGTGGTGGGTCTGGTAGCCAACCTGGTGCACAGCGTGCTGGTGAAGGTGCGGGTGTGCCGCAAGACCGTCAAGCGCTACGACGTGGGTGCCCCGTCCTCCATCACCATCAGCCTGCCGGGGACGGACCCCCAGGACGCCGAGAGGAGAAGGTACGGCCTGCCCTGCCCTGCCCTGCGGGATCGCGTTTAGGGACAGCGGGGGTACGGTTTAAAATACAGCCAAGGAGAATGGGGGAGATTTAGGTGCAGGGGCTCAGGAGGGGTCTTCTCCATGTGGTCTACCACGGAGGTGGTGAGGAGCATTTCAGGGAGCTGGTGGGACATTATCCTGCTCTTGCAGATGTGGAGCAGCAATGGAAAAGCAGGGGGATCCTGGGAAAGGGGCAGACAGGATTAGGGGTCCCTGCAGAAGAAAGGGATACAATCTGGGGGGGTGACAGCCCATGTTTGTGGCAGCCTTCTACCAGTTCTCTCTGGCCCAGGGGAGGGCAGTGAGTCAGCCCCACACCCCAGCCCTCCAGCACAGCCAGCACTGGCCTTCCTGACTCCTGGCAGGAGGGTTTGGACAGGGAGCTGGCACTCCCTTTTCTCTGCCCTGCTTTATGACTTTATTCCCCATTCCCGGAGCAGCCCTTGTGCTGACAGCCTCCAGTTGCACCACATAGCATGAAAACTCCGTGTGAGTAGTCTGGGAGCCGGAGTGCATGTCTGTGGAGCAGGCGCTCAGGTCTTCCCCAGCACTGCTGAACCCACCCTTTCCTGTTGGGAGGAAGCCAGGGACTGCCTTGCCCAGTGCCCCACGGGGCAGAGCCGCCGCTGTCCCGGGTTAACCTGCCCACGTGCCCTTGTCCTGCAGGCAGCTGGCCCTGAAGGCTTTGAACGAGCGGCTGAAGCGCGTGGAGGACCAATCAGCCTGGCCCAGCATGGAGGATGATGAGGAGGAGGCGGCAGCAGCAGCGAAGGCCGACAGCCCACTGCTGCCCGAGCCCGGCACGGCCGGGAAGAGCCCTGGCCAGGAGTCCAACCTCATCAGCTTCCAGGAGGCGCCGGCGCAGCTGTGAGCGGCCCTTCCCGCCCTGTCTCCGTGTGAGAGCTGCTAATCCCCCTGGTGTCCCCCTGGCCGGGGCGGGGACTCCTCCCGCGGCGCAGGCTGGGGGATACCTCATTCCAACGCTTCGCTGCTGCTGCTCGCGGCCAGCACCCCCTACCCGGGACAGTGACACTGCCACCACCGCGAGGACGGGGACTCCTGGAGCCACCCCCCCAGCCGGGGCAGGCCGTGGAGTCGGGGCAGGCAGAGGGAGCTGTTCTGGGCGAGGGACACGGGGCTGATCCCTGCCCCAAGCCGCTGTGCTGGCCCTCGTGGGATCCAAGTCAGCTTCTCCTCTGTGCCAGGGCTTGGCCAGAGCACTCAACACGTATTTTCTCCTTTCTGAAGGTAGTTTTGTCCCTAACTGAGGCAATGGAAGGCTGGTGGGTTCCTCTTCCAAAGGTCTTTCCCGTGGGGAGCCTCCCCCTGCCCCAGCAGGAGCTCACCAGGGGCGGTGAGGAGTTTGTTGGGTAGGAGGGGACAGGACCCTGGGCAGGAAGAGGCCACCCAGTCCCTCATGGTGGTGCTCCAGCACTGCCAGCTCCAGGCTCTCATGGTGGTGATTCTCTCCTCCTTCCTCTCCTGCCCCCTCCCCCTGTGAGGAGCTGCTGCCCTTGGCTGCTCCCCGGCTAATCCGTTTGCCAGATTACACTAGAAGCTGGAATTAATTTTACAGTGGGACTCTAGCTGCTTCCTCTGGCAGCAGGTTTTCTTTCCTGCAGGTAGAATATGGGCTCCCCCTTTCTTTTCCCTCCCTCTTTGTTGATGGAGTTTTTTTCCTGGATGGAGAGGATGCTCCCTGCAACAGCCTCCACAGCTCCTGATCCAGTGGGCAATTCCCAGCCCTGGATGTGGATCAGCAGTGTCATGATTATTTTTTTAAAGGACCACACGAGAAGGTTTTGTCAAATGGGAAGAACACAGACCTTTGGGTATCAATAAAGAGTTCTTTGAAAGCGCTGGCTCCTGCAGCAGAGCACGGGCAGGGTGGGGGCCCGGCCCAGAGCAGCCCCTGGGGGCTCTTGTCAGGAGGTGGGGAGGGGGTTCAGGGGGTTCCTTCCCAGGTGCTCCCAGCAGGGACAGATGTCTGCCTGCTCCCCAAAAGCCATCCCACCCAAAAAGTAAAGAGGGCTTGTTGCACTCTAGCTGCCTGAAATTTTTATTGAATAAAAGCTCTGGATACAGAGGAATTTTTCAGCCTGGGAGCCGGTCCCAGCTCTCCAGCCCTGCCGGGAGCAGGATGCGTGCTGGAAGGAAGGCTGCTGTGCCAGCAAGGAGGTTTCTTCCTGCCTTCCCAAGGGTTCATTGCCCAGGTCTGTGCCTCCCCCTGTGCTCACTGTTCCCTATGCCTTGCTGGCTGCACGTTCACAGCCCGGCTCAGTAATTTGCTCTGTAAACTGACCCCACCCCGGCAGGCCGAGCCCAGCCCACAGAGGAGGGGTTTGTGCGTGGCAGCGGGTGTCCAGACCCAGGCCCTTGGGGCAAAGCTGCCCCTGCCATGGGGACACACCTGCTGCTGTACCATTGCTGGGGTGCCACCACCCTGCCCCAGCCCTGCCAGGCTGAAGCCACAACCGTGCCCTGTGCTTTGCTGTCAAGCTGCCCCCGTGGCAGGAGAGGCAGCGTGGTGCCTGCTGCAGCCCCTGAGAGAGAAGGGACTCCCTGCCCTCCTCACCAGGATGGCTCCTGCCCTGCCTGCTCCAAAGCAGCCCTGTGTGGGAAGGGGAAAGAAGCAGGAATCCTGAGTGAGCCCTCCATTTCCCAGCACTGAGCACCAAGCTGCAGCTTTACCTGTGCCAGGGAACACCCCCACCGAGGCAGGCCTGAGCTGTCACACACATCTGGAGCGGCTGCTCCCCAGGGACAAGACACTACAGACAATCCAGGACTAAGGAAAGACGAGTAGGTAGAAACCAAGTTCCAACAAGACCCTGTGCGAGCAGGGGGGCTGCCAGCTCTCTCCAAGGGGAGGCCCAGCTCGCTCTGGGAAGTTCAGGTCAGCAGCAAGCCCTCAGTGCTGGCTGCGCTTGCGGTACAGGTACGCATTGCTCACCTGGTTCATGATAACCAGGCTGGTGACGAGGGGACACAGCATGGCGAGGTACCACGAGGCACCAGTCACCGTGGTGGTGAACCAGAGGGAGCACATGCCCAGCATCAGGCTGGCACAGCCCAGCAGGTAGCCCACCAGGCCTGAGGTCGCGTGGTACAGCTTCAGCTTGGCCAGAGTCCAGTTCTTCATCAGCTTGGGGTAGAGCAGGAGCACGCCCCCGGCGCACTGCCCGCTGGCGTACAGCACGGCCAGCAGCCCCGTCAGCCCGTGCCAGGTGACAAAGTGGCCCTTGCCGTTCAGGTGCTTGTTGTAGGTAATGATTGCCAGCCCCAGGAGCGCGCAGAGCAGGGCGAGCAGCTGCAGGGCCCAGTGCACCCGCACCCGGACCTTGCGGGAGAAGGAGCGCAGCAGCGAGGTCTCCGGGGAGAAGATCAGCAGCGCTTCCGTCATCAGGAACGAGAACTGGGGGGCAGAGGGCAGCGCCATTGGCACCGGACAAAAGGCCCTGCGCCGCGGCTCCGGCGGCTGGGCACCCACCGCCCGGGGCTCGGCCTCCCATCCATCACCCGGGAGCTCCCGGGGCTGGGCACTCATCACCCGGGGGGGCTCGGCCTCCATCACCCGGGGGCTCACGGGGCTCGGCCTCCCCTTCACCCGGTGGCTCCCGGGGCTCAGTCTCCATCACCCGGGGGTTCCCGGGGCCCGGCACCCACCACCCAGGCACTCCGCTGGCAGTGAGTGGTGATCGGGCAGCGACACTTACCGCGAGGGCCATGAGCAGCGGGTGCCAGGAGAAAAGACCTGGAAGGGAAGCGCAGGGTGAGGTGAGCTGAGGTGAGCTCAGACATCCGGCCCCCCCCGCGCCCCGGGCCCCGGCCCCACCGGCACTCACTGGATCCGGGCCGCGCCAGCACGGCCACGGCGGCGGGGAATCCCAGCGCCACGAGGTGCGCGGCGGCGCCGGAGGCCACGCGTAGCGAGCGGTACAGGCGGGACTCGGTCTCGGCCGTCAGGGCCATGTTGGCCGGGCGGGCGGAACCGCCGCTGCCGACATGGCCGGGCCGCGGCGCGGGCTTCGATTGGCTGAGGGGGCTGTCCATCAGCACTAAGGCCCGCCCCGCCGCGCTGCGGCGCTCTGAATGGCGGGAAGTGCTGTCGCTCAATGTGAGGGCCCGCCCCCCGCGCAGCCCTGTGACTCCGCGGGAGCGGCGCTACGGTGGCCGGCGGGGCTGGGCCGGGGCTCGGCCGCTCGGGTCCCGCCATGGGTGGCCGCATCGAGTGCGTGTTCTTCAGCGAGTTCCACCCCACGCTCGGGCCCAAAATCACCTACCAGGTGCGGAGCGAGCCGCCCGGGGCCCGCGGCGGGGGCTGGGACTGGACCGTCGGGGAAGGGAGCACAGGGACAGGGGTGGTGGGCTCTCCCCGGAGCGGGACGCGCTTGGCTGGAACGGAGCCTCCTGTGCCGCCGCAGGTCCCCGAGGACTTCATCTCCCGGGAGCTGTTTGACACCATCCAGGTGTACGTGATCACCAAGCCCGAGCTGCAGAACAAGCTGATCACCGTGTGAGTGCGGGCAGAGCCTCGTCCCTGTCCGGGAGCCACTGTCCCGGCGGGCCCGGTGCGGAGCACAGCTCTGTGGGGAGCTCAGCTCGGTTGGGAGCACAGCTCGGTGTGGAGCGCAGCTCGGTGCTGTGGCACTGCCAGCGCTGGGCTCCTGCCCCGGGCCAGCAGGGTCACTGCTGTGTCCCAGGTACCCGTGCACAGGGTGGGCGCTCACATTTGGGGGGGCTGGTGCTGCATCTGCTGCTCCGCCAGCCTTAAATAATGCAGGAAAGTCAGACCAGTCAGGAGGGCTGTGCGGGTTTCCGAAGCACACTGTTTCTTCTTCTGAGGGCTCTTTCCTCTCCGCTCCCCCTTCAGCCTGTGATTTGCACTCCGAGCATGTAGGGCTTAGGCACCCATTTTTCCTGCAATATAAAGAAGCCCCTACCTGCAGAGCCGACTGGGAGCCCTCCCTGTGGGGGACTGGAGGCTGCCTGAGGGCGCAGGTGCAGGTCACAGGTGTCCCCACAGGACGGCCATGGAAAAGAAGCTGATCGGCTGCCCCGTGTGCATCGAGCACAAGAAGTACAGCAGGAACGCTCTGCTCTTCAACCTGGGCTTCGTGTGCGACGCCAGAGCCAAGGCCTGTGCCCTGGAGCCCATTGTGAAGAAGCTGGCTGGGTACCTCACCACCCTTGAGGTGAGGCTGGGCACGGCCAGGCTGCCTCAGCGTGGGCACCTCTGCAGGGTCCTGGGGCACGTGGGGGCCACTGGGCATTGCTGGGACAGGGGCTGGATTTACACTGAGGAGGGGATTGTGCTACTGCTTTCCTACAGATCAGATCAGATCAGTTCTAAAGGGGAGCAGGATCTGGGCTGCTGTAGCCAGTGATCCTGTGGGGAGCAGCTGACTTGACTTTCTGCTCTCTTCAGCTGGAGAGTGGATTCATCTCCAACGAGGAGAGTAAACAGAAGCTGGTTCCCATCATGACCATCCTGCTGGAGGAGCTGAATGCCAAAGGGAAGTGCACCCTGCCCATAGGTACGTCGAGAACAGGGCTGTGCTGGGAGACAGCTGGGCCATTCCCTGCCCAGGTTGGCTCTGCCTGTGCTGCTCCCTGCAGCTTTCTGCCTGTCTGTGCTTGGATCTGGAGGTGTCTGAGCCAGCCTTGCCTTAACTGGCTCCAGGGGATGGGTGGGATGGCGTTACGGGCTGCAAACACCTTGTTGTGTGTGCCATTGTGGTGTGCTGGGATTGGTGGTTGCAGGCTCCTGCACTGGTTTGCATGGAGACTGAACTTTCCCCTTTTCCTGGGCAGATGAGTCCAACACCATCCACCTGAAGGTGATTGAGCAGCGCCCAGACCCCCCCATCGTGCAGGAGTACGATGTCCCTGTCTTCACACAGGACAAGGATGACTTCTTCAACTCTCAGTGGGATCTCACCACGCAGCAGGTCCGTGTGATTAACACTTTGAAGGGGATCTGTTTCCAGACCAGTGGGGGAGTTGGGCTGTCCTTGAGATCCCCACATTGATGAGCACAGTTTGGTGCTGCCCTTGGCATTGTGGTTGAGCCTGTGAGCAAATCATTCACCAGTGCAAGGATAAAGCACGCTTGGGGATGGAGCCTGCCCATCCCAGCTGCTCCCAGATCCAGGGGAGCTGCTCGGGCTTCAGGCTGATGCCTCAATGCTCTCTGCCCTTTCCCTCCTGCCTCTGCCTCCCAGATTCTGCCCTACATCGATGGATTCCGGCACGTCCAGAAGATCTCAGCTGAGGCTGACGTGGAGCTGAACCTGGTGCGCATCGCCGTGCAGAACCTGCTGTGAGTGAGTGCCCCCTGTGCAGGGGCTGCTGTGAGTGAGTGCCCCCTGTGCAGAACCTGCTGTGAGTGAGTGCCCCCCGTGCAGGGGCTGCTGTGAGTGCCGGTAGGACTGCCCGGCCCAGGGGGGTGGGGGCTGCCACAGGGCTCCTCTCACCCTTCCCTGTCCCTCTGCAGGTACTACGGGGTTGTCACTCTCGTCTCTATACTCCAGGTGGGTTGGGCCGTGGGGCTGTGAGGGGAGTTGGGCAGTGGCAGGGTTGGGGTGGGCCAGGCCTGTCTGTCAGAGCTGCAGCTGAGCAGAGCTGCTCTTCCATCACCCTCCAGTACTCCAATGTCTACTGCACCACACCCAAGGTCCAGGACCTGGTGGATGACAAGTGCCTCCAGGAAGAGTGTCTGTCCTATGTCACCAAACAAGGTACAGTGATGCTGCCTGGGGATGCTGGCCCAGGCAGGGGGACAGGGCAGCTGAGTGGTGACTTGTCCTTGCAGGGCACAAGCGAGCCAGCCTCAGGGATGTCTTCCAGCTGTACTGCGGGCTGAGCCCTGGCACCACCGTGCGAGACCTCATCTCCCGCTACACTCTGCAGCTCCAGAGGGTGGATGAGAGGTCAGAGCCCTCCTGATCACACCCTGAGGGTAGTGGTGGCACTGGGGGCGGCAGAGACAGTGAGCAGGAAGTACTCAAGCCTGTGTCTGTGGGGTAGGAAATGTGAGGCAGTGGTGGGGCATGTGGAACAGAAGAGAATGTGGGGAGCTGGGCCATTTGGCACCTTGGGGATTGTGGTCCCATCTCTTTGCTCCTCATCCCCAGGAGGCTGATCCAGTTTGGTTTGATGAAGGGCCTGATCCGGCGGCTGCAGAAATACCCGGTCAAGGTGGCCCGGGACGAACGCAGCCACCCCGCCCGGCTGTACACGGGCTGCCACAGCTACGACGAGATCTGCTGCAAGACTGGTACGGATCCACAGGATCCTCTGCTCCGTGTGTGTGTGCCCCAGGGCTGCTGGGGGACACGGCCATGTCTGCCTGCCCGCAGCCGGGCACCGGCCCTGGGTTCTTGCCCCTTTGGGAGCCTTCAGACTGCAGGGACTATGGGCCAGCTCTTCTTCAAGCCAGGCTGCCAAGCCCATGTTACCAGGGGCAGGGTTTGGGGACCCCACACAGCCTCTGACACCGCTGCTGGGCGCCCTACTGACACCACACTGAAACCCACTAACATCCCACCGTCTTCCTCCCCAGGCATGAGTTACAAGGAGCTGGATGAGCGCCTGGAGAATGACCCCAACATCATCGTGTGCTGGAAGTGACGCACTGATAGCCCTCTCTAGAGCTGTGTCCCCTCACGCGTCCCCGCTGTGTCCCTCGCTGTCCCCGCCGCGTGTCCCCGCCGGCCGCGGCCGCTCCTCCGCGCCGCCAGGGGGCAGCACAGCCCGCCCCGCGCTGCCGCTGCCGCCGGCCCGCCCCGAGTCCTCCGCGCCGCCAGGGGGCGCTGTCGGCGGCGCCGTTGCCACAGCGACCCGCACGCCATGGCCGCCATGCCCGGGCCGCTGCCGCCCGCCGAGGCCGAGGCGCTGGTGCGAGCCCTGCAGGGCTCCGAGCTGCGCGACATCGGCGGGCAGGGGTGCGGGGACACGGCCGTGCGGTGTTTGTAGGGGAGAACGTGAAAGAGGGACTTTAAATGTGGGGGGTCCCCACTGGGGCTGTGGGAGCACAGGAGGGGGCCCTGTTTGGGGCCTTCCCAGGGGTCACAGTGGGGGTAAGGGGGGTTTCCAGAAGGTTTTGGGTAGACAGGAGGAGTCCTGGTTCTGAGGTGGGGTGAGAGAAGGGGCTGCAATTCTGGAGCGTTCCTGGAGGGCCCAGGGTGAGGAGGGGTCCCAGCTCTGGGTGTCTGTGAGGGTGGGGGGTGATGGAGGGGCTCCCCCTGGGTCTGTGCTGTCCCCACTGACAGACGGTGCTCTGGGGGCAGCAGGGCTGTCCAGGGGAGCTCAGGGCACAGTTTGGGGCTGGGGTTACAGAGCAGGTTCCCTGCCTGAGGGACCCTCGCAGGGCAGCGCCCAGAGCTCTGTGGCACTGGTGTCCCACTGGCTGCCCCCCAGATGGCTGCGGCAGCACGAGTACGTGGAGAAGCTCAACATGCACGGCATCCTGAGCGCCTCAGCGGGCCAGGAGCAGCTCCTCACCGAGCTGCTGGTCAGCCATGCCAAGGTGAGCCTCCCTGGGTGCAGGAGTGATCCCCGTGCTGACCCTCAGCCTCCAGCTGGGCTTGCCCTGTGGGCAGTGTGTGCAATTTTGGAATAAAATGCTGAATAATGTGTTATGTCTTTGGAAAAGACATTTGACTGGTGGTGTGCCAGTTTGGTTTTTTAAAAAATTAAAGGTCAAGCTGTGGTATTTCTACTTGCTGGTGTCTGGTTTCTCTCTTGGAGGTTGTTTTGGTCCCCTTGATGCACTGGTCCCTCCAGTTGCAGATCTCTGCCCTATGCCTGAGGGGTCCCAGTCCCAGGCTGTGAGGTTGTCTGGACCTGGTCAGCTCCTTGGGGTCACCTTCCCCTCTGCAGCCTCAGGAGCTGTGCCCTGCTGTGAGGAGCTGCTGAGCTGGAAGGGTTCAGAGTGCCCCTGGGTGACTCCAGTGGGGCTGACCATGAGCAACAGACTGGTCCCCCCTGCAGCCCTGGTCTGAAAGGCCTCGCTTCCCCATCCCTTCCCTGTCCAGATTCCTGTTCTCATTGGGGAGCTGATCTCTGTGGAGATCTGGAAGCACAAGGTCTTCCCCGTGCTGTGCCGGCTGCAGGACTTCAAGCCGAGAAGCACCTTCCCCATCTACGTGGTGGTGAGTACAGGGGTGCTGGGAACCAGCCTGGAAATGGGTCAGACACAGCTCTGCTGGAAAAGAAATGTCACCCTGAAGGTCTCGGGGCTGAGATGGGCAGTGGGACACAGGAGGAAGGGCCTGGTTTCCCAAAACCCATACAAGCCCATAGCCTTGGCCCAGGAGGGACAGGGACCCAGGGAAGCTTGGCTTTGTGGAGAGCTGTCCCCTCTGTGATCCCACACAGGGGCTTGCAGGGGCTGCTGTGTGCAGCAAAAGCCATTCCTGAGGCAGCTGTGCTCCTGGCTGTGGCTCCCAGTGCTGCCCCTGCTCCCTGGGGTGTTTTTTCCCCCTCTGAGCACTGTTTTTCTCTAGCCAGAGGCTCTCCAGTGTTATGTGCCTCTGGGCTAACAAAAATGTGACTTTTTATTACTGAGCTCCTGGGAGCAGTGGTCCCTTGGGCCATTCTTGGCAAGGGAGTGATCTCCAGATCTAGGCTTCCTTGCAGTGGGATGCAGCCCTTGAGCTAAGGAACATCTGCCTGAGGCTTGGAGGTTTTAACCCATTTTCAGTCCAGAGTAACACCCTGCAGGGGCATGGTGGTGTTTTCCCTGAGCACCCAATTGCCTCAGGGCAGCTATGCCATAGCTGCCAGTCCTGGACAGGGCTGTGTGCCCCAGTCCCAGGGCCTGCAGGAGCACAGCCCTGCAGAGCACTGCCCCAGCTCAGGCACTGGCTCTGTTCTGTGCCAGAGCTGCAGCGTGCCCGAGGGCAGTGGCTGTCCTGCCCTGCCGCACTGGCTGAGCCCTGAAGAGCCCTGCTGGGAAGTGTGGCCCTCCATTGGGATGTTGGAGTGTCACAGGCATGTCAGCATAAATATCAACATGAACTGCATGAACTGGAGCTGTTTTGAAGGTTGCATCACTTGTGTTTTTCTCTTTGGTCACAGCTACATAAGCAGCTTCTCAGAAGAGCCATTTTCCCTGTCCCAGTGCTGCTCCACTGTCACTCACTGTTGCCATTCTCCTCCCACAGCTGCACCACGAAGCCTCCATCATCAACCTCCTGGAGACGGCGTTCTTTCACAAGGTGAGAGGTTCGGCTTTCCCAGCTGGGAAGCCCCTGGGGTGGAACACTGAGGACTGAGCTGTGTGAGCCCCTTGTGGCTGTGCAGGAGATCTGCGAGTCAGCCGAGGACAGCATCCTGGACCTGATCGATTACTGCCACCGCAAGCTGACCCTGCTGGCAGCTCGGAGCACCGCGGCCCCAGCAGCGACCTCAGCAGAGCTCCGTGCTGAGCCTCTGGCCAGCCCCTCGTCCATGCAGGTCAGGAGAAAGCCCTGGAGCTCCCTGGGCACAGGGAGGCCTTTCCATGGGTGGCAGCCCTGGCACCTCTTGCCCACCTCGGGGTGTGTCTGGTGCTTCCCTGTGCCTGTGGCTGCATCCACACCCCTCCACCCTGCCCTGCCTGCTGCTAGTGCCAGCCTGAGGCTTCCTGCAGGACATGCTGGGGAGCTGATGGGCAAAATATTCAGTAGAGGGGTTTGGCCATTTGCTGTTGCTCTTGGAAGCTGTGTGGATATCTCTCCCTGAAGTTTGGGAAGCCACCCCGGATCAGGCTGCCAGTACAGCCAGCCAGGTTAACCATGAGAGAGTTCTCCTAACAACCAGGAATTGTCCTCATGTCCTTCCCCCAGCTTCCTTTATTCCCTGAAAAACACCTCCTGGATCCCAGAGCTTTCCCAGCCAGCTATTCCCAGGCTGGCACACACACCCCTTCCCAGAGCAGGAGCTGTCTTTGCCTTCTCAGCACCTGGAGCTGCACAGCAGGAGGAGTGTCTGGGAGAGCAGGGCTAAAGGCAGAGCCTGGACCTCCCCTCCATCCCTTGGCTTGCTGCCCAAGCACATACTTCTCTCTCAGAAAAGGGAAGGAAGCGGAGGGATCTGGAGCACAATAGGGATGTTTTCCAGGAAATGTTTTCCCAGCTGGGGAGGGGAAAGGGGTGCGTCTGTTACTGCTTTTGACACGAACACAAAAACCTAGGCCTTTTCTAGCCAATAGGACTCTCAAAAGCACTCATCTTCCAGAGAGCCTGGTTTCCTCTGATTCATTCCAGCCTCTCCTGACCCTGTGTACAATAACCCCTGTGAAAAAGCTGTTCCTGCCATCTCCTGGGCTGTGGAGCCTGTTGTCCTTTGGAGCTGTGTATGGTGGTAACCCCTGTTCTGTTGTCCCCTTGACAAAAGACAGTCCCTGTCTCAAGGCAGCAGAGATGAGGTCTGGGTACAAGGAGGAGCTGTGGGACAAACCTCACTAGGGCAGTTTGGAGAGGGAGGAGGCAGGGAAGAGCCCACAAGGCTCTCTTAGTAACTGTGGGGCACCAGCACAGGGAGCACAGAGCAGCTGCCCACAGAAATCTGGACAGCAACTGCTGCAGTGGCTTTTTGGAGAAATACAGGAAGCTGAGGTCAGAGCTCTGCTCACCAAGTGTGAGCTGCATTGGGGCTGAGAGAAGCTCTGCCCAAGCCAGGGATAAGGACTTGGCACTTCTGAGAATGGCCTGCCCTGGTCTCAGAGAGGCTGAGCCAGAGTGCTCAGGCTGATGGGGATGAGGGGAAGGGAAGGACCTGGGTGCCTGCAGAGCATGGCACAGCTGGGGGCTGGGATAACCACAGCAGATATTTGAGTTGGCTGTTCCCAAGCTGGAGGGAAGAGGCACATCCAGGAGGGGTGGAGGCAGGACTGCAGCTGCACCAGGGCCAAGTTTCTCCTTCCTCTTCCTCCTCCTCTGGTTCCTCTGCTGATCATGCAGCTCCTCCCTCCTTCAACCCTCACAGGTCTCTGCAGGGCCATGGGCCACAAGATGGTCCCAGAAAGGGGGAGAGGCAAAATTTGGGGCCAGCCTCTTTCAGGGGGTTTTCCTGTGCAGGAGCACTGCAGTCAGGAGCCACCCATGACCCATTAGGAGCAAGGACATGAGGGAAGAGCAACTGCAGGCTGCAAGCACTTCTGTGCTGTGTTGGCAAACAGGCAGTGCTGGCACAGTGGAGACAAGAAACTTTTTCAGGGCTCTGTTTTCCTAGCCAGACTGTGGTTACCAGTGCAGTCAACAGCCTGTCTCTCTGTAGCTCCTGGGAAATGGGGCCTGAAATCCCAACCAAGGCTGCTGCTGTCTCTCCACAGGAGCTGCAGAAGCAGGCAGAGGTGATGGAGTTTGAGATTTCCCTGAAGGCCCTGTCCGTGCTGCGCTTCATCACTGACCATCTGGACAGGTAGGGACCCAGGAGCAGCAGCAGAGGATGTGCCCAGCTCTGTGGGTGGGATTCCTGTGGGGTCAGGAGGGTCCCTGGACCCCCTTCAGCAACTTCACAGTGGCAGTGGCACTGTGCTCTGGGAGGAAACACAGCAGCAATCCACCCTGCTCCATGCTACTCCTGGGAACTCAGATCATTGTTCCTCTCCTGCCTCTCCCAGCTGCCTCAGGGAGCTTTTGTAGATACAAATTCTGGCATTAAACTGTGAGTGCCATTTCTCCCTTTCTGTCAAATCTCCAGTCTGCCCCTGAGTGCCCTGACACGGATGCTGAACACCCACAACCTGCCCTGCCTCCTTGTCGAGCTGGTGGAGCACTGCCCCTGGAGCTGCTGGGAAGCAGGTATGGATCATGCCCCTGGTCTCTGGGACACTGTGCTGGATGTGCATCCCCTGGGATCTGCTGTGGGAGCCCCTGCAGAGCTGTTCCCCCTCCAGCTCCTCAGTGCTCCCTCCTGGAGCTGTTCAGCTCTGAGCAGCTGCAGCACAGCTGGGCTGGGGACCCGGCAGTGCTCCCAAACAAAGGCTGATCCTCACACAGGGCTGGGTCTCTGAGTGATCACAGCCAGCACTGGAGTGTAGCTCCTCAGCCAGCCCCACGTGCTCCTCTGAGGAGTGTTCTGCACACAGAAACACCAGAGTGCCTGTCCCAGCTTCTCTGCACCTTTTGGGGCAGCACTTCCTAGAGCCAGACGTGGTCCCCCCCAGGCAGCAAACATTGCCCTGATTGTGCTGCTGGTCCCTGAGCTTCACTTTTGCCAAAGGCCCCTGGTCAGGCTGTGCCCATTGGACATGGTGCCCCAGCTCTGCAGCCAGGCACGGCCCCCAGAGCCCCCCAGGCTGGCCCTGCCTCCCTGGCTGTGGGAACCGCTCAGGGCAGGGCAGGAAGAGCTGCAGGGAGCAGGAGCTGTGCCTGCCCAGAGCAGCCCAGCTGGCTGCAGGAGCTTTCCTCCTTCCTGCAGCCACAAACACATCCCTGCGCCCTGCCTGTGTGCTGGGGCTATGAGAGGGAGCTTTGATCAGGGCCCTGAGGGAGGGACTGCAAAGAGACGAGCACAAAGGCATTTCCAGGCTGTGCAGATGCAGGGTCACATCCTGCTCCATCCCCTAGAGCCACACAGTAGCTGTTGGAGCTTGTTTTGTCATCTCTTTTGTAGTCATGCTGCTTCTGGCTTTGCCTGGCAGAGGAAACTCGAGAAGAGTGACCATGCTGGTACCCCAAAATGGGTCTCTGCACCCACTCTGTTGTGTTGCCCACTAGTGCTCTACACTCCTGGCCAAGTACAGAGGGATGTGTCTCGGGGATCTTTTGTTCCTGCCACAGCAATATTGGTTTAATACATGTCTTTTCTGCTTTTCATGTTCTCTAATATTTTGCCTCAGTACCAAGTAGGCTGCTGTGTGGAGCAAAGGGTGGGAAAACTGAGGCAGAGGGTGAGCACAGGCCAGCATCCCCCTTCTGAGCTGTCTCCCCCCAGGCAGCACTGTGTCTCCCTGTCCTTCTGTCCCTCAGGCAAGCTCAAGAAGTTTGAGAATGGCACGTGGCACGTGGTGCCCCCTGAGGAGCAGGGGAAGATGACCAAGCTGGATGGGCAGGTGTGGCTTGCCCTGCTGAACCTGCTGCTCAGCCCCGAGTGCCAGCGCAAATACCGCTGCGATGGCTTCAACAAGAGCCAGCTCCTCAAGGTAGGACCCTGCAGCACCTGGGGGGCCTGGCCAGCACTGGGCACCCCCAGATATCTGTGCCCATCCTCACTGAGGGCTCCAGGAGCCAGTGGTGGGAGGACAGCAGATCTGTCTCTTTAGCAGCAGCAGCAAAGCTTGTGTGTGTGAGTGCACCTCGTGAGACCCCCACTGGTGTCTATGCCCCTGCCCCTCACATCCCTGCTCTTGCCCTGCTGCATCCCCAGCTCTCACTCCCTTGTTCTGACCCCTCTCCTTTCACTTTTGTCCCTGCTCCATGGCCACAGCTCCGTGCATTCCTGACAGATGTCCTCATTGACCAGCTGCCCAACCTGGTGGAGATGCAGAGATTTCTGAGTTACCTCGCAGTGACAGATCCTGCTCCTCCCAAAAAGGATCTCATCCTGGAGCAGGTATTCTGTGACTTTTCCTTCACCTCTGGATTAAGCTCTGGATTAAGCCTGATGGCTCCCTACCCTATTTTTCTTCCACCAAGCTCAGCCCTGGAGTGATGATGCCCTGGAAAAACAGCCAAGAACCCATTTCAGTTACACCCTTATTGCCAGCAAAGCTGCTGTGGCTGACGTGAGAGCCTTGTCCTGCCCTGCAGTGGCCAAGCAATCACTCTAAAAGCATAAATGCTGGGTTATAAACAGCTCTCCAGGTCACAGTGAGCCCCTGGGATGGCAGCTGTGTAGGGCAGACATGGACACTGGCTTGTTTTGACAATTAACTCTTCATTTGACATCTATCAGTGTTTTCCTGGTGAATTCTGGACTCCCTAGGGAAGTCCCCTTTTACAGCCCTGGTCTGAGGCTGCTTGGCACACTTGTACAGAGGGACATCATGATCTGGTAATAGAATCTGGAGTTAAACTGGTCCCAGCTGGTGTCTGGGCCTTTGGGAGTTTGGCCATGATGGTCTTTAAACAGCCAAGAGGTTCTTGGGGGTTTTAATTCATGTGGTGGTAATCTTTGGAGAAAAGTGTTTTAATGTGTTTCTACTGCCTTCTTGTGAGCTGAGGGGAGAAACTGAGTGTGGGGGCAGACCTGCAGAGAGGCTGCTGAGAAGAACTAGAAGCACAGAGGCTCTTCCCCACTGCCAGAGACTCCCACAGCACTTCCTGGAGGAGATGGGTCTGTTGGGCAGTGGCTGTCTGGGCTGTCCCCAGTGGGAGCACGCTGTCCCCAATGGGAGCATGCTGTCCCCGTCCCAGCTGGCTGTGTGGCCTGGCAGGAGGGTGCTGTGCCCTGTCAGAGGTGCTGTGGCTGAGCTGGAGGCATGGCCCAGGCTGGGAGCTGGAGCTGGGGAAGCTGCAGACTGGCAGCTGAGCTGTTGGGGCTGGGGATGGCAGCAGGGTGGATGGAGGTGGACATGGATTCACACCCCGTGCCTTGACTGCCAGCGTATTGGTGGCCCAGTGACAAGCAGCTGCCCTGCTGGGGACCTCCTCCAGCCCTCACCAGGCTGCTGCCCTTCTCCATAGCTCTGCTTTTGTGCCAGTGCTGCTGCTGCCCCTGCCAAGGCTGGGGCTGAACCCAGGGCAGGCAGTGGGAAGCACACACATGGGCTCCCTGCTCTGTTTAGAGAGTGCTGAACTCACTCCTTGTTGCTGAGCCAAGCTAAGGAAAGGCCTTTTTTCCATTTGCCTGCTCCCAGAGCAGCCTCCTCCCCTTCCTTGGCTATTTTTACCCTGCTGGAGAAGGCAGTGCTGTTTGAAGCAGCATGGTCTCCTCCAGAGGCTGAGCTGGGCACGCTGCTCTTGGCTGGGATGTTCCTCTGGCTGTCCAGCCCTTCCCCGTTCGTTCATCTTCAGGGAAGTGACGAGCGGAAAAATCTGCTCAGACCAACGGCCATGGAGCACGGGGTTCACACCACTGCCACACACAGGGTGCTGAGCTCCCAGGGCTTCCTTCTCAGCAGCCCAGGCCTCCAGGCTGAGCACCCATTCCCAACTGCACCCCAAAGGTTTGGCCTTGTTTCACCTCAGTGCCCACTGATGGTGGATCCGTCCCCTCCATGTACCCAAAAGCATACCCTGAGCACCTCTGCCTCTGCTTGCCCTCCTGGAGGGCCATGCTTCTTGTGCCCAGGCCTGGCTGCCTTCCCCCCAAACCACAGCACCCTTTTCAGGCTGTTAGCACCTCTTCCTCCTGCCCTGCCTCTCCCACCAGGTTCCTGTCATCTGGGACCACATCCTCAAGAAGAACTCAGGGAAGTGGGAGGCCATTGCCAAGCACCAGGTGAAGCATGCCTTCAGCCCCACTGATGAGGAGCTGAAGTTGCAGGCACGCAGGTGAGGCTGGGGCAGGTATGCAGAGAGCCCAGTGGAGCCATGAGCAGGGCTGGGGCTCAGCACTGGGAGCACAGAGGGGTCTGTGGCACTGCCTGGCACTGTCCCCTCAGCGGCAGGGTGCAGCAGGGACAGCTCATTCCCTGTAAGCAGCCTCACCCCTCTCTGCCTGCACAGGTGGGCACAGACCTACAGCCTGGACATCTTGGAGGCTCTGGCCCCCGACAAGCCCCGCTGCAGGGTGTGTGGGGCAGAGGCAGCCAAGCGCTGCTCTCGCTGCCGGAATGAGTGGTACTGCTCACGGTAAGGGAGCCCTCCCAGTCTTGTGGGGAGGCTGATGTGCTGGGCTGCTGGGGGAGGAGGTGCTGGTGAGGGTTGTGTTGCAGCTGCGAGGTGCTGAGCTGCCTCTGCCCACAGTGGCAGCAGTGACAGGCTGGGTTTTCCGTGGTGACGCTGCCTCCCTCGTCCCCACCTTGGTAGGAAAGCACCCATGACCCTGTGGGTGCAGGTGACCGGCTGGGATGTGGCAGCTGGGACGGTGGCACTAAATTAAATCTCTGGTCCTGAACCATCTGGCAAGGTCTGGCTTTAAACCTTCTTAACCCCCAGGACTGGGGCCACATCCACCCTCCTCTTGGTCTAATGCTGGGCTGTATCAGCTCTCCCCCAGCTCCCAGAGGGGTGTGTGCTGGAATTTGTTCCTAGCTGCTTTGCCCCCAGGGATGGATGTGACTCCAGTGCCCTGAGAGCAGCTTCCCCCTCTGCAGGGCATGCCAGGTGCAGCACTGGCAGAAGCACAAGCCTGCCTGTGACCTGATGGCCAAGGTGCCGAGTGTGGATGACCTGTAAGAAAAGAGGTGTCTGGCATCTGGCCAATGGCTCAGAGAGGCAGAGATTCCCCCAGCATGCAGCCCAGAGCTGGAAAGAAGCTGGCAAAGGCCCCTTCTGCCTGCTCGCAGCCCCAGGCAGGGTCAGCCTCTCCTCTCCCACCACCCCACCGTGCTGCCTTCTCCAGTAAAACTCCTTGTGCATTCCAGAGCTGCTTGGCTTTTGCTTTTTCTCTCCTAGCTGAAGGTAACAAACTGCTTCCTCCCCTCCCTTCCACAGTTAGAGGCATGTGTCCATTTTCCCCTCTGCAACAACAGAAATCCCAGAGAACCCAAAAAAGCCTATAAGGTTGTGGTTACCTTACTGCAGCTGGGGAGGGAAGGGAGTGAGAAGGCCCCTATGCTGCCTTTTACCATTGTTAGAGCAGTGTGGGGAGCAGAGGATGTGGTTTGCACGAGCCTCTTGCTGTGAGAAAGAGTTTCTTGGGTATTTGTCATCTCCCACCTTGCAGGGACCATTCATCCCATTTCCTCTCCCTTGATGTGATGTTAGCACCGATGGCTTGTTCCCCTGCTCACCAGCATTGCCAGTAAACAGGATTTATGGTGGGGATGCCTTGGGATGCATCCCCAGCTCTCACTGGTCAGCAGCTGCTGCCAAAGGGCTGCAGCCTTGGTGTGAGCACAGCTGGGAAATGTTGGTCACGTCCTTTGTCTGATGGGGTGCTGGAGAATCCCTGACACATAAAAATAGGCTTTGCACCAGGGCTGCTGCTGCAGGAGCCAGGAGCAAGCAGGAAACCATGTCGGTCCAGCTGCAGCCCCGGCGGAGCAGCCCCCGCTCGGAGCTCAGTGAACTCCTCACCCCAGCCCGGCTGCACGTCCCGGGCTGCAGAGCGCTCCCCGCAGCTCTCCGTCCGCTTCTCGCCCGCCGCCAGCGGTGCCTCCAGCTCCTTCCCGCTGGGAAACTGAGGCAGGGAGCGCAGTTTGTCCTTCTGCGAGAAGAGGCAGAGAGAGGGGAGCGGCTGCCGCGGGCCCCCCTTCCTCCGCGGCGGCTCCAGGAGCCTCATCCCCGCCTCCAGCCCGCCCCGCCGGGCTCGCCAGGGCTGCAGTTGGCGATCGGGAGCCCGGGGCACTGCGCCGTTCCCCCCACCTCTCCTGCCTCAGTTTCCCCGCGGTGTCCGATCGGGGCGGCCCCTCCCGCTCCCCGCCCCGGCCCGGTGCCGGCCCCCGTCCCGCCGCCGAGCAGCGCCCGCCGGGCCATGGAGCTCATCGAGCTGCGGGAGCTGCAGCCGGAGCCGCGGCCGGGCCGGGGCCGCCTGGAACGAGCGAACGCGCTGCGCATCAGCCCGGCCCGCCGGCCCGGCCCCGGGGCGCATCCCGACCCGCGGCTGACGGCGGCACCGGGCGCCGGGCACCGCTTCGAGCCGCGGCGCCGCCCGCTGCACACCTGGTGCGATCTCTGCGGGGACTTCGTCTGGGGCGGCGGCAGGAAGAGCCTCCAGTGCCGCCGTGAGTACCGCGCCGCGCCCCGGGCCCCCGCATCCCCGCCGCCGGCACCCCGCACCCCCGCACCCCGGCAGGCACCGGGCGGGCCGCCACTCGGCTTCCTCTGCACCGGCCACCCCCGGCGAGCACCGGATGCCCCGCCACCGGGCATCCCCACCACCGGACATCCCACCAACCGGGCACCCATACAGGACACAGAGCATCCTGGTAGCAGGCAGCCCCGCTGAGCACCGGGTGTCTCACCAGTGGGTATGAGTTTCCCAGCACCGGGCAGGCTGCCACCGGACACCCCCACCACCAGCGGGTACAAAGCACCCTGCACCTCCCACGGGCCCCCCACGCCTGGTAGTGGGCCCCTCACTGAGCACCAGCTGTCCCACAACTGGGCGCAGGCATCCCAGCGCTATGCTGGGTACAGGCATCTCAATACCAACCACCCCCACCAGGCATCCTGGTGCCAGGTACTTCCATTAAGTTGGGCATCACCATCTGGGGCGGCTGCACCATTCCTGGGCCTCTGGGCACCAGGAACTGCCACCAAACAGTGGACATGCCTTGATTGGGCACCCACATCAGGCACTGGCAGCCTCATACAGAATACCCTCACCTGGCACCACGCATCCCTATATTGGGTACCTGCACCAGGTATTCCAGCACTGGGTACCCACACTGGCCACTGGGCATCCCGGTACTGGATACCCACACTGGTGCCCATACTGGGCATCCCCATACTGGGCATCCCAGTACCAGGCACTGAGCACACTGTACTGGCCAGCCCACAGGGAGCACAGGCACAGCAGCACCGGCCAGGACGTGGCACAGCGCTATGTCCCATAGGCACAGCGTGAGCAGACAGCTAACACTGTCACCATGTGCCAGCCCTTGTCCCACCAGTGCCCTGATCCTGGCAGCCAGGCTGTGCACAGTGGTGACACTGCTCCTGTCTCTGTCCCCAGACTGCAGCTTCACCTGCCACTACCGCTGCCGGGCCCTGGTGCAGCTGGACTGCGGAGGCCCCGCAGGCGCCGGTGAAGAGGAAGATGGCAATGAGCACGTGTTGGAGAAGGACACCAACGTGGTATGGCCTGGGGCTGCCTGTGAGGGAGGGCTTGGGCAGGGGGTGGCACACCTGGGGGCTGTGCTGGGCTGGGGAGGGCTAAGCTGGGCTGTGCTGTGTGAGGCCATGTCATGGCAAGCCAGGCTGTGCCATGCCAGGCTGTGCCAAGCCTTGTTGGGCTGGGCTCAGCTGGGCTGAGCTGCCAGGCTGTGCTATGCCATGCCAGGCTGCACCATGCCAGGCTATTCTGTGCTATGCTGGGCTGTGCCAAGCCCTTGATGGACTTTGCTGCGCTGGGCTGAGCTGAGGTCGTGCCATGCTGTGCCATGTCGGGCTGTGCTGTGCCAAGCCGGGCTGCGCTGTGTCGTGCCCGTGCCACCCTGCCCGCATCACACCGCACCGTGCCCGAGCCGAGCTCAGCCGGGGCAAAGCCATGTCCGGGCGGGCGAGGGTGAAGTCACCGCCGGAAGCGGGGCCGCCGCGCCGCCCCCGGCCCCGCGTCACCCCACGGCCGGGGCGGGGCAGCGGCGGGACCGCGCTGAGCCTGGAGCGGGGCAGGGCGCGGTAGACGCCGCGCCGAACCGAGCCGGGACGGGAGAGCGATAGGGACCGGGCTGAGCCGAGCCGGGAGCGGGACCGCGATAGACACCGGGCTGAGCCGAGCGGGACGGCGATAGGGATCGGGCGAAGCTGAGCCGGGACTGAGAGTGGGACTGGGCGGAGCCGAGTCGGGATTGAGACCGGGACCGGGCGGAGCTGAGTCGGGACTGAAACCGGGACCGGGCGGAACCCAGCCGCAATAGGGACCGAGCGGAGCCGAGCCGGGCCGAGGGCCGGGCTGAACGGAGCCGGGCCAAGGACCGGGAGCGGGCTGAGCCGAGCCGGGAGCGGAGCGAGCCGGGCCCCGGCCCGGGGGCCGGTCGGGCTGGCGCGGGGCCGGGTGTGCCCGTGTGCTCGCCGCCCCGGCGGGGCTGCGGGGCGGCCGGGCCGGGCCGTGCCCTCCGCCACCGCCGCCGTGCCCCCCGCGGCCGGGCCGGGGTCCGGCGGGCCCGGGGGCTGCGGGGCGGCGGCGCTGGCGCTGCGGCGGGGCGGCGCGGGGGGCACGGGGGGCAGCACGGCCAGCAGCGGCTACTGCAGCCAGGAGGACTCCGACTCCGAGCCCGAGCTCTTCTACACCGCCCGCACCTCCCTGGGCCGCCGCCCGCGCCGCCGCCAGGTCGGTCCTGGGCCGTGACGCAATGGGGGTCACGGGTGACGTCATCGGGGCGCATTCCCCCGGCTGGGTGCTGGGGAGCAGGCGAGGGTGGGATGGGTGCGTGGGGAGAACCAGAGGTGCTGGGGGTTTTTTCTTGGGGGTGAGCTTGGCCCTACTGTGGGGCAAGAGCGGGGTGAAGCATGGCCGTGCCGGCCCTGTCCGGTTGGATGTGGGGCGAGCGAGGCACCGTGGGGCGAGTGGAGTTTTCGCTGCCTGGCACGGGCACCCCAAGGTCCCTCAGGGTTGGACTGCTCCCGGCTTTGAGGGTCTGGGGACAAACTCCCTGGGCAGTGTCACAGCTGTCCCCATCTTGCAGGGACCCCGTGGGGTCCGGCAGTGCCCGCATGCTGTGGGGTGGCTGTCGGGGCTGGGAACCATCTCAGTACCGCGGGGACACGTGCAGCGCTGTGTGGCCGCTCTGCGGCCCCGCGTAAATAAACACTCATTAGCGGGTGCCGGTGGCGGGGACGCCGAGCCGGGACGCTCGGTGCCCCGTGTGTGGGGCCAGCGCTTTGAAGTGGGGTGCCGGCGGCAAGGGCGGGCTGCACCCCCAGCCCGGCCCTCCTGCCTCAAATCTCAGGGCGTCCCCGCGGGCGCGGAGCCTGCCCAGACGCCCTGGTGCCGGGCTGGCGGCTGCTCTGCCTTGGGGACGCCTCTCTGATCTGGGCTGCCGGGAGCGGCCGCTCGGCTCCGGGTGCCCTCGCAGGGCGTTCTCACAGCCCTGCAGCCCCGGGGACGGGCGGCCCGTGCCGGTGTCCCCGGAGCAGGGCTGGGGCCGAGCTGATCTCAGCTGAGCGTCCCCGGCACAGCCCAGCTCCGCCAGGCGGGCTGATGCAACCCCGCGCAACCGCCCGCGCCTCTGCCGGTGCTTGGGGGCGGGCTGCGGGCCGGCGCGACACCGAGCCAGGCGGGACGGTCCCCCCCCGGTCTCTGTGCCGCTCAGCCCGGCTGTTGTCCTGCAGGATGAGCCCAGCGAGTGGGAGAAGACAGAGCTGGACCAGGCGCAGGTGGAGCAGCGGATCAAGGAGTACAACAGCCAAATCAACAGCAACCTCTTCATGAGCCTGGTACGGGGTCGGCACAGGGCAGGGGAGATCACGGTGCCCTGCCCTGACCCCACTCACCCCCACTGGTGTCTCGTAGAACAAGGACGGCTCCTACACGGGCTTCATCAAGGTGCAGCTGAAGCTGGTTCGCCCTGTCTCGGTGCCGGCCACCAAGCGGGTCCCCTCCCTGCAGGCGGGGCGGCCACACCCCCAGGGGGTGAAGCGCCGCACGTCCTTCTACCTGCCCAAGGGCACCGTCAAGCACCTGCACATCCTCTCGCACACCCGCGCCAGCGAGGTCATCGACGCGCTGCTCCGCAAGTTCACCGTCATCGACAACCCCCGCAAGTTCGCCCTCTTCGAGCGGTCTGAGAAAGATGAGCAAGGTAGTGCCCAGGGTCACCCTGTCCTCACAGTGCTGGCCGTGTCCCCATATTGTCAGTTTGCCCTGGGTGGTGGCAGTTCCATGGTGGTGATGTCCCCAGGGTCCCTCATGGTGCTGGCAGCATGCCCATGGCAATGGTGTCCCCATAGTGCTGGTGTCCCCCATGGTGGCAATATCACGGCAGTGGTGCCCCAATAGTGACAGCTTTCCTTAGGCAGCAGCACCCCCTTGGTGGCGGCATCCCTGTAGCAGTGGTATCCCCCTTTGGTGACAGCGTCCCAGTCACCATGGATGCGTCCCCCATTGCAGCAGTGGTGTCCCCTGTGGGGGTGATGTCCCCATAGCAGCAGCATTCCCGTAGCAGCAGCGATGTCCCCGTAGCGGCGGTGTCCCCGCGGTGACTCGTGGCCCCGTTGCAGTGTACCTGCGGAAGCTGGGTGACGACGAGCAGCCCCTGCGGCTGCGGCTGCTGGCCGGTCCCAGCGAGAAGGTGCTGAGCTTCATCCTGAAGGAGAACGAGACCGGCGAGGTGAACGTGAGTGCGGGGACGGGGAGGGGGCTGGCCCCGCATTGCCCGGGGCGGTGTCCTTGGCGGGACGCCGCGGTGCCCGTGGCCATGGCAGCCCTTGTGCCTGCAGTGGGACGCCTTCTCGCTGCCGGAGCTGCACAACTTCCTGCTGATCCTGCAGCGGGAGGAGGAGGAGCACGTGCGGCGGCTGCGGCACCGCTACGCGCGCTGCCGCCAGAAGATGCAGGAGGCGCTGGCCGCGCTGACGCCGGGGTGACCGCGGGGCGCGCAGCCGAGGCCAGCCAGAGCACCGGGACCCTCGCCCGCCGGCCGTGGGGGCAGCAGGGAGGGGGGTGGAACGGGCACCACCGACCCACTGCGCTGTCACAGCCCCCACGGGGCTGGCACAAAGAGTGAGGGTTCCTGGTGGGAGCGAGAGCGAGTGTCACCCGGGAGCGTGTGTCCCCAGGGAGCGTGTGTCCTGGGGGGAACGAGTGTACCCTGGGGGATTGGGTGTCCCCAGGGGAATGGGTGTCCCTAAGAGAGCGTGTGTCACCTGGGGGATTGCGTGTCCCCAGAGGAGTGGGTGTCCCGAAGGGAGCGTGTGTCTTGCGGGAAGCAAGTGTCACCTGGGGGATTGTGTCCCCAGGGGAGTGGGTGATATGGGGGAGCGAGTGTCCCCGGAGAAGTGAGTGTCCCTGGGAAGAAGCAGGGCATCAAACACCAATAAAGGCATCTTGGTGACGAGGCCTGGCCTGCGGTGTTGTCCTTGGCGGGGCGGGCTGGGTGGGAAGGGACGGGACGCGCAGTCCCAGCGGTGTCGGCGGGCCGTGGGTGTCCGCACGTGGTGCGGGTGGCGGCGGCGGGATTCGAACCCGCGGTTCCCGCGCTGCCGGCGCCGGGCGGGGAGGTGGGCGCGCCCCGCGCCGGTGTCACGTGACGCGGGCGCCGGAAGTGGCGCGGGCGGCGGCGCAGGCGGCGCTCGGTCGGTGTCGCCGGGCGGCTCCGGGCCGCCCCCGTCCCTCCCCCCGCGGTCCCGCTCCTGCCGCCGCCGCCCCCGCCATGGGCGCCAGCGGCTCCAAGTCGCGGGGGCTGTGGCCCTTCGCCACCCCGGCGGCGGGCGGCGGCGGCCCCGAGGGCCCCGGCGGGCAGCAGGCCCTGGCCCGGGCGCGGGCCGCGCGCGCCGCCACCCCCTTCGTGTTCACACGGCGCGGGTGAGAGGCGGGCGGGGAGCGGGGGGCTCTGGCATAGGGCGGGGGCTCTGCCGTGGGGCTGGGGGCCCTACTGCGGGGCAGGGAGGCTCTGCCGTGGGGCCGGGGGCTCTGCCGTGGGCCGGGGGCTCTGCCGTGGGGCTGGGGGCTCTACTGCAGGGCAGGGAGGCTCTGCCGTGGAGCGGGGGCTCTGCCATGGGCCGGTGGGCTCTGCCGTGGGCCGGCCCCAGCACAGGCGCGGCACGGGGGTCGGGGGGCCCCAGAGGAGCAGGACCGGCTGTCCCGGCCCGGTTCGGGACGCAGGGGGCCGGCAGGGCCCGCACGCTCTCACCCCAACGCCTCCCCTCTCCTCTCGGCAGCTCCATGTATTACGATGAGGACGGGGACCTTGCCCACGAGTTCTACGAGGAGACAATTGTCACCAAGAACGGGAGGAAGCGCGCCAAGCTGAAGAGGATCCACAAGAACCTGATACCTCAGGTAACCTGCAGAGAAGGATGGGGGAAAGGATGGGGCAAAGTGCCAGGGTGACGCTTGGAGTCCGGCCTTTACAAGAACCATCTCCCTCGGGGCATCTTCTTACTGGCAAGGTGGAGGCTCTCCTCCTCTCCAGTTTCTGCCTCAGAGCCATGATTCCTGTGTGTCCTGGCTCACACCCCTGTCACCTGAGGCTGTGATAGGCAAGGGAGAGCTGGTGGCACCCTCCAGCTGCCTTTTTTTGAGAGAAGCAGTGCCTGAGCCTTTCAGAACTGACTGGCAGGGGAAGATAGCTCAGCCAGATGTATGTTGTGGGGAACAGAGTTCCAGGCAGTCCTGCATGGCCGTCTCCTTACCAAGCACCTTCCACAAACTGTAGGGTGCTGTGCTGCCTCAGCCAGTGTCATGTCACTATGCAGGGCCAGATTGTGTGGGGAGCAGCAGCCAGGGCCCATCAGCTGCTGAAATGAGTTTGCACATCCCCTCCAGCTGCTCAGCAGTGTTGACAGCGCTCTGCTTTGCTCTTCAGTGGAAAAGTGTCCTCTCTAAATAAGCAAGTGGTGTGAAGCTGGGCAGGGGCTCGAATGTTAATGAGGATCGTGGTGCAGGGGCAGGAGAGCCTGCATGTAGGGAATCTTTTGGGGGCATAAATGGAGGAAAGAGCAGATCAAAGCAGGGCTGGAGAGAGCCTCTATAGAAGTCTTCCCTAATTAAGCAGAAAGACATGGCTGTAATGAGCAGCTGGGGTGAGCTGTGAGGAGCGGGCAGCCTCTCAGCTGGATGGAACCCCTCTGAGTGCTGAGCAGGCAGTTGTGGATGGAAGGATTTGGTGCTGCTCCCTGGGCTGGCATTCTAGCAGAGGCAGGCTTGGCGTGTGGAACTGAATCCTCGTTCATGTGGATTGAAACTCACCCAGTTGGGAAGCTCAGCTGAGCTGGAGAGAGCAGGTACCAGCACTGAACAGTGCTTTTCTAACACAGCTTTACTCTGGTTCTGCAGGGCCAGGCCCAGCCCTGAGTCCCTGCTCCCCCTCTGCCCCAGCCCCCAGCTGGTGCTGTAATAGGAGAAGGCAGGGATGGGGCATGGGAAGGGTTCCTGTGGCTCTGTGGAGGGAGTTGCATTCAGCAGCCTCCCCCCTGCACAGAAAGCCGCTTTTCTGTGTGCCAGCTGCCCCGGCTGCGTTCCCTCAGAGAGCTCTTTTCATTGCTCTAAATCCCGTGAATGAAAGGTGCCGCATGAAAAGCCCAGACAGCCAAGATCTGCCAGTCACGCAGCAGCTGCTGCACGGGCAGTGCCTGGCAGAGCAGCTCCCTCCTTCCTCGCCCTGCCGTGTGTGGCAGCCAGCCCTGCCGCCCTCGGCCCTCCAGGGAGCAGAGCGAAGGGCAAAGGGCTGCTGCTCTGTGTGCTGCTGCCCAGGCATACCTGGAGTCATTTATTGAGCCATTTCTGGAGCCTGGTCCCTCCAGTTCCTCCAGGGCACCGTGTTCTCTGTCACTGGGTGACTGGCAGGGATCAGGGATGTTGATTGGCCATCCCTTCTGCTCACCACTCTGACTTTCCTTTCAGGGCATAGTGAAACTAGAGCATCCTCACATTCACGTGGATTTCCCAGTGATTATCTGCGAGGTGTGAGTCCCAGACATCGCTGCTGCCTGTGGGTGGGAGGCCCTGCCCCACCACCTCCAGCCTCACTGGGCCAGGCTGCATCGTGTTCCCACCGAGGAGGACTCCAGCCGTGTGGCAGGATGGTGGCTCTCCCCTCGCCTGGAGTGAGGCAGGACCCAGCAGGCCTTCGCAGGAGATAGGTGATTGTGCAACGACTGCTTAAAAACATCCTCGCTTGAGTCAGAAGACTAAAATACCTTTTGTAGCCTCTAGCCGACGTTTGATGGGTAACTGGAACTGCAAACAAGCTGCTGTGATTGAGCTGTGAAAGGGAGAGCAAGCCTGCACTTCTCACCAGAGAGAATCCCCTGCTTCTCAGGTATGCGGCCCAGGGAGAGCCAGGGCACGGCACCCCGAGGTCCCTGGGGCCCGCAGCTCAGATGGCCAGTGTTGCAGCATGTCCCTTTGACACCGGTGTGATGTGACGCTCCCCTGCGTGGGTTTGTTGATGGAGGATAAGCAGAGCAGGCTGAGGGGTCTCAAAGCACATTGGGCTGGCTACTGCTCTCCTCTCGGGAAGGGGATGGAGAGCAGATGCCGCTCTCGTAGACCTCGGTCTCTTCCCCCACTGCGTTTCCCCACCATGCCAGCGCTGGGGAGGTTGGCTTTACTGCTGCCTGCTGGAGATCTCTGCAGTCCCTGGCCCCTGCTGGTGGCAGCAAGGCCCCAGCTCCGCAGCGGACTTGCCTCCCCCATTGTCACACTGGCTCTGCTGAGCGCCTCCCTCGCCTGCCGCGGGGCTGGGCTGCCGGGCAGCTTCCTCACCCCTGCTGCTCTTTGAACATACCTCCCTGTAGGCTGGGGCTCGACTGAGCCAAGCAGGAAAGGAATCCTGTCTTCCTTCCCTGTGCCCCTGAAACAATCAATTGGTGTACCTGCCCCGGCTTGGAAATCTCCCTGGCGATGTGAACTGTGGTTCCTCCCGCATCCCAGCTGGCGGCAGGAGGAGAAATGCGATGCACTTTAAAGGGAGGCTTGCTGCCCCACCTTGGAGGGTCCTGCTCTTTTCTCCTCTTTCCTCCCACCTAAGAAGGTTGAGGTCTTGGTGGCACCGAAGAACCTCTCACCCCTGTGTGTGTCCAGCTGCTGGGGGAAAGGCCTGACCCCAAATGCCCCTTGGCAGCACGAGGAGCCCCTGCCTCCCTGCTCAGCTGTGCCCAGACCGGGCAGGCAGAGGAGGACCGGCAGCAGGCACAGCTTTAAAGTGGGTCAGAGCCTACTCCCCACAGCAGCCAGCTTGGCTTTCCTCCTCTTTCGTTCCAGAACTTATTTACTTTCTAAGCACTTCAGATGTTTGCTACCTCGATTTTTAATTTAAGCTGCTGGCACTTGGCTGCCAGCCCTGTCGGTGTCTACGTTGGATGTATCCATCCCCGCGTCCGCCCAGAGCCGCCCGGGCGCGGGGCCACATTCCCAGCTCCGGGGAGATAACAGCGACGTGGCTCTTGCTGGCTTCCTGTCACCACCTCTTCCCTTCACGTCCCTCCACCCGCGGTTCCCATCGACAGCAGCGAGCTCACGGGGTGAAATGGATGTGCTGGCTGCCATCAGGCAGGAAAGTGGAAGGGCAGGGCTCATCTACACTGTGATGCTGGGCGCTTCTTTCGACATCTTTTGTTCTGCTTGCTTGGAAGAGTCTTGTCTTAAAACAATCCCTCACTGAAGTGTTTCTTATTTGCACCACCTGCTCTTGAGTTTCTCTCTGGCTGGAGCTCCCTGGGAAGGGCGTCCCTTGGGCTCCACAGGAGAGCAGGAGCTGCTGTCCCCAGGAAGAGGAGAGAAAACCGTGGTCACGCTGTCTGTGCTGCCTTGCCCCACTGCTGCACCGACCCCACTTTGGGCGTGGGGGAAGGAGGAGGAGGGGTGGGAAGGGGGTTGGCACTGTTTGCCTACCCCAGTGGGGAGCCCCTCACTTGGCTACCAGCCAAAAATCTGCTGGCAGGGCATGGCCCTAACCCGGGGGAGGGGGCAGAGACTGTGACCAGCTTAGCAAGGATGCTTTTGTCCTTTCTGACAGGCTGCCCATCCTTCCCCCAGCGTATTAAACATGCTTCCCCAAAACCCATGCCTTCTCCCACTCTTCTACCCCCTCAGTGTCACCAGAGTGGCAGTGAACCTCTGCAGGCTGCCGACAAGCTGCATCCTGCCCCGCTTCTTCCCAGGCTGGTCCCCACAGCAGCCAGCCCCCAGGACCCAGCAATCCTGCAGCAGCAGGGCCTTGGGAGCACCTGGAGGGATCTTAAAAATGTGAAGGTCACTGTAAATAGTATCTGTGTCCACTGTGGTGTTGGAGCAAGCAAAAAAAAAAAAAAAAAAAAAAAAAAAAAAAGAAGAAAGTTTTCCTTTTGATTCTTTTTTTTTTTTTTTTACAATTTCTGTGCAACATTGTGCTTTCCCGTGTGGATGTGTAGCCAAATCGTACTCACCGACACTAGGCTCCTTGCTCCTCTAGCGTGTGGGTAGGACCCAGGGGTTTGGGAAATGTACACTACTTATGGTCCTTCCTCCCAGTGCATCTGTCCACTTTTGTTAAATTTCAATAAAATTATTTGTAGAGCCCACAAGTCCCACAGCTGTCTTACTGGGGAAGGCAGATGTACTTGAGGGGAGGTGGACTTCGAGCCCCCCGTGTTTTTGGGAAGGGGGTGTTTGTGCACATGTGGCTGATGGTGAAGGATTCTCAGGTCACAGCCATTTCCAGGTTCTCCAGTTGGCACACGGGACTGTCAGGAGTTGGTGGCTGTGTCAGGCTGTGACTCTCTACTTGTAGCTGCCGTGACAACTTTTAAATGTATAACTAATGTGAAATATTTGTAATTTCCGTGTTCATTCCCGAGGGCTGGAGCTCGGGCCTCTCTCCCCTCCCGTGTGGGTACGAAGGTCGGATGACCCAGGGCTCGCAGAAGCCCAGCTTCAAGCTGACTCTTGCCGTGGCTCCGCCCGAGCCCCGCGGGGGGGAGGATCCGCCTGTCCGCTCCTTCCTCGCCTGCCAAATCAGTGCCTCATTAATCACGGGGGCCTGACGTCCTGGAGCCGGCGTGACCCTGTGCCGGGATGCCGCCCGTCCCCCGAGCATTGCCGGCTCTCCGTGGGGCAAGTGTGATCTCACTTTGTTCCCCACGTCCTGTCCCCGACAGCCCTGCAAGTGTTTTCCTGCGGCCACCGTCACTTCTCATCATTTCCTCCATGCAATGATCGGAAATGAGCCGCTGATGAAAGCTGTCACCAGAGTGAGTGGTGCAGTGTGTGGTGCCAGCCCTCCGGCCTCGGGGGGATGAGGCTGTGGCCCATTCATCCCTGGGGACCCCAGCCCCAGGAGGGATGGATGGATGGACCCTGGTGGTTTAGAAGGGGACCAGGTGGCTGTGCAGGGCAGTACAGCCCGGCGAGGTTACACAGCCCAGGCTGTGGCTCTCTGGCTCCGTGGCCATCTCTGTGTCTGCCAGAGCCACCACAGTCCCCTCCTGCTGCCCGTGGGCAGGGCCATGCCCGGAGCCCCCAGCCCAGGGCAAAGGAAGGTGCCAACATCCCCTTCTGGCCTCATGGCTGCTCCATTCCCAATGTGACCTCCTCTCATGCCTTGCCCGGACCTGTCTGGCACAAGTGCCTGTGATTCACTCCCGTTATCTTTATCTGCCATCCGTGAGGGATTCCCATCCTCGTGCTGCCTGCCTGGAGCAGCTCGCCTGCTCAGCTCGTGCTGGTCACTGCCCGGTGCAGCCATCCCGCACCCCTCTGCACTCTGGGAGTGACTTGGAATAATCTCATGCTCGCAGGGCAAGGGGAGGCTGGATCTGCCCAGCTGCCCCTTCCCCAAAGCAAATCTTCCCTGGGGGAAGGAAGGAGGGAAAGTGAGTCAGGTGATGCTCAGCTGAGGGGACAGCAATGAGAATTTGCGTCACATTGAGGACTTGCAGCCCTCCCAGCAGTGGAAACGTGTGACCCCTCCGGCCACCCCACTGCCGGTGGGGCTGGATACCTTCGCACGAGGAGGATGGAAAGATTTAGCTGCTGGCCAAGGGAGCCTGTTTACTGCCCAGAGGGGAAGGGCAGTGCCTGCAGCGCTGGGACTGCTTGGCTCCCCACAATCTCTCCCAAGGGTTTTGGCAGCCACCGCCCAGCCAGCGGCTCAGCTGCCCAGCCCCTCTCCCAGCCGGTGCCTGGCACTGCCTGCAGGCCAGGCCGAGCTGTGGGGTGCAGCCCGGGTTTGGAGGGGCCGGCCTGGATGCAGTGCCCATCCCTAGCGGGGCTGTCACCCTCTCAGTGGGAGCTTCATCACAAAAGCTGACACCTAAGTGGTGCCGCTAACTGGAGCCAGCTGCGGGTGCCTGCCCCAGGGCATGGTGAGGCACCAGGAGCTGACAGGAACAATGCTGGGCTTGGTGCTCCTGCCTGATCCTTAGGGAGCTGTTGGGTGGCTGGGGAGCACTTCCGTAGATTCAATCCCGCTTCCTTCCCCTGTCGGCCCCGACACACCCTCGCAGTTCGGTGCTTCCTGCGCGGGACACCCCGATGGCCCTCAGCCCAATGGGGCCAGCCCTGGCCAGGACAGGCGGGGGACACGGGGACTGTCATATGCCACACGGCTGGTCCCTGAGCCCTGCCTGCTCTGTTCCCTGCCAGAGGGGACCGGCTGGAGCCTCAGCAGCTCTTTGGGAAGGAAGCCCCCCCAGCCCTGTTACACCCATGGCCCCCCTTGTCCTCTCCAGGCAGGAAACCCACGGGGCCGTGGCTGAGTCAGCAGCACCGATTGCCCGAGCCCTGCACAGGATGTCCTGTCCGGCACAGCACCGCCCTGGGGTCGCCACCGTCCTGGGGACACTGCTCTGCTGCTGTCACCACCATTGAGGACACAAGCACTCTGGCTTACCAGCACTCTGGAGCCACCACCATTGTAGGATCACCAGCTTTTTAGGGACAACATGATCCTGGTGTACCATCCTGGGGTGGTATCACCACCATTCCAGAGTCCCCACTTTGGAGTGATGATGATCCTGGGGTCACCACGGCCCTGGGGTCACCACCAATTACTGTGATCACTGTGGTTTTGGAGTGACCACGACCCTGGGGATACCACCACCCCCCGGGGGCACCACCCCGCTGGGGCCAGCCCGGTCCCGGGTCACCGAGGTTTGGGGACCCCCGGCCCCCTCGGCCCCCTCAGGCCGCGCTCCCCCCGCCAGCCGTGGCGCCCCCTGCCGGCCCCAACCGCGGCCCCGCCCCGCCCCTTTCCGCCGCGTGGGGGGGCGGGTCCTCCCGGGCCGTACCAATCGCGGCGGGACAGGGGGATGACTCCCCGGTGCCCGGTACCGCGGCCCCACGGAGGTGTGTGTGTGCGGCGGGGCTCCGCCGCCGTCCGGAGCCCGAGGCCCCGAGACGGTAGGTGCCACCAGCCCGGCGCGGCGCGGGCGGGGCGCGGGGGCGGGGCCGGCGCCCCCGCGGGTGGTGCGTGCCGGAAGGTTTAAAAGCCGCGGCGGGGGGGCGGCGGCGGTGCTGAGGAGCCCGCGGCGGGGCATGGCCTGAGGCGCGGTGAGAGCCGCGCGGGGAGCGGGAGCCGAGCGGGGCCGCCGGGGGCCGCGCCCCGGCGCTTTGTCTGCCCGGCTCGAACAAAGGCAGCGCCGCGCCGGCACCCGGGAGAGCACGAGCGGGCGAAGCCGCTCGGGACCGGGATTCCCGAGAAGCAGTCCTCACCCGGGGCTCTGCCCGCACCCTCCGGGCGCTGTCTGCCCCGGGAGGGGACTCGGATCGGGGTCTGCTTTGGGGGGTGCGGGCAGATCGGCCCCTGCCTGCACCCCCTCCTGCCGGCCCCGCTTTCTGACTCTGTTCTCCCGCCGCCCCCAGGTCCTGTCGGGCAGGATGCGCGGGGGCTCCGCGGCGGCGGTGGCTGTTCCCTGGCTGGCCCTGCTGGCCTTGGCCCGGCAGCCCCCCGAGAAGCCATCGGCCGCCCCCCATCTCACCCGCCGGCCCTTCCTGGTGGCCTGGAATGTGCCCACCCAGGACTGCAAGCCCCGCTTCCAGGTGTCCTTCGACTTCAGCATTTTCGACCTGGCTGCCTCCCCCAACGAGGGCTTCGTGGGGCAGAACCTCACCATCTTCTACAAGGAACGCCTGGGACTCTACCCCTACTACACCCGTCAAGGTGTGGCCGTCAATGGTGGTGTCCCCCAAAACAGCAGCCTGTCCGAGCACCTCGCCCGCCTCCAGGAGGGCATCGAGAAGTACATCCGCTCATCCACCAAAGAAGGGCTGGCCGTCATCGACTGGGAGGAGTGGCGGCCTGTCTGGGCTCGCAACTGGAAGCCCAAGGATATCTACCGGGAGGCTTCACAGGGACTGGTGGTACAGCGTCATCCCACCTGGCCCCCTGAGAAGGTGAACAAGCAGGCAGCGTTTGAGTTCGAGTCGGCCGCCCAGGAGTTCATGGTCAAAACCCTGCGCAAGGCCAAGAGCTTCCGACCCAAACAGCTCTGGGGGTTCTACCTCTTCCCTGACTGCTACAACCACGACTACAGCAAGAACAAGGAGAGCTACACCGGGCAGTGCCCAGACGTGGAGAAGTCTCGCAATGACCAGCTGAAGTGGCTCTGGAAGGAGAGCATGGCGCTCTACCCCTCCATCTACCTCGACCCGCTCCTGGACTCCACTCCCAACAGCCGCAAGTTTGTGCGGGCGCGGGTGATGGAGGCCATGCGCATCTCGCAGAAGCACCATGACGATTACTCCCTGCCTGTCTTCGTCTACACCCGGCCCACCTACCTCCGCAAGCTCAATGTGCTCAGCCAGGTAGGCCTGCACCACTGGGACCTCCTCATTCCAAGCCCTGCACATCTGGGCTTTGGGGTCAGCTGAGGTGCTTCCTCTGCCTGTGTATTGCACCTTGTTCCCATGGAGCAAGGTGGCTCTGGAGGCTCGTGTTGGCACTCATGGTGTTACTGGCACCCCATGGTTTGACTGTTTCCATGTGGTGGGAAGCAGCACCATTTGGCATGGGGCTGGCAGCTGGCCCCAGGGAGCAGGAGGAGTGCTTCCTCTCCTAGGACCCCCAGCTCAGCCCCTCTCTGGGGTAGATGATGGGGTGCCACAAATTGTTTCCTTTATGGATGGGATGTCTGGCACCAATGGTGATTATCTCCAGGAAAGTGCCTGGGATGTACTGCAGGACTCAGGTCCTGGCAGCTGGAACCCTGAGGTGTGTGAGCCCACAGCTCCTGTGCTGTGCTGGCTTAGCCCCTGAGGAGGAGGGCAGTACTGGGAAGCCTGGCCCCCAAGTTGTTGGGACAGTGCCTTTTCCCTGGAGTGGGGATTGGGTCCCTGATCCTGCAGTGGACGCTTTGGAGCACACTGTGCTGGGGCTGTGGGTGCTGCGTGGGCTCTGTGGGCGCTAACCAGACCCTGTCCCCACAGGCAGACCTGATCTCCACCATCGGAGAGAGCGCGGCACTGGGTGCGGCTGGGGCCATTCTGTGGGGTGACGCAGTTGACACCAGAAACCGGGTAAGTTTGGGGTCAGTGTGGGGGGTAGATGGGTGGAGGGATCACCTGCCCCAGGGGAGGAGCAGTGGCTGAGCTGTCCTCCCCATCTCAGTTGCTTCTCCCTGGGTCTCACCCTGGTGCTTCCCTTTCCCTAGGAGTTGTGCCAGTTAATGAAAAACTACCTGGAGGGGGACCTGGGACGCTACGTTGTCAATGTCACGACAGCAGCAGAGCTCTGCAGCACCACGCTGTGCCAGGGCCGGGGTCGCTGCCTGCGCCAGGACAGCCACGCCGATGTCTTCCTCCACCTCAACTCTTCCAACTTCCAGCTGCGGCGCCGGGATGCTGACCACCCCGAGCGCCCCCTCTTCTGGGCCGAGGGCCAGCTCTCCTCTGCTGACACACTCTTTCTACGGACCCACTTTCACTGCCACTGCTACCAGGGCTGGCAGGGCAGTGGCTGCCAGACACGTGCTGGCCCCCGCAGTCACGCCCCCGGCCCTTTGGCACCGCTGGGACTTGGGGTGCTGTTGCTGCTTGCAAGCTGGTGCTACCCGCCCCTGGACTGAGCTGCCCTTTTCTCTGGCGGTGTAGGAGGAGCCTATTTAAGATATCCCTACCCTGCCTGGGAGGCAGCTAATTATGGAGGGCTGTCCCTCACTGTGGCGGTGTGGGAGAAGAGCTCTGCGGTTGCCCCATCTTTGCCCACCCTGCTGCAGTGCAGGCGCCCTTCATGGGGATGGGGGGAGGAGGGGGACCCCTCTCCTGTTGTAAGGAGAGGGATGGGGGCAAGAGGGACACGGGGGCGGGGAGCGGGTGCTGCGTGGTGCTGATCCCCCGTGTGCTGCCCCACACTGAAGTGCTTTACCTCGAATAAAGCTGGATCAGACTGAGAGCTGTGGGCTGCTGTGCGGCGAGGCGGGCACGGGTCCCTCGACTCGCGGATACAACCTCCGGCACGGGGCGGCGGGAAGCGGTGTGTGTCGGCAAGGAGCTCGGGGAAAGCTCTGCTCTGCTGGGAACTGCCCCGCGGAGTGGAAGGGGCCGGAGCCGTGTGGACAGCCACGGCCGGGCCACCCATGTGGAGCCTGCGTGCGGCCCCGCCCCGGCCCCGCCCCGCGGGATTCCCCGCCTGGCCCGGCCCCCAGCCCCCGGCAGTGCCCGGGACGCGGGGCCGGAGGGAGCCCCCGGCAGTGCCCGAGATGCGGGGCTCTGGAGCCCCCGGCAGTGCCCGAGATGCGGGGCTGCAGTGCCCGAGATGCGGGGCTGCAGTGCCCGAGATGCGGGGCTGCAGTGCCCGGGATGCGGGGCTGGAGCCCCCGGCACCGCGGTCGCCACGTGAGGACGCCGTGCTGCGCGCTATGGCCGGGGGTGGGTTCAGCCCCGCTGGGCCGGGGACACCGCTGGGCCGCGCCCGCCCCTGAGCTCCGCTGTCCCGTGCCACGAGTGTCCCCCAGCGGTGCCCTCGCGTGGCTCCTCGTCCCCGACACCGCCCTGCTCTGCCTGTGCCCGTGCAACCTCTCGGGCCACTGCCCTGTCCGGAGGGGTGCCCGTGGGCATGGAGCGGCCCCGGGTGGCACAGCCACCTCCCTGCCCACGCTCCTCCGCTGCAGTGAGTCCCCGTGCGGTGCTCGCTGTGCCGGCTGTCCTGTGCTGTGAGTGTCCCCAGGCAGTGCCTTTCTGTGCCTCCTGCCCCCCTGTGGCTGCGGAGGTGTCCCATGCCACCGCGGGCTGTGTCGCGCCGGGTCCTGCCCGGTGCCGTGCGCTCCCTCCCGGCAGTGCCCTCCTCCCGCCAGGGAATGGCCGGCGCTCTCCGCTTGGCGAGCGGCGCAGCCCGCGTCCATCGCCGTGACCTTGCTCCCCCCGCGCCGTCCGTGTCTGTTTGTCTTTCCAGCCCACTCATCGCCGGCCAGTCATGGGGTGTTGACTCTGCGCATTCCTTCCCTGCCGAGCCCGCCGCCGCCGCTCCTTACGCGGGGCTGACGCTGCCGTCCCACGCCGGGACTGCTCTGCTGGGCTCCAGCTGCTGATAAATTCGGGGGCTTTGAGGAAGTGGTGACCCTGGGTGACCGGCACCGCTTGGGAACGGAGGTGTGGATTACCGCCGGTCCTGACTTGGGGATAAAAGCTTCAAGGTCTCAGCTCTCCCCAGACAGCTCCAGGACTCACCCTGAGCACACCAGCTCCATGGCATCAGTGTGGTCCTGCTGGCTCCTCCTGCTGCTCCTGCCTGCCCTGACCCACGCTGGGGGGCCCGGTCCTGTCCTCGTCAACCGCCCCTTTGTCACCATCTGGAACATCCCCACTGAGCGCTGCGCCCAGGAGCACAATGTCACCCTCAGCCTGGAGGTCTTTGATGTGTTGGCCAATGACCACGAGTCATTCACCGGGCAGGACATCACCCTCTTCTACAGCGACAAGATTGGTCTCTTCCCCTACTACACATCTGAGGGGGTGCCAGTGAATGGGGGGCTCCCCCAGAATGCCAGCCTGGAGGCTCACATCCACCAGGCCACCCAGGACATCAAGGTGACCCTGCCCAGCCCTGACTACGCTGGGCTGGCTGTCATCGACTGGGAGAAGTGGCGCCCACTGTGGATCCGCAACTGGGGCTCCATGGAGATCTACCAGCAGAAGTCAGAGGAGCTGGTGCAGCAGCAGCACCCGCAGTGGCCTCCCAAGGAGGTGGAGGAGATGGCCAAGCAGCAGTTTGAGAAGAGCGCCTGCGATTTCATGAACAGGACCCTGTGGCTGGGTGAGAGCCTCCGTCCCAGCGCTTACTGGGGATACTACGGTTTCCCTGACTGCTACAACAATCACTTTGATTTGCCCTACAACGGGACGTGCCCAGATGTGGAGCAGCAAAGGAACAAGAACCTGTCCTGGCTCTGGAGGAGCAGCCGGGCGCTCTACCCCAGCATCTACCTGCCCCTGTGCCTCAATGGCACCAGCAAGGTTCTCCCCTACGTGCGGCACCGCGTGGCCGAGGCCTTTGCCGTCCAGCAGGGAGTCCTGGACAGAGCCATCCCCGTCCTGCCCTACTCCCAGATTGCCTTCGAGCACACTCTGCACTTCCTTTCCCAGGTGACGGGCATGTGGGGATCGTGGGCACCTCTTGGGCTGATGGGCTGGCACCAAGGAGTCTTTATCTCTGCTGGGGCTGTGTGGGGGCTTTGGGCACTGCTGACTTCTCCTCTCTCCGTGGCTGCAGGAGGACCTGGTGAACACCATCGGGGAGAGCGCGGCTCAGGGTGCTGCTGGCATCATCTTCTGGGGCAGCCTGGACTACAGCACGTCCAAGGTGAGTGCAGACAGTGGCATCAGCTCCCTGTCAGCAGGAACGCCCAGTTCCTCAGCTGTGCAGGACTGTGACACCGAATGCCATTGCAGGAGATGTGCCTGAGGCTGAAGGACTACGTGGAGGGTTCCCTGGGCCACTACATTGTCAATGTGACAGCCAGTGCTGCCCTGTGCAGCCAGAGCCTGTGCTCCGGGCAGGGCCGCTGCGTGCGCCGGGACAAGCAGCAGGGCTACCTGCACCTGGACCCCTCCCGCTTCTCCATCGACCTGCACGCTGCCAAGCCCTGGCTGGTGACACAGAGCCTGGAGCCTGGGGAGGACATCTCCACACTGGCCAAGGAGTTCAGCTGCCAGTGCTATGACAAGTGGCAGGGACCCCGCTGTGACACCCAGGGCTTAGACAAGTGACCCCTCACACATTCCTCCCACTCTGGGGACGCTGGGGCACACAGGGTGACACTACCTCAGCACCCTTGCCATGGGGTTGAGTACCTGACTGTGGGACTCTTAATAAAACCAGGAAGCACCAGCAAGTGTCTCCTTGTCTTCTGCTGCAGCACGTTTTGGGGTGCAGCACAATTTTGGTGCCTGGGGCACCACTGCTGCCTTGTGGCGTTGCCAAGGGCTGTTCTTTGGGCTGGGAGCTTGGGAGGTAATGCCTCAGAGAAACCACAGGAGAAAAGAAAATTTATGGGAAAAGACATAGGAAGAGGGGATGGTGGGGGAAGAGGATGAGAAATGGAAGAATGATGGGGAAAGAGTGGAGGCAAAGGGGGTGAGAAGATGTGATTGTGTGGCTGTAGTTGAAGGAGTGTGTGCTCCAATCCCTCACTGTGCACAGAGGAGTGGCCTGAAACCAATACTCCCACTTTGATTTTCCCCTGGATAACCCATATGCAAAGCAGTTAAACCCACAAATGATATGCAAAACCACTGATTTCTGTAACCCAGATTAACAGATTAACTGTACCTATTTCAAAACAGTTAGGAGAAGGCATGAAACCCTGGCCCAGCTGAGATGTTGGCATCTTCCTCTGGATGTTCATCTTGGGGTGGGGAAATCACATGCTCATTTCTCTGATTTTAGGCTCTAATTCAGGTAATCTCTCCTCTTTGGGACTGCACTGCATGGTACTCTGTGTGTACTGGGGACTTACAAAGCTGCACCCTTAGTTTTTAAGCTGGTTGGTGTAAACCATTGCAGAGTTACAACATTTCTTATGTTCACTTCTTATTATTGCATTGAGGAGGATCTGAGAAGATACCACTGGAAACATAATTAGGCCTTTGGATTCCCTAGTCACAGCTTTCAGAAACATACACTCTGTTATTACCAAGCTCTTTGACAAGCTGGGGGCCCCTGAAAAAAATTAGACATAATTGGATTTTGGCCCAGAATTGATAGTTTTATCTAATTCTTATAGAGATAGCTTGGTAAATGTATGTTAATATTGGAAACAATATTATCTTAGTATTTTTTGTATGTGAAATGTGATTTAAATTACATGAACACTCAAACACGCTCCTCCCAAGTTACAGGAAATCTGATATTTGCTCTGTATTAAATGCTGAAATTGAAAGCAAAGTTCACCTTGCTATTCACACAAAGAAAATTACCATGAATTTCAAGTCTTCCTTATGCCTGGAAGGGATCATAGCTGTGTGCTTGTAACTTGAGGTAATTTAATATGCTTCAAGTATTCAGCTACTGGTGCCTAACTGGGGGCTGGTCTGAGCTTCTCCTGGACAGTATTATCTCAATCCGTTAACCAAAGTAAGCCCTGAGGTTACTTCATCAGGAAAGAGGTGGGTTACCTCATCAGGAAAGAGACATTTCCTCAGGAGCTGCAGAGGCTCTGGCACTGTCAGAAGCCACAGAAATCTTGCAGAAACCCTGTCTCCAGGTGTGGGCTTGTGGCTTTTCTTAAAGAAAAGTGATAGACTTCCCTTATTTCTTGAAACAGTTCCTTTTCTTGTTATTGAAATACTGCAAACTTAGGCATGAATGCAGTTTGCCACTTTCAAATAATAGCTTTGAATGTGTAAGAGGATTTGCTTTATTCATCCTACTTATTGTAGCTCTTCTTCTGTCCTTGCCCCTCACACTGTGTCTAAAACCACCCAAGACACTGGATTTCATGTAATTTAGCTTGTCTTGCTCCAGACTCTGAGGAATGGAGACTAGAAAGGCACTGCATGTGGTGCCAGCAGACAATGTGGAAGCATGGAACATCTGCTGGGTGTTTTTTTCCAGGTCTGAAAACCTGTCCCTGTGTGTGGCTGTGTGAGGCAGCCTGCCAGAGCCATCCCACATGGCTGGGGTGTGCTGGGGAGCAGCCAGCAGAGACCCAGGCACAGCAGAGACCCAGGCACGGCCCTTGAGTGGGCACAGCTCTGCCTCTGGGGATGTGCTCGGGGTGTTACCACAGCAGCTCCTGTTCTCCATGCTCTGGGGACTGACCAACCTGCTGTGGGCCCAGCTTGCTTGTCCTCTGCATCACAGGCTTCACACTACATCAGTTTCTAGGCTTTTTCAATGTGCTGCTCTAAGAAATGAGGGAAGACTGTCACTTAGAACTGTCCTTACATTGCCAGGTTTTTCATTTCAATGGCTCATTATTTTTTGTCTACGATGCTTAAGACTCATATCTCCACAAATAATCCCAAGTATTTACCATAGTTAATTATCCCAAACAGAGAGAATTGAACTGCTTAGGGTTCTGAAGACAGAATGATAATTTTACAATCTAAAATGAAGATACCTGTAGTGAGGAGCCTTTAAATGCTTTGTTGTAACCAGGACATAAGTAGTTCAGCTGAAGGCTAAGGTCTAGATTAAGTCTTGCATAAAACAGATGGAAGGAAGCCCTTCCAAAGAATTCACAAGCTTCTCAGATACAAACAGGAAATTAGTGGCCTGTTATTAACCTAATAAGAAAAGTTCTCATCTGCCTCATTCCCCTGATTAAATAACTCAGAGTCTGTGTAGAGACATTTCCCACATTGTTAGAAAGCAGTTTAGTCTGACACTGAGACATTGTTTTCAGTTTTGCCTGGATTAACAGCCTGCACCTATGGTTAGATGACCAAGGAGGTGATGTATTTGGGTTGTTTTAGAACCCCATTAGCTATCATTTGCTGTTGCATTTCACTTCATCCAAAGATCTGGACTGAAGCCATAAAACCAAAATCAGGAGTATGTGTTGCAGATCCTTCCAGACCACTTCTGCATCTCTTCCAGCTGGATGCTGAGCTTCCCCTGTTATACAAGTACAAACCTTTCCTGGAAGAAATAAATCCTTCCCAAAAGCAGCTCACAGCAACCGTGTGTTGTGAAATTAAAGAGATGGCATGTGAGTCTTTAGAATGACCTTTATTCCATCGGCAGTGTGTGGGATGGCACACAGGGCTGGTCACTCAGAGCTCAGGTTGCTCTGTGGGTGGCAGCTCAAGGGCAGAGGAGGGCTGGGGCAGGTTTTGGTCACTCAGTTTGGCTGCAGCTGCAGAAAGCCCCCCTAACTCACAAACACCCTGCTCTGCTGTGCCCAAAGCTCCCAGGTGAGCTGCTCAGCCAGCAGGAGCAGCTGAGGAGACAAGAGAAACATGAGACCAGGAGGAGAAGGAGGAGGAGGCAGCAGCACAGAAACTGCCTCCAGTGACACTTGAGCCTGTGAGCAGCTTGAGGGGCTGCCCAGGGCAGCAGAGGTTTCACTGGCTCTGAATAAAGCACCCCCCTGTGCCAGTAGCACTGGAGGTGTGCACAAGGCTTCACTGCTTTCCTGTTACTGCTTTTAACCAAACTTGCCACTTCTTTTTCATGTGCAGTGTCAAAGTTCACTTCTGATTATTGTTTCAAAAGTGAAACATCAGGTCCTACAGAAATAATTTCCAGAGCTTCAATGCCAGACTCTGTATCCCAACCCCCTCAGTGTCACTCAGAGCAGCACCGACTTGAACACAAAATTTTCAAGCCACCAGTTACCTAAAGAAGAAGTGGCTCTTTCTTACAATGCCTTTGTATATCTGTATCTCTGTTTTGTTTGAAAATCACTCACTCCAAACCTTTTCCCTTGCTCAGGCATTTCTAGAAAAGAGGTGAAAAGGTTTATAAAAAACAAACCATATTTAAGAAAGATCTAAAGTTGTCTTCAGGGACCACAGGCTCTGCTACTGCCCTGGACCTGACATCCCTTGTTTCCGAGAAGCAGCAGGAATATCAGCCTTCATTCCTCTGATTCACCAGATTGCAATTTCAGAAGTTACTTGGAAACAACAAAAGTGAGCCCTGAAGCACCGTTTGTGGGCTCGCAGGGAGTGTTTAAACATCCAGCACAAACAGCAGACCTGGCTTTATGCTGTACAAACAAAAATGCCTCTGCGCTGGAGAACGTGTCCCACTTTGTTCCAGAGCTTTCTGAATTTCAGAGCCATTCCTGGGGCTGGGCAGCAGAGCAGCACTTCCACCACAAGAATGTGGGCGCAGCTGTAGCTCCTTTGTTGTGAGAGCTCCCGGCCAGCCTGGGCTGGGGGTGCAAGAGCTCCCAGGTTTTCTGCTCAAGAAAAGTCTAGCTGGTGTTTTTCACTGCTGGTGGGACTCTCAGAGGCAGAACACTCGTCCTGTTTGCAGCATCTCCGCTGCTCTGATTTGGCAGCAGCTTCCCTCCTGGTTATTTTCCACCCTGGGGCTCTGAAACAGGCTGAGCAGTGTCCTGTGCTGGCATTAGTAAATCAGCAGGAGCGTTATCAACAGCCTGAGGAGGTCAGAGGGAGGCTCTGGGAGTGCTTCCAGTGAAGCTGCTGGCTTGCACTGTATAGAACACCTTGTAAACTCATTTTCCTCCAGTAATATGTTAAGCACGAAGCCATATAGTGCTCCAAACTCTGCTCTAATCTGCGGGTGCAGACTGCAAGCAAACACCAAATCATATAGCAAAACATTTTGTGGGAACTGTCCTGCATTTGACTGTAACTTCTCAAGAGGAAAGATTTGATTTGACAATAGGTTACTGGTCCTATTCCCCAATTAAGACATAAACAGTTGTAATCCTCTGTGCTGTTGGGCAGAGTTCAAGGTTAGTTTTAGCAAAAGCAAACCAAGCTAGAACTGAAGCAGAGGGAAAAAAAAAACCAAAACAAAACCCAAAATTTGGAGGCAAAACCTGCCCACAGTGCAAAGCCTATATTCTTTATTATCTTATTTGTTTTAATACACACCAGGTGATACCTGCACACAGCAGATACCAGCTGAGATAACAGGCAGGGAGTTCAATATTTAAGGCTTGGCTTTTCTCACCATAGCAACAAATCTGTGAGGAGAGTGAGAGGACATGGCTGGCTGGCTGCATGCAGCCCAGCTGGCTGCAGTGGGCAGGCAGCCTGAGCCTGCCCCAGCCCCACGGTGCCCATGCAGAGCCACTGTGGGCGTGTGGGCACGGGCACCCCACGTGCCCTGGGCACTGTGGGCTGTGCAAGCCACCAGCAGAGCCAGCACACAGGTAGGTGTTTGCTTCCTTGTCTTCGAGGCAGCTGGGAAAGAGGGTGGTCTCTGTTTAGTCCTATTTTCCTGTTATTAAATAGTGCAGGTGGTGACCCTTGAGTGTGGGTCTGCTCTCCCCGATGCATAAATCAGCTCCTGGGGCACAAGTGACTCTTCACAGTCACTGGCCTGGAGCAGAAGAGCCCTCCAAAGGTACCCTTTCCTCCCTGCACCTCTGCCACCCTTCCAAAATTAGCTGAATGAAACAGATTCTCTGCCATAAATCCATGCTGCATTTATTCACATGGACAAACACCTGTGTTGATTTTTATTTCATGGATTAACACTTGTTCATCCACTGATAGAATTTGTTGAATCAGTAATTACATTCCAATTGAATGAAATAATTTGAAAATCTGTCACCAGAGTCCCATCACTGTCTGAAAACAGGTGAGCCCAAGAAGAATTGGCACCAAAATCTGATTGGAGCTAATCCTCAGGGTTGGCTTCAGGATGTTTATCAGAAGGGTCATGAAACCTTTTCCACTTCAGTTGTGATTAGAAGGCATAGTATGAATGCTAATTTTCTGCCAGATACAAAAAAAAAAAAAAAAAAAAAAAAAAAAAAAAAAAAAGCAGGAAAAAAAAAAAGCAAGCGCCGTATCTTTGTTTTCTAAGCAAGGAAACATTATTCCTATCTATGCAGGTTTATCACAAAATACCTACCAAAAACCAAGAGTAAGAGGATCAATCTTTAAAATGCCCTGATCTGGGTTCTTGGTAGATAAATGGATGTCAGAGTTATTTTAACAAGGCAGTTAATTGATGAGGAATCCCCGGAAGAGACACACACCAGCGTATCAATTTCCTTTGTGGCCCAAGCTCGTCATTTATTTCTTCTATCACCCAGACTGGGTGGAAAGAAATGCAACACCAATGCAAGCAATTTGCCAAAAAATGCCAAAAAAATGTGCTTAATATAATATTTATATAATATTCTTACATGCTGCCTGTTGTGAAGGGGAGCTGTGATTAAAGATACATTTTTTCTTAGCCAAAGGTTATGGAAAATCTCAGTTGTCTGGGATCAAGAAACAACACTTGACTACAGCTGCACGCACAAATACTGAGCAGCACAAAAATAGCACAACAAGCACTCCAGCAATGCACATAACAAGATTTGCCTCTTCCAAAGAGCCTGAGAAAGGCCAGGCGAGCTCCCGGGGTCTGACCAGACTGGAGATGAGAATTCCCACCCAAAGATAAGGCTTCACAAACATCTTAAGTCTCCAGTCTTGGGGGACCTTAACATGCTCCTATGCTTCAGGACAAGGACATACCTGAATTTTTAAGATCTTACAGTCTAGACAAAAGAAACAGTTCAGAGAAAGGAAAAAAAAAAAAGGTACAGCATGAACAGTGGCTACAAGGTAACTACATTAATAATTGTATTAACTTTTTCTTGCTGGTTCACCTGTTGGTTTCTGCCTTTTATTCTTCTCTTGCACACTTACAATTTGGGTAAAGATTGCAAATATATCTTTAAGAAAGAATTGTGTTATCTGGCTGAACTGAAGGCAGTGCAATCCTGCATGTGGCCAATTTCCAAGGAATTTAACAAAGAACCCAATGGCTTAAACCTTCCAATGAAGCTGATGAACAAAAATCCAATTGATTCCCTCATCTTTAAATTATTATCATCCAGAGGTAAAAATTATTGGGTCCCATTAGAGCAGGAGGAACGTGACCTGTGAGGAACAGAGTCACCAGGATTGGTGTCCCCAGGCCTACCCCAGCCACGTTGCTCTGATAAGCCCCATCAGATGATTCCTCTTGCCAAGCAGCTGAAGGAAAAATGTATTTTTGCAGCCTTCTCTTCAGTTCTTTGAAACCACAAAGCCACATGTAGGGAAAAATATTTTCCAAGGCCTGTAAGTGCAGCAATTTTTCCAGTTTAACTATTTTTGAGAAAGGGCACAGGACTAAGTCAATCATTTTCCAAATGGATGACCCTGCTTGCTCAGTTTACCCAAGCACAAGCAAGGGTCAAACATCCCAGGCAGAAACTGGTGAGTATTTACCTTGAACACTCTTTTTTCCTGCTGAGTTCTCCTAAATGCAAATAAATTACCAGATTTATTTTTTTTCCCCCATGAATCTGTTCCTAGTTCCACTTGCCAAATTAACTACACCTCACCAATCTCAACAAAATCTCAACAACCTCATCAGTGGCTGGCCACACAGATCTTGAGCAAAACCCAAGATTTCCAGCAAGTTTTGCTGTTAATACTTGCCCTGGTTTATCAGTGATTTAATCTGCTTTGCTTTTAAGAACACTGAAGCCCTCTGCAGAGTGAGGACCCTGCAGTGCAGCTGCTGCACACAAAGGCCACGGTGTGCCTTCCCACCTTGGAAAAAATGCTGTGGAGGAGGACAGACACGGTTAATCAGAGGAGAAAGAGCAGAAAGGGCTGTGTGATTGCCCTGAGGCTGTGCCCAGCAGCAGGGCAGGGTCACAGCTGCCTCCTGCTGCTGCTCAGCCCCTTTTGTTCTGCCAGGAGCAGTGCAGGCTCCTGGCTGACACCGAGCCACATCTCCCTGCCCAGCGGGACAGGGGGGTCACTCTGAACCTTTGCACCAACACCCAGCAGTAAGGAATCCTTGCAGATGGGTGATTGTGTTGGATTTTCTTTGTTTTTAAGCCAGGGATGGGAGGGTGAGCTGCTGCAGTGCCCAGCCCCCTGAGCTCCATATCTGGCTGTGCCTCACTACCTGCTGCTTCTTGCCAGCTGCAGAAAAAACTTTTTTTTTTTTAATAAAACATAGGGATAAGGTTTCACTAAGCCCAGAAACTGTGACTAAAAGATGTTTCACAGGGAGAGCAGATGAAACAAAGGGCCTCTCTCCTATCCCAGGGCTCAGAACTGTATGATATTTCTTTAGAGAAATTCTCACACAATTCCAGTGGCCCTCACTTCAAGCTGGAAGCAGTCAGAGTTAACTAAACCTATTTTTGCACTATGCCATCTGTGCCAGTGACAAATGCTCTGCTCCAGAGCAGCACAGGGACATGGTGGCTCTGAGCACCCACCACATCATCCCCCTCCTTCACTGCTGCTCTTTGCAGTGGACAACAAAGCTTGCTAATGTAGAAAAGGCCACAGTTCTGTAGAGTCACTTGAGCTCCTTGGAAGATAAAGCAAACTAGCCATTAATATTTCAGATGAAATCATGGGGAGTTAATAAGGATTAAGTGCTGTCCAGAAGGGGGACACAGGTGACTCCCACCTCCACAGAGCCAACACCTGCACTGTGGCACCTCCAGGAGGTGTTCAGCTCTAGGGCTGCACAAGGAGCTGCATCTTTGACAGCTCCCTGAGAGAAAAGGAATTTCCCTCAGCATTGCACCAACAGTGCTAAGCTTTTCTCTTGTGTTTTCCCTCAGCTGTGACAGCCTAGCATTGCAGAAGCAGCAGGGGTCTGGTCTCACCCACAGTAACCCAGCGCTAGCTCTGAGTCAGCACACACACACACATGAAGGAAGGGATACCAAACACCCCTATGATCTCAGCCACTGAGTTTCCTCCTTGCTGGAGGCATCACCACCTGCAGATAAGCATGCAATTCTCCCTGTCTAAAAAATCCACACCAACAAACCACCCTTTCTTTCATGTGGCTAATTTCTACCAGCAATTCAGAAGCTGTACTTTATTAACTGAAGTTTTAAAGCGTCAGGTGATGGCCAAGCAGAGCCAACACAGTTACAATGCTAATGTTGCCAGTGGGGGTCTGAAACCAGCTGCACAAATAGAAAATTTAGAGATTACTCCAAGTCAACTTGGAGACAACTTGGGATGCAGGATGGAGGTGTGTAGGTAAATGAAAAGACATCCTGACAAGGTGAAGAACATTTGCATATGAATTTTATGCAAAACAAACAAAAAATCTCTTCATTCCATTGCTTATGTTGACCATTTTCATCTTAAAAGGAGAATTATTACTGATTTTTCACTAGTAAGTGGATTTAGACTGATGCTTCCTGAACCTTCCTTCATGTTCTGTTTGGCCCCTCTCTCATGTGCAGTGGAGTTTCCCCTGCCCACACTGGTGCCTATCTCTGCAGGCCAAAGGCACAGATAACTCCCCTGAGCCCAGAGCTGCCTCTGCAGCTCCTCACCCCAGAGAATAACAGTGTGATAACAGCCCTGGAGCTTTACACACACCCATTGAGTTCATGCCTGCCTCGGGGGGACAGCCCAACAAAATTACAGAGCCATGAGGAAAGGCAGCCACAGAAATAACGTGTCCCAACCTGACCAAAATAACAAACGCACTTCAGTATCACCCTAAGGATGGTATAAAGACCGAGAGGATTTTTGTCATTATCTCAAGCTGGTGTTAGGGGCAATGCTGTGTGTGTCCTCAGGGATCTGTATGCGAGGGCAGCACAACCTGCAGCCCGGAGCGGATGGGCGGCTGTGCCCCGAGTGCACGCAGGGGCTGTGTGTGCCCAGACGGTTTCACCGGCACCGCTCCGGCTCCCTGCGAGGGGCATCCCGGCCCTGGCTCCCCTCCCTGCCCTGCCCTGCTCTAGGTGGGGTGAGCTCGCCTGGCTCAGCGCTGGCTCCGCGGAGAAACTGCGCGGGTGCTGCTGAGGCCGGCCCAGGGCTGAATGCTGAGCAGAGGCCCATTGCTGCTGAGCCGAGCCCCATTGCTGCTGAGCGCAGCCCCATTGCTGCTGAGCGCAGCCCCATTGTTGCTGAGCCGAGCCCCATTGCTGCTGAGCCGAGCCCCATTGCTGTGAGCCCCATTGCTGCTGAGCCGAGCTCTATTGCTGTGAGCCCCATTGCTGCTGAGCGCAGCCCCATTGCTGTGAGCCCCATTGCTGCTGAGCGCAGCCCCATTGCTGCTGAGCGCAGCCCCATTGCTGTGAACCCCATTGCTGCTGAGCCGAGCCTCATTGCTCCAGGCACTGCCGACTCCCAGCTCCTGCCCCCGGGCTGCATTCACACCCAGCTCTCCAAAATGGCTACAGCCGCCCCACCTCCCTCATGCCCACTTAATTTTTACTCGTTAATTTATTCGTTCATTTTAAATTTCTCATGTTAACAAAACACGAAGCCCTGGAGAGCAGACGGCGGAGGGACGGCCGCGGTCCCGGCACGGAGCGGGCGATGCGGTGCAGAGAGTGCCGGGGGTGCGGTGCGGGGGTTCCGCGGCCGTGCCCGCGCAGAGCTGCGGGATCCGCTCCCCAAACCCCTCCTGCACCCCGCGGTCTGGGGGCGGAGCGGGGGCTCCGGCGGGGCGGGGGCTGCCCGGGGCCGGTCCCTCCGCCCGCCCCGCCCCGCCCCGCGCGGGGCCGCACACCCGCGGGCAGCTCCGCGGGGCTCCCCGCGGCCCGCGCTCCGAGCCCACCTCCGCCGCAGCCTGCCCAGCCCGCCGCCCATGTGGGGCTGCCGCCGCCGCGGCCGCTGCCCGCAGGGCCGGCGCTGCCGAGGTAGGACCCCCGGGACCCCCGGGACACCCCCGGACAACCCCGGACCCCTCGGAGCGGGCTGCCCCGCCGCTTCTCCCCTCACGCCCCCGGCTTCCCACGCGCGGGGCGGCCCTGAGGGACCCACGCGCGGTCAGGGCACGGCTGAGCCGGGAAGGGGGTGTTGGAGGTGGTGTTGGAGGTGGTGTTTTCCTGGAGCCTTGCTCGGGATTTTCCCTCCTGGCTCCACCGGCAACTCGGGAAGCTCGGCCGGTGGGAAATGGGAATTGCGGCTTGTGCTGGAGCAGCCCTGGGTGAAGGAAGGGTTGGGAGATGTGGCGTGCAAAGAGGGACTCGTAGTGTAGCAGCAGCTGTTTGCTCGCCGAGTTATTTTTGGAGATTGCTGCGCTGTGATGGACTTTTTTTTTCCCCAACTGTCTGTAGGAAGGCGGGTTTACATCTCACTCCTCCAAGCCACGGTGCTCTCCATTTGCCGAGGAATGTAAAAGCGGTGCTTAGGCAAATAGCGATCTAACTGGGTAGCTCTTCTTCCCTTATTCCTAAGGGCAACTCCATAAAAAGCGCACGATCTGCACCTTTTTTATCTGCCTTCGTGAGGTTTGGCTGCTGGCTCGTTGGGGCCTTCCCTGGAAAGGGCTGGCTGTCCCTGGGGCCCGAGGCCTGGCATGTTTGTCAGGCACTTTGTGTAATACAGGGTGACAGCTGTGATGCAAGTGCACCAAAACTTCTGCCTGTGGCCTTAGTTATGGTTATGTTTGGCTATAATTTCCCCACTTCCTAGGAAAATTGTATAAGGTAGGCTGGGAGATGAAGCAGGCAGTGCTGCTGCCGTGGGGCAGGAGGGGAGGCAGGGATGGATGTGTCAGTGAGGGTGCTGTGGGGCAGGGATGGATGTGGCAGTGAGGGTGCTGTGGGGCAGGGATGGATGTGGCAGTGAGGGTGCTGTGGGGCAGGGATGGATGTGGCAGTGAGGGTGCTGTGGGGCAGGGATGGATGTGGCAGTGAGGGTGCTGTGGGGCAGGGATGGATGGATGTGGTAGTGAGGGTGCTGTGCTCAGGTTTGGTAACGGGACCAGGACCCCGGTGTCACACACAGCTGGGTGTCGCTGGGTGCAGAGTGGCTCTGCCCACTGAGTCACAGCTTGCTCTTGTTTACAGCCATCATCCCTTTGCTTCTGCCAGCCTTGCAGTGGGCAGCTGCTGCTTCCTCCGTGCCTGACCCCACTGCAGGGCATGGAGAGGGGTTCAGTGAGGTTGTGGTTTCAGAACCTCCCAGACTAGCAGGGGACCCCCATGGAACTGTTGAAATGTGCTGATGGCCATTGCTTTGTGGCTGAATGAAAACCCCCGGGCTGCCCCTTTGGCCTTTCCCATGGTGCTTGTGCTGGTGTCCCCCATGAGCAGGGATCTGTGGCTGTGCCAGGGGAATTGCCTGCTGCCCTTGCTGCTCTTCTCCACGCCTGGCTCCTTGTTGGCTCTGTAGCAGGTCCCTTGGTGCTCGTGTGGCTCTTTGAGATGTCAGGAGGAAAACTAAAGACGTTAATACCAAAGAAACTTGAAGACTCTTCAAGATTTTTCAATCTTTAAAGACGTTAATTCTAAATTAAACTTTTTCTATTAGCAAATGCCAGAAAAACAAGTTTGTTGGAGGCAAAGGCATACTAGACCAGCTATAACTGGGAGCAATCCCATATGTAGGATTGATTTTGTAGTGTTTTGTGTAGAGCTGAAGATGGGACTGAGTAAATGCCCGTTGTGGGACTCCTGGTCCTGGTCCAGTGTGTTGCAGAGCAGTTTGCAAAGTTTCCAATAAGTTTGCTTAATGTGACCTTACTCAGTTCCGAGGCACTCCCATAATTATGGCTGCAATTAAAGGCAATAACATCCATTTACATAAGATGCCAGTCCTTTTAAATCAGTGCATCATCTAATGAGAGCATTCATGTAGGGATAGCTGTGCAGGATGAGGGCCCAAAGCTGAGAGCACTTTGGGGAGGATTTGGTTTCAGAACTTTCTTGAGGTCATTTGAAGGAAGGATCTTCTATGAAATAGGACATTTTGTTGTGAAAATGTACTGATTTATAAATATAACCCTTACCAATAGCAGGATGTTGTTGAATTGACTGATTGTAACACTTCATTTTTTAATGTATCGTCCATCCAATTAAAAAAAAAAATCAGCGTGGTTGCAACAATATTTTTCTCAATTGGATTGCATCAATGTTCCTTCACTCTTATGAGTAAGAGATTTGGTAAATCCAACTTGTGGACAGTATTTAATTGCTGGTGAGGCACTATGGATGTGCTCTGAATGGCTCACTGGACTTGCATGGTTTGCTTGGGGCTTAACCTCTCTATGATGCCCACAGATTTCCCCTTGAGATAAACACAAATCTTAGACTTGGAGTGCTGGAAAAGATCACATATTTGGGGAATTCTTCAACCTTCTGAAAGAAATGACCTGGTGGGGTATTCCCACCTTCCCACTCTATATGTTTTGTTCTGTTTCTCTCTGTTTGTTTGCTTTAAGTTGTTGGATATGGTGTAAGCTTGTGGCCCCACACCCTGGGTGGGGCTTCTTGGGAAGTCGCAAGGTCAGTGCAGTAGGAGGGGTAAAAATTGTCAAGATACAAGTGAGGAGGCACCAGCCATGAGCCTGGGAAGTGCAGGTTTCCTTGGGTCTGTGCTGGTTTTCCCCAGAAGCCATTTTTGCCCATTACAAGACAAATAATTAGTCTGTTAACCTTTTCTCACAGGCAAAGTACTTGGCTTGCAGTGTCTGAGACAATAAGAGGTTAAGTAATTAAATTGTAAGAGGCAGCAAAAGAGAATAATCAACTCCAAACTCCCTAGACTGTCTAGTTGGGCTCTCCAGTGTCTAAAATTAAGTGATTTAGGTTGACTCCTGATTTCAGTAGATTTTTACCAGGCACTCAAGTGGGGCTGCAGGATAGAGTTGCTTCACCCAGGTTGTTATTTCCAGCAGTGGTGGGTTGGTTTTGGGCATGGTTTGGGGCAGGGGCAGCTCTGTCCAGGCTCCAGCGTGGGGCTGGGGTGCCTTCTGAGCCAGGCTGGTTCCTGGGTGCCTGCCAGGAGCTGGCCCTAGGTCCTGTAATCCCTCACTGATTATGAATCCTAATCTCCAGGTGTGCTGAACCTGCTGCCTGCTGAGGTGCTGACCTGGTGAAGCAAAATCCCAGGATGGTTTGGGTTGGAAGGGACCTTAAAGTTCATCCCATCCCACCCCCTGATATGGGCAGGGACCCCTTCCACTGCCCCAGCCTGCCCAGGTCCCATCCCACCTGCCCTGGGGCATTCCAGGAATCCAGGGACAGCCACAGCTGCTCTGGCACCTGTGCCAGGGCCTCACTGTGCTCACAGGGAAGGATTTACTCCTAATATCCCATCTAGCCCTGCCCTCTGGCAGTTTAAAGCTGTTCCCCCTTGTCCTGCCACTCCATGCCCTTGTCCAAGGGTCCCCTGCAGCTCTCTTGGAGGCCCTTTAGGCACTGGAAGGTGCTCTGATATCTCCAGAGCCTTCTCCAAAATCACTCTGAAATGCTGAGCCTGTGAATTTGTGTCCCTGAAAAGAGAAGAAATATTTGGGTTTTTTTGAGTAAAATGGGTCGGCTTACCTGTGCTATTCCAACAGTGCAGTTTTAGGTGCCTTTAGGGCTGTGTTTTGATTCTGCCAAACTTCTCTCTCATTTGAGGAGCTGCTGCATGAGGGGCTCTCCTGGGCGTTGTTGGTGTCTGCCACATGTAAGGGTCTGAAGTAGAGCACTGGAGTTAATCCTGAAGCCCTGAGCTGCCATGAACACAAATCATGGGTCTCTTAATTGCAACTGACTTGTATCCATGTGATGGATAAAAAGGATGTTTTGCAAATTTTGTTAATAAAATGGGACAGATTTGTCATGGGTGCCCTTGTAGAAATAATGTGCCTGCTACATTGGAACATGGAATTTAAAGCTGTAATTTCTGCACTCAGATATCTGAAATGCCTGCATGGCATTAGTCTGCAGGTGATTCACTGTATTGTTTACTGGCCATACACAAGTAGAAAAACATAGGAAAAAATAAAAACCAAAAAAGGTGAATAAAGGGTTTTGAGTTCTTGCCTGTTTTTGATCTGAAGGTGAGCTAGAGCTGCCAAAACTCCTTCCTGACTGGTTATTTTTAAAAAACTTCCTTCTGTTTCTGCATGGCTCCCTGTCTTAGTGTGGAGCTGGCTTCACACGTATTGAGCTGAGGCCCTGGGCACTGCCAGGGGAGCTGTGTGACACTGCAGGCACTGCTCTCCTCTGGGCAGGGGCCACAACAGCCCTGACCTGCTGTGGGCTCCCTGCTTGTCACCTGAGTGACGCCTGAAAGTGGCTGGGACGTGCCTGAAAATGGCTGGGATGTGCCTAAAAATGGCTGGGACTTGCTATTCCTGCCAGCCTGGCTGGGAATGCCCTGGTGGTGCTGCTTCCCTGGCACTGGGTCCCCTTGTGAGGGATTTCTCCATGGGCACACAGCAGCAGCCTTGGTGAGCTGTCTGTCTGGCTGATCCTGCATGTTTTAGGTGCCTGAACAGGGAGGTTTAGCAAGAAATCCTCATGTCTGGGTTAGGTATGATTTGCCAGTGGATGATTTGAATCAAAATGTGCAAAGACAGAATATTTGTGGTGGTTTATTATAGCTGAAAGCTTCTCTATGACTGCACCTCTCCTTTGGAGTTAAGGAGCACAACCACCATGAGTGGTCTGAAGCTGCTTCTGACCAGTGACCACTGAACACTCTTGGGATTTAAAGCTGGCTTTTCCTTCCTTTTAAGTTTCCATTTATGGTCACAGATCCCTGGAAATGTAATTGATGTTGTTGGTAAATAACAAGAGACATCATGGGAACCCTGTTGATATCCTTGGGCTGTGCAGCATTTACTTTCTCCATTAAGGAGGGGGGAAAAAAAGATTTGTGGTTTTTTTTCTGCTACCCATGTGAAAGTGGTTTCCCCAAAACAGTGAGGAGATTTCAGGGGTTCCTGACCTCTTGTAATTAGAAAATGTCAGATGGCTGGTGAGAGGTGGGCTGATGGGGGAGCAGCCCTATTACTGCTGAAGTCATTACTCATTTTTGGTGGGAGATCCATCTCTCAGATTCTTCTTTATTTTTTCCCTGAGAAATGCTCCATTTGGGGATTAGAGTAGAGGAGCTTAAAAATCCAAGCAGCTCTGGCAGAGATATCTCCCACAGATTTATGTCTTTGGGTTTTAAACGATATTTCTTCCCCAGGCTGAGGCAGTTGCAGGGATTTGGGCTCGTCTGGTGTCAGTGCCAGGTCTGATGGACCAGCTCAAAGCCCTGTGTGTGCTGGGAGCCCTGGTAGGGCACCTCTTCACTCCTGCTAGCCAGTTGTCATTAAAATGTGGAACACTGATGTTTCTGAGACCCCTGTGCAGTGTGAGAGAAGGTTCAGGTGTGCCTGAGCCCCAGACTGACCCAGGCTGGGGTGTCTGCAGCCAGCAGAGCTGGGCAGCTGCTCTTTCACTGGGGGTACTGAGTGTGGGGGCTGCTCTGCTCGTTTGCTTCTGATTCCCTTGCTTTGTTTTCTATTTTCATATCCTTCTTGGCTTTCAATTGATACTTAGATTTTGGAATGTGTTTTTACACATTCTGGTGCCAAAGGCTGTCCCATATGCTGTTTGTGATGGAGTATGGCTTCTGTGCACCTGAACAATTTTTTAATATTTTCTCTAGGGACACACTTGTGCTGAACCAAAGTTATTTTTTTCAAAATATAAAGAGAACTCAGGTGGGCTGCTTTTATTTTGGTTTGTTTTAAAGAGAAGCTTTCTTTACTAATAATATGCTGGAGCCTCACTTGGTGAACGTTTCCCCTTGCAAGAGTTTAATGTGTAGCATTTGTGCTGTTTAGCCTGTCTGCATTCTGTAAATCTGATTATTTTGGCTGTCATAATTTTATTACTCTTATTAAGCTTCCTCATTTGCACATTGATCCTGTTAGTCTCAGGAAGCTGATAGGCCATCGAGGGCTCCTTGCAAAATGCACAGAAAATGAGAAACCTGCCCTGGAGGCCCTGAATACTGAGATTCACTGGGATTTAGATCTGTGTGTCTGGCCTGTATTTTTTCCCATTTGGTGCTGTTTTAGACTACCTGACTTCATTGCAGCTTGCCAAATTAAGATAAATTTTTGCTTTTATTATAAATCCTGTCACTGGCAGCTTCTGAGAAGCTTTGCTCTGGTTTGCCTGTATTTTTATTTGGATGAATACCCTCCTTTTTCACAGAGCTGAGGAACATTCCCAGCAGCAGCAGCTGGCGTCGCATATGCTGGGAGTTGTTTTCCTCCTGTGTCAGTGTCAGTTTTCCATGCTGCCTTTCCAGGCAGATTTATTCTTTACTTTCACAAAACCTGCTTTACTGTTGCTGTGGGACATGCAGGAACCCAAGTGCAACTGAGAGGACTTTGGGCCCCTTTCTCTTTGCTTTGTTCCCATTTCCATGGGCTTTTCCCTGGCTGTTCTGTAAGGTAGGCTGGACTATGCTCTGCTGGACCTTTAACTCCAGTCCCCCTTTTAAAATTTGTTCTGGCTCTCAGTGAAGCCTGGTCCCTCTCACCAGGTGAGGTTGTACCCCTCTCCCTCAGCCTTTGCTGTCCCAGGGCTGCTTGGGGTGCTTCTCTCTATTTACCTGCTATTTATGTCACTGAAATGTTTGCAGATTTCAAACATTTATTTGAAATCTGCAAACATTTGCAGACGTTCTGTTTTGTTCCTCTTTGCACAGTCTCTGGTGCTTCCATCACCATTTCTTTGGTGATGTTCTTCCCCCTCCTGGTCCAGTTTTTCCTCCTCCTCCTCCCAGGGTTTGACCTTGTCTTGCTCTTGCCTCCCTGTGCCCTTTTCCAGGCGTTCACACGGTTTAGCTTCCATTGAGTGCTGCTGACTCACGGGTTCACTCTGCACCTCCAGGCTCTGTCACCCAGCCCAGGGGCTGTTTCCCCTCTTGCCTTTTTCCCTCTGAGCTCCCCATCAGTCATTCAGCATTTCACACCCCAAACCCCGGGTGGTGCTTCCCAGGCTCTCTGATCTCTTGTCTTTTAAAGTGCTGCTATCTGATAGGTAGCTCTGTCCCGAAGCATTCAAGATTTTAAAAAAAATTATTTTGGTGTACTTCATGCATTTGAATCGCATGCAAATTTTGTATACTCTTTGTTGTCAGTGTATATTCTCCTTTTTCATCTCATCAGACAACTCCCCTGACTCATGTAGTAAGTTTTTACAGATGTTTTCCTTTGATGTGACAGCTCTTGTAGAATTGTACTTCTGAAGTCAGTTGATAGCATTTGGTTTTAAAGGTGGGGTAAAGTGTTTTAGTTCTACCCTGAGATGGCAGCTGTCCTTGTTTTATAATATTTTCATAATTTTTTTTTTTATTTAGCAGCCTAGACCTACAGTTATGAGCAAGTGGGATTCATAGGATCCTAGCTGAGTGACAGGAGAGAGGATGTGTGTACACCAGAAATGTTCAAATATCTAATATAAAAGTAGCAGAGCATAATTCATAAGCCTGTCAGCCTGGATCAGGGCTGTCTGTTGTACTTAAAACTGTCAGTCCCTTCCTTGTGCTCCCTTAATTACATTGCTACTCATACCTGCACGCTCAAACTCAGAACTGGGGAGGTTTGCTAATAAAAAAAGAATTGAAAAGGTGATTGAAAAGGAACAGAGAGCTCTGAGGTGATGGAGGCACTTTCAGACTGATTTTAAGCAGATTCAGGAGGCACAAAGGCAGGCATCCCCATGGATGCAGGTGTGTTTTTGTTTTCCCTTCTCTCTCAGGCACTACAGATTAATCCAGCCCTTGTTTTCCTGGTTAAATCTCAGCTCTCAGGTGACCTGGAGCTGTGTCACCCTGGCAGGGAGGTGGGGGCTGTCCTAAGCGGTGTGACTGTGTTCACAGGGGTGCCAGGACCGGGGAAGAAATGAGAATCTTGACTCCATGTTTCAGAAGGCTGATTTATTATTTTATGATATATATTATATTAAAAGAAAATTATATATTGAAACTATACTAAAAGAAAGGATTTAATCAGAAGGCTAGCAAGGAATAGAAAGAAAAGGAATGATAAAATCTTGTGACTACTCACAGCCTTGACACAGGTGGCTGTCACTGGTCATCAAGTAAAAATAGTTTCACATGCTGGGTAAAAAATTCTCCAAATCACATTCCAAACCAGCAAAACATGGAGAAGCTGAAGCTTCTCAGGAGAACAGATCCTAACAAAAGGATTTTTCATAAAACATGTCGGTGACACAGGTGCACCCCGTGCAGGGCTGTGCCCATGCTGTTGCTGTAGTAACAACATCAGGTTCTGCAGAGCAGGGTGCAGGAATGGCTCTCCTCAGTGCTCTTCCCATCCTGGAAACATGGGATTTTCACTTCTGCTCTGGACATGTCAATGTAAATAGGCAATTTGTGCAAATGCTCTGTGTTCTGGTGTCCCCTTTCTGCACTCCTTACCAGCACAGGCCCCCTCATGTAAATGGTTTGGAGTCCTGGTATACAGCGAGAGGGTTTATCTACAAAGGGCTTTTTAACACTCAGAAAACATGAATAATGGATACCATCTTTCCTTTATGTTGCATCATAACAGGAAGATTTAAAACGTTGCTCAACTTTGTGATGATGGGAATAGTTTTGAGCAATACCTGGGAGCGCCACTCGAGGATCCTGCCTGTTTTTCAGGGAAATAATTTCAGTGTTCTCTCAGAGGGAAAGGTGGGAGAGGACTGCTTGGACTGAAGGTGTAAAGATTTAGTGATTAGTCCTTCAGATTTAGCAAACAGAATTAATGCAGGCTAGCCTTAAATCTACCCCTAATGCCAGGCTTAACCCAGGAAACTTCCTTGTGTGAAAACAACAGCATCTCCTCAAAAGGGTTTATCTCCAGACATTCAATTTCTCCCACCTTTAAAAGAGATCAGTTATTTCTTCTAAAATGTGATAAACATCTAGACTAACATATTTCTATACTTAGAAATAAGGAGAATACTCTGAGTGACCGTGCCTGGAGGAATGGCTCACGTGAAGCCAACAAAGAGCAGAGTGACAGTGCTGCAGGGTGTGTGTTATTTTATTTTACATCTAAACTAGGTGTGTGTTATTTTATTTAACATCTAGAATAACCTATTTATATACTTAGAAATAAGGACAATACTCTGAGTGACCGTGCCTGGAGGAATGGCTCACGTGAAGCTAACAAAGAGCAGAGTTGCAAGGTGTGCGTTATTTTACAATATAAAATGTGTGTCAGTCTCGGTGTTTGCTCTGGGCTCTCGTGCAGCCCACGTGTTGCTGAGATGATGTTCTGCTGATCAGCTCTCTCTCCCCTGATAAAGTTCATGTGCCTGCAGTGCAAGGAGTGGGTTCTGCAGGGAGCCATCCAAGGGTTTATTGGTACAATTCTTGCAATAAAGCCTCTGTGTGCCTGGTGCTTGTTTCCTGGTGTGGGTGCTCGTGGTTTGGGAGCACACCTGTGCTGGAGTCCAGCACACATCCTCAGTTCTCTGCATGTACCATGAATGGCTCTGCTGATGTTTCAGCAGACGATGAGGAAAATGCCATAAAAGCAAATTGCTGTGGGAATTATCTGTTTCTCCAGCCAGGTAAGTGTGGTGTGAGGCTTCTGAGGGCCCTGTCACATCTTCCCTTGTATCAGATGTGTTGGTGGTTGTGGAAGAGATAGGAGCTTGTTTTCTTGCTGATTTGCATGACATGAACATTTTCTGTTTGGATGAATTATTTTCCTTATCTATGCTAAGGAACATTTTGTTTCAGCTCAAGGAATCTCTTTAGTATCTGTATTTATATACTTTATCTGTGTGGGATCTTGGGTGTTGTTTAAATCTGTTCCCCGGTTAGCACTGAAGACTTTTCCTATCCTTATTAGTAGCTTATTCTCATCTAAAGCATGATTACATCTGGGTATTTGTTACCAATATCTTTGATAGATTGATCTGTAGTCATGAAGTCTGGTAGTAAAATGAACTCTTAGAAAATAATTTCTGAAGGTGTGTCTTGCTGAGGGCAGATTCTTGTTTTACTTCTGAATTCTTAATGGCTTTTTGCTTGTCTTTGGGGTAGCAACCTGTTCCAAGACAATTGGAGCATTTTCCCTTTAGGCAGTGATAGGAAATAAGATATGGAGTGGATGGTGCCACTAATAAAACTTACTGGTTGCTGAGAAGAAAAGAAGGAAGTGCTAGGGCCGTGTATCACAAGGCCTGGCCCTTGTGATTTCAGTTTGTTTGGAATCAAGTCCCAGATGGAAGGGCCTGTGGAGATGGTCTGGGGAACCTGCTGAACCTGCCACGTGGGATGCTTGGCATTTTTGGGGCCTTAGTGGGCTATTTGTTATTTTGGCTGGGTTGACTCCTGGAACATGAGACTGTGGGAAACAAAAAGGAGGATGGCACTTGGGGCTGAGGAGGGAACCACAGGTGGCCTTGGTGAGATGGGAAGTGTTCATGTCAGAAGCTGATGTCAGAAAATGTCCTGAGAGGCTGAGCTGAGGAGCTGTGAGTCAGTGTGTGTCACTGCTCACCCAGCACTGCCCCTCTGCCTGCACTGCTCGCTGTGCTTGCTCAGCTTGGATGGCAGAGAGCTGACTCTGCTCTCTGTGGAGCTCTCTGAGGAGCTTTCAGCTGCTGGGGCATCTCTTGGGGAGGATGGCTGTTCCCAGGGCATGTTCTGTGCCATCACCCAGAGCTCAGGAGCAGCAGGTGTTTTGTGAGGTGCAGCCTCCTCGTGCAAATCTCTGGGTTTCCCAGAGAACAGTGGGGCTGGGTCATGCCTGGCTTACAGAGGCCACAGCACACTGAGCAGAGGGGCACTGTGTTCTAGACAGCTTGTTAGGACGTGCACAGGGAGGGAAAACCTGCCAGGCTTGATCTGCACTTCAGGAATATGGGAATTACCTCAGGAGAGAGCAGACTGTTCCCTGCTGAGATCCCTGTGTACACCCAGGGATGTGACAGATCAAGCCAAGTGTCCCAGCTGCTCTGCAGAAGGTTTGGTCATTAGGGCAGAAACTGGGGGCATTTACAAGTCTTTTCACCATGTAAGAGCACCCCAACAAATACTTGTTCAAAAAACCCCATCAGCAATGTTCCTCCCATCAGCTGAGTGGGGAGAGATGTCTCCCATTCCACCTGCACCCCAGTTTTGAAATGCTGGACTGTTGTTCCTTGTGAACAGAGAGGGTGAAGCATAGTTGTGTGTGTGGTCACTGACTCCTCTCATTGGCTTGCAGTGTGGTAACAGCCTGCTATAAATTAGATAGCTGCTGTCCTGGGGTGATGCTTCCAGCTGCACTGATTTTGGCCAATGAAGGACGGCCACCAGCCTGCTGAAGGTACATTTGAAATCTTTTTGCTTGGTTTCTTTTTTTTTTTTGGTGGTTTTTTTTTTTTTTTTTGGTTGTTTTTTTTGGGGGTTTATTTATTTATTTATTTTAATTGAAAGAGAAAATAAATTCTAAGTTGAACAGGAATTATCCTGTCTCCTTTATACAAACACTGTGATGCAGTGTAGCAGCTGCCTGTTAGCTGGTCAGAGCCAGCCAATCCATGTGAAACTGGGGAGCTTTGGATGGGTGTCAGAGCTGGATGTGTGAGATTTGTGTGTGGCTGAAGGCAGTGCAGGTGTGTGTCTGTGTTTCTTGAATAACAGCCATATGTAATGATTATTGCAATGTCTGTGTTCCTCCTCAGTTTGTGCTGAAACAAAACTGGTGCTGTGCTAGGGGTGTTTTTTTTGAGTACTTGTAAGTGGGGAGCCTCACAGCCCTGTCTTTGCTCCCTCTTAAATGGGGATAAGAACTTAAACTCTGATCTGTTCCCCTCTCACTATTGCCAGATGTAGAAAATGCAGATGCCAGTCTTAAGGTGGGATAATTTAAACTGGTTCCTGTTTGTCACTGTGAGCTGGAGCAGTAACCTGCCACTTGCAAAGGAGAGGGTTTGGATTTAGGTTTTTCCTGGCATGGGTTTGTGGAGTTGTGTGTGTAGAGGTCAGGGACTGTGGGTTTTGTCAAGTAGGTCGCTGAGAATGTGGGACTGCAGAGTACATCCCATGATTTACGGGAAGGAGAATCATCTTAGAGAAACTGAAGTAACAGATTAATGATGAAATATAATTTTTTTGGTGTTTAATGTCTAGAAAGAAATGTGGATATTTAGTTCTGAGTGTGGGCTCACTCTTCCCAATGGTTTTATTTTTCACTTGGGTTTCACAGGCCGGTAGATGTGCTTTCCTTCCCTGTAGCTTTCTGTAACCTCTGACTCTACCACGTACGCTTAAGAACAAAGTCCTGCTAGATTTTGGTTCTGCGGAGCGTTGCTGTCCCTGGCACGGCCACCCCGGTGTCACTGGGCTGCGACATTGCCTTTCTGACGGGTGGCAGGGAATTCCTGTTCCCAGGAGAAGTACCTGGGCACGGGCGGCCCGGGGGCTTGGCGCAGCTCAGCACGGGGATGGCCAGCGCTGTGTCCGTCCGTGTGTCGGTCCCCGCGGCCGTGTGTCCGTCTGTGTGTCGGTCCCCGCGGCCGTGTGTCCGTCCGTCGGTCCGTCCGTCCCCGCTCTGTCGGGCGCGGTGCCTTTGCCCACCGCAGCCACCAGGGGGCGCCCGCGCAGTGCCCGCGGAGGGGCCAGAGCGCCGCCCTGCGGCGCGGGCGGTGACAGCGCCCGCGGGAGCCTGAGGTGTGTCCGGTGTGCCCGGGGTGTGCCCAGGATGTCCCGGTGCCCCCGGGATATCCCCAGGTTGTGCCGGTGCCGCCGAGATGTGCCCCTGGGATGTGCCCGGGATGTCCCCGGTGCCCCCGGGACGTCCCGGGCGGTGCGGGAGAGCTGCCGGAGCGCTCCAGAACCCCCTTGCTCACCGCTGGCTGTGCCCATGTCTCCTTGTCGTGCCGCAGGTCCCTCTCAGCTCTCGCTCGGATGCCCTGCGCTGCACAAGGGCTGGGGTGGCTTTGGGGGGAGCTGTGAGTGCTCGGGGTGCTGAGGCCATGGTCACCTCACAGGCTGGAAAATCTTTCCATCTCCCAAGTGTGTGCTGCCAGAGAGATGGTGGAGGGACAGGAGGAAGAGATGTTGTGTGGTTTATGGATGTTTTGTGATATAAAAAGTGATATCATTAATAGGGAAATGAGGTAGGTGGAAGTTACTAGCACCTATTGTGAAACTTGGATTATGTGGCTGCCATATGGTACAGCGTGTTCACAGATACAGGTTGGGTTCCCGTAGGATCAAGCTGAAACCTTGGTTCAGTCTCTTTTATTTCTCCCTGTCTCTAAATAATTACCATTTCCTGTCGTGTCAGTCAGTTGTTTTTAGAGAGCGAGTGTAACTTTGTCACTTGGCTCAAGCACGTTATTTCCATGCTGCAGCTCATTTTCCAAGCCTGCCCTCCCCCTTGCTGTTTTGCCTCTGGAGAGAGGTGGTTTCTCAGGTGAGCTCTCTGCTCACCATGGCCCTGAGAGCAGATGCTTTGTGTAAAAGCCTTCCCAGGTGTCAGGGCTTGTTTGTGGTTTCCCTGTAGCAAACAAAGCTCTTCACCTGCAGGCATCAGCTCTGCTCCTCCAGCCTTTGCATTATACTGGTGACAATGAGATTGTGCAGAAGGTGATCTCTGTCATTTATTGGGAATCTAACGGGCAACGCTTGCTCTGTCTTTTCCCAGGAAGTGAATGTAGTGCCCTTGTAAACTGTGTTATGAAATGAGACCTCAGGAGTAGCACAAGATACCTGTATTTGCTTTGTCTGTCATTACTGCACTGAGGTTTAAAAACAAACCACAGATCAACTAACCCTTGAGTACAACATAATCACATAAGCTTGTTATCAACCAAGCTGAACACTGTGCCTCACAAAAACAAAGGCTAGCAGATGTGTCTGAGCAGCTCTGATGTTATTACAGACACCTGGGCAAACCCTTAACTGAAGTTTTGTGCAGGTGCCACTAGTTTGAATCTGCCTGAGCAGAAGGGAATTAATTTACTGGCCCTGTGCCTGGTGCTTTGAGGATGAGACATACAAATGTGGTCATTCACCCCACAGGCTTCTGAAAAATGCTGTTGTTGTATGAGCAACATCAGGTGTGTGACTGAGCTTCCAGTTCTTGTGCAGGGTGTGGATGTGCAGAAAGGAAGTACAAACTTTATTTCTAGAGGCTGGAAGGATTTAGTAGGTTTTCTAATTAATGTACATAAAACAAACCTGAGAGGTGGGGTTTATAAATGCATTCGTATTCATCTCTTGTTTCTGTTAATATTACACCTGTTGTGGGCTCTCCTGGCTTTACTGGAGGCATTGTTAGGGAAGCTGCAGGATGTTGGTGTTGGCCTTGCTGTGATCACAGGAGGATGAGGTGGGGATGTCCTCCTGTTGGACTCTAGCCTGGGGTCCCTGTCCTGTGTGTTGCAACATTCCCTGTGTGCACAGGAGACAGAATTCTGGGATAAACCTGGGACACAGATTGAGTTGTTCCTGTTCACACCTCTTGGGCAACTGCTGGAAGTAAACACACAGCTGGCAGAAGAAACCAGGAAGATTTTTAGCATTCAAAACCTCCCTCTCTCTACTCCCAGTTTTCTGATCCTTGCAATGCAACTCTTGTAGCCCCTCTGCCCCTCCCCACGCCAGCGATTGACCCAAAACAAAATTGTGAAGAAAATCCTGGATAAAAATATAGTGTGGGGCACCTACAGAGGAAAAGTGTCATTGGTCTTGGAGAGAAGGAAATGGAACAGAGGGAAAAAGCAGGTCAAGCAAACATGGTTCTGGAGAAACAGTACTGACTCTCCCAGAGGTGTCTTCCCAAATGTCTCTGAGGGCTGATTTTTTTTGTTGTTGTTTAGAAAGGTACATTTTAACTTGTAATAGAACAGAAAAACTAAAAATAATCATCAGGTGATCATAGCCTGGTTAGTATTAAAAAAGAAAGTATGCACTGGCCTTCACTTGTGTTTAGGCCACTGTCATAATAATGGAGTGATTAATAATGAAAGTGTGTACTGTACTTCACTACCGTATTTTCATTGTGTTGCATTTATTTTCTGTAAATAAAATGTTTTCTGTCAATAAAATTTTCTGTAAATAAAACATAGAGAGGTGTATATATGTAAAATATTGAGCTTTTTTTTTTGCTTTGCTCAGGCCAGTCAATGAGGAGGGTTTCCCCAGGCTGTAAAGCTGATAAAGGTGATGGGGAAAGGCGACAGCTGGGTGTCATGTTTAGTCAAACCAGTGCAGTTTCCCAGGGCCATTTGTTCACAGCTTTTCTTGGGGAGAGCCAAATGGGATGGAGGAAACCTATGGTTTATGTTTTTCTGCATCGCTATTAATTTAGCCTTCAGGCCAAAACAGCGTAATTGGAAAAATGTCTCACTCAATGCATGGCTTAAAACACACTGGGCGTTCTATATTTAGGTTTTAGGTTGGGTTTAAAGAAAAAAAAGGAAAAGGCTTTTCAGAAGCAGCGCGGTGTTCCCTCAGCAGCACGGCCCTCACCGGGGCCGGAGCCGGGCTCTTCCCTCCCGGGGCGGCGTTGCCGAGCCCGGGGCACGGCGGGGCTGCGGCCTCCGGGCCGGCCCTGCCCCGGGGGCGGCCCCGCTCCGCCCCGCCCGCCGCCGCCGCCGCAGCGGTGGGAGCCGGGAGCGGCCGAGGATGGCGGCGGCTCCGGGGGCTCGGGAGCTCACGCAGAACCCGCTGCAGAAGACGTGGGAGCCCTACGACAACGGGCTGCCCGCGGGGCACAGCGCGCAGCGCGGCGGTGAGCGGGCCGGGCCGGCCTCAGGGGGCTCGGGGGGATGGAGCCCAGCCCCGGCGCATGGGGTCGGTCACTGCGGGGCGGCGGGCCCCGGAGCTGCTGCGGCTGGTTCCGTGCTCCCGGGAAGGCAGGGAAGCTCAGCTGGGTTCAATGTGTTTGCTGGTTGCTTTTGTTGGTGTTTTTGCGGGTTTGTTTGGGTTTTTTATTTGTTAGACGCGCTGGTGTCAGGGAGGGTTTGTGTTCGGTGTATTCGTCTTGGAGAGAGGCCTGAAGATGTCACAATGCTCTTGTTTTGGTTGTTGTGTTCCTTTGTATTTTTTTTTTTCCTTTAAGGCCAGTGCTGTATCAGCCCATCTGTTCCATGAGTTAATGACTTCCCATATTCTGAGGTGCAGCCAGCCAAGTCATCCGCCTCCTGAGACTTTGGCTGCGGCGTTTGTAAACCATAGTTCATTAACAAACTTTGCCTCACAGGTTGTTTTTGACCTACTCTTCCTCTCATTTCCCCCCTTACTTAAGGCACAGAGGTCCGGTACACGGCCACATAATCCTTTTGCAGACAAAAGGGTCTTTGTCGTGTGGAATTGTTTGTGTTTGTCATGCAGAGATGCTGTGCTGACAGAGGTGAGGCTCTGCCGGTGTGGCAGGAGTCCATGGGCTGCAGCCTTGGCTCTCTGCTCCTGCTTTGGTCCAGCCCTTGCTAAAAGAGGAAGCCAAACCCCCTCCCCCACAAAAAAGCCCCAAACCACCCCTCACTCTCTTGTTGTGTGCTGGGCAAGCAGGCAGGAGCGTGTTTCTGTGGGAGCTGAATTACTGCAGCATCTGAGCCATGGCAGATTGAGATGAATGCTGAAGTAGGAAGAGAATCAGAAAATGTGTATAAATGCTTTATAAACACGCTAAGAAAAGTGCTTCATTTTAGCCTTAATGTGGCATCTCTTTTCCAAACAGAGTAATATCTGTTATAACTCTGACACAGATACTGTTTTACAAAAATCCCCCAAACCCAAGAACAAAATTGCATGTGAGTCATGTGTAACTTGATGATGTACATTGTCTTCTTGGCAGAATTGTTTAGCTTCACTTGATTATAAATTTAAAAATATTTCGCATGCCAGTGGGGTTTTTTGTAGGACTCTGTAAGTTTAATGCTTAAGACCCCTTATAAATTGTCAAGGGACCGAAATGAGAGTGCACCTAGACTGCAGCGGGATTTATTTTGCCTTTGTGTTGTATCCACAGTGCAGTCAAAAGATTTGGAAGTAAAGTCATTTGGAGATAGCTCTATTAGATAGAGCTGTTTAGCAGCTTGAGTTAAATTATTACTGTCATGCGGGCCTTATACTTCAGAGGGAGGAAATAATCAGCCATAGTGAAAAAAAACCTTCTGCTAGAAGAAGAGATGGCCTTTTTTTAAAAATAATCCTTTTGCAGCCCTACCCATAAAAAGTCTGCAGTCATTTGTGATAGATAAGAATTATAAACAGCCTGCAAAGGAACAGAAGTTACTCTTCCTTGATTAAACCTTCTATCTGGTGTCAGCAAACTGAGAACACTTCATGATTTTTCCCATGCAGGGGGGTTGCAGACTCCTTATCCCTGGGATTTCCACGTGTCCTGTGTCGCCCTGTGCTCTGGTGAGGCAGTGTGACCTGTGGGTGCTGCAGCTGGCAGCATGGACTGCCCAGATGCGTCACGGGGGCTCTGTTGGGCTGACCAGGTCTGGTTCTTTGCTGCTTCAGGTAACTGTGGCAGGTGATGCTGCTCCAAAAATACCAGCTCAAGATGCAAGTGGTTTTCTTGTCCTCAAGTGTAGCTTTGCAGTGAAGTTAGTCACTCTGTGTTGAGTTTCTTGGCTAAACAAGATGACCTCTTTCAGTCTCCTTTGGTTGGTGTTTTTTTTTTTTTTTTAATTTTGCTTTGTGCTGCTGACCTTTATCTGCACCACCTTTAGTCTTTATCCTTCTAGAAGGTGGGTGAGCAGAACTGTACACACTTCCAGCTGAGGCCTCAGCAAGTTTGTCTACAAGAGTACTCACCAGTGTTAGCTGGTTTTACCGTGATTTTCTAAAAGTTGTAGCAACTGCTGTTGTCTTGGGAAGAAGAAATGTGTTGAGCTGTGCCAGGGTTCAGCTGTCACAGGGCTTTGAAGAGCCAGTTCTTTCAGTCTGTGCAGTACAAGGTCTTTGGGGAGGAGCTGTGTCCGTGTGCAGCCTACAGAGCAGGCAGCTTTTACAGCTGGGGACACAAGGTGGCTGTTCTGGTGACTTCCAGAGTCACACCTGAGGGCACTGCAACTTCGTCTTGTGCGTATGAATAGCTGTGGCTTGCCTTTTGTGGTCACCTGTGAGGAGTTTTGTCTGTGAATAGGTTGAATGAAAGCTGTTCTTGGCATTGGATGTTCAGATTGCTGTAACCTCTGAATCAAGCTGTAAACATGGACATGAAAAACAAATAGCTGAGTAGGCCCTAGTGAAAGTTGTTTGGGGAGCCAGCAGAGGATGTTTATAGTGAGAGATAAATAGTGAACTTCCTGTGGTTAAACATTCCTCCCCAGCTACAGTTAAATGCTTTGTTTCTCGACAACTGCTGAAATTTGGTCATTCTAATAAATGTCATTTGCTGATACAGCAGTAGAAATGTTCGTCCCCTCCCAAAAAAGTATCAAATTATTATCTCTGCTCTAAAGAACACTAACACTACCCTTTGAGCACATGCTGCTTGTGTGTATTTATGCTCCTCATGCTAGGAACTGAAAATAGGAGAGGGAATGAGGTGAAGATGGTGCCTGAGGAGCAGGATGTGAGGTGGGATCCTTGCTGTTGGCATCAAAGCTGTAGAAGCAAAAGGTGACCCTGAGCCCTGAGGAAGGGATGACAGAGCAGATCAGAACAGCTGGTGGCACAGGGCTGGCCAGGGGACAGATGTGAATTCTGGATCCCTTGGACCAAGGTGATGGTAACAACTGGTGGTTTGGACAAAAAGAGGAGACACAAATTTGAAGGTGATGGACTTCTTCAGGTCTAGGAGCAGATGCTTTTCAGGAAGAACAGCAGGATGGGGAACTCCTCCCCATGGGATGCAAAGAAGGGAGACTGGTTGTCATTGTTGATCAAAAAGATATGATGGATTAACAATGGTTAACTTGGGTAAGTGATGGGAAAAACATGTAGGGCTGACCTTATTTGGAAGGATGGTTGTGTTGGCTTAAAGTCAGAGAAACTTGTGTATGAGCCTCAAAACAGTGCAGGATTTTTGGAGAACAGGCCTTGAATTGAAGGCCATAGGAACTGCAAGAACACTTTGTAAACTTCAAATCTCTAACAGTAACAGCTTGATACAAAAAACATGTGTCCTTAACACATATAAGGAAAAAACAAAATCTAATTCTGGGTCAAAGGGAAGGACAGCTGATAATTTGTTTGGTAGTAAGGGAACCTGGAAGATATCAACTCCTGACTCGGATTTCACAAGATCCAAAAGAATTTTGAGGGCTGATGAATTGCAGCACAGCTCATCTAGATTGTTCCATGTCCCAGTTTGGTTTCACAACCTTCTTTTGCATTTGTGTCATTTCACAATAGAGGCAAGAAATAAACATGTCATTTCTTTCTCCTTGACTGTTAAGTTTTAAAACTTTAGGAAGGGTAGGCAGTCATCATTTTACTCTCGAGCTGCAACTTGCTGTGTTGTTCTAATGTTTAAGAAATATTAAACTGGGATAATGACTTTGCTTCGGTTGCAGCATTTCATCATTGCCATTTTCCCTCACTGATTGGAATTTTGGGTGTGTTTTTTTTCTATGTTCCCTCTCTTTGGTGATGCTGTTTATAAACATGCATTCCTAAATGTATATATCACAAGCATCTGTTTTAAAGAAAAAACTGACTGAAGAAAATGGTGTACAAGCTGTAAGTTTTGTTTTACTATTCTGAGTGCCTGTGTTCCTCTAACAAAATCAGTGTTGATGGCACATCCACAGGTTGGGGCTGTCAGAAACCCTTAGGGGTTACATATGCAAAGCAGTAGTGAAAATTGAGATTGTTTTGTGTGTAGAGATATTTCTGAAGATAAACCTGACAGTCCAGTGGTGAGGAGTGGAGAGAAAGCTGCCCTTAGGAATCTGCTTTGGTTCTAACTCACACACCTGTAACCCACACTGAAGTTTTTATATAAATTGAATGATGGTGAGGTGCTGTGAAAATGGGGATTTACCACTGTGTCACTGGGATATATGTAATTTGTGGTATGTTTGGCTATTTTTATTAGCTTACTTCCTTGTGTCAAACTTGCTTACGTTTCTTCAAGGGAAAATGTAAACCACGAGACGCTGATAACGAAAATACCTCCATGGGAATGACTATTTCCCCTGCTTGCAGGGAGTGTTGGCAATGTTCTGTTGAGAAACTGTGGTTTAGATAAAGATAATTAATTTCTTTGCAGTATTTGATACATCCATTTGATACATACCAGCACTTGGCATTCTGTTGTGGTCTTAACTTTTTTATTCAGCTAATGAGCAAAATTAAGCATTGTTAATTACATAGGATCATAAGGGAGGAAATAAAGTCTCCTGTGCTGAGTCTTTGTGTGTTGAGAATGCTGCACAGAGGTACAGAAGAAGTGAAATAGCTGCTTTGCGTGCTTTTATTTTTAGTCCTGCCATTTAGCTGTGAATGGGCTGTTTTGGCCAGCCCAGGTGCCTTTGCTTCTGCTTGCCAGTGCACAGGTGTGTTTGTCACTGAGTGCCACCTGTGCAGGTGGTGTGAGGCTGCAGCCATGGGTGGCCATCAATCCAGAACACCAAACATTTCTTTGGTGCCCTGAATTTTAGACTGTGAACTGTCCCCCTCTTGTTAAGGACAAGCCCTGAGGGGTGGCACATTCCTGTAGCACCATGGCCTGTGTAGTGTTGCTTACAGGGCTGTGGCTTTTTGTAAAAGCAGATTTGGGATCATTGGCATCCTCCTTACAAACTCATCTGTCTTTATAGAATAAAAGCACTCTTGGTCAGCCTGGCACCTAAAAAGAATAGGATTGCCTCTTGTTTATTGGGATATTTCTCTTGGTTTCTGCTCTGTGGTTACTCAGCAGAGTGATTGGAATAGCAGGTGAGATGTGCCTGTTAAACTGGACACATGGGGTTCTGACAAAGGCAGCTTTGCTGGTTTTGTACTTTCTTTGAGGATATATGTGTAAAAATGGAGGTGGTAGCAGACTGGCACTGAATATCCCTCATGCATGTTGTAGTTGGGTTGATCTAGTTTGCTGGTTGGTTAGAAAATGTATCACAAACCCATGCAGGCCTTAAGAAGGACTTAATTTAGAAATTTAACTGTTGATATAATCTGTGAAGCAGCCATTTAATTTAAGTGGTTTGCAGGACTCTTCATGGAAGCTTCCCAGACTTCAGTTTTGCTTCATACAGGTTTATCGTGGCATTACTGGAGGACAAATATTCTGTGAGAAGGTGAAATTTGTATGGCTGACCCCAGCAGCAGAAAAAGGAGAGAAAAAAAAAAAAAAGGAGGTGCTCTAAGAACAAAAAGTTGGTAAATTCTGCTTGGAATGAGTAGAAAAGCCTGTTACAGCACAGTTCCTTGCAGAGCCTTTCTGTACAGATCCTGGTTTGTCTTTTACTGCTCTTACTTCACTGCTTGTACCGAAAAATTGTTCAAAACTTGAGCTAGGTGTTTCAGGTGAAGGACCCTTTGAACAGGCTTTGAAGAAAAATGTCTTCTCTTAAAATTTCTTGGGGCCCCGGGGTTTCTCTCACCTCAGTATTTTATTGCACTGTCCGTAAAGCCCGAAGCAGGGCTGTTAACTTAATAAGCACTGTGCTGTTGGCACTCCATAGACTTTGTTGTTTCCCTAGAGACTTCAGCCTCTTGGAGAGGGGTTCACAGCCTGAACTTATGACAAAGAGGAAAAGAAATTATTACCCTTCTTGTTTATAGGCTTCTGCTCAGAGGAGCTTTCTCTGAGGGTTTTTATCAGTGTCCTTCCAGAGACTTGGCCATGTTTGGATGGATCTGTTTTGCTTTGCATTTAGTTCCCTGTAGCTGTCATTACAGGGAGTAGTTGCCTGTTTCATGGATTTGAGGTTGGGTACCATTTTACCTCCTCTCCCTCATGAAAAGTTGTGTATTTTTAATGTTTTTTGGTTTGTGTCTTTCATTGCGCATTTTAAAACAGTACATCTGCCTTTGCTAATCTGCTTGTTCTTTTTTGATTCAGTCGTGTGAACATTCTGCACCAGGTTTATGCAAGTGATTTTGTGGGATGGGAGTTTGGGAATTTTGAGCAATCGCAGCCCTTTGTACAACAATTCAGTTATGCCTTAGAGCTAATCACTGAGATTTGGTCTTTTGATGTGAACTGATGTCTCCTCTGTCAAGGCACTGAGGAAATCAATAGACATGTGGATTGTGCAGAAATGAATTCCCTTAAAAATAGAGGGTGGAGGGAGCTGGTGGTATCTGCATCACTTTAATATCTTCTTTCTTTTTAGGCAGTTCCTTGTAGCTGTGATAGATTAATGCAAGGTATCCTTAGTTTTGTGCTGTTAAAATGTTCAAAAACTTGTGATTTGAAAGGAAATGCACAAGATTTTCAGATTACAAATACAATTCCTTCATCCTCCTACCCTGCTGAGTTTTTTTTAATTAAATGCTATGACTTTAATTAAGTGTGTACATATATCTATATTAGATTATTATACTTGATTGTATAAAATACTTGTCTTATTCTTAGTAACAGTCAAAATGAGTTCTGCTCAAGAGAGATTTTAGTGTTAATTATACTTAAAGGAGAGATAATCAGTAGTGAGTAGCTTGTTTTACTATAATGTATAAAGATGTGTTTGTCATGCTCGTTTTGCTCAAAATCAAGAAAAGGTTGAACCATGTTTAGATCTTGTTTTAAAAATACAAAAATTATTTTAAAACTGTACACCTTGCTGTTTCCTTTCAATGCAAGCACTGAACTGAGGTACACGGGGGCATAAGATGCCAGTTGTCTTTATTTTGGTATTGTTTCTGTGTGCCAACACACAAGTTTCTTCTTTCCTGCCTGTTTGCACCTCACATGTCCATCATTGCACTACCACTGACTCACCCTTCCAAAATTCCTAAGAAGGGAGATCAGAGTCCCTGTCCTGCTGTGGAGCCCCAAATGGTGCCACAGTGCATGAGCTGCTTGGGGACACCTCCTTGGGGGGCTCACAGAGAGGGGTTTTCCCTGCAGCAGCAGCAGCCTTTGCTTTGTGGGAATGCTGTTGGTAAATCCTGCTTTCCTGTGTTTCCTTTGCAGTATGTATGACCAATTGCCCTACTCTGATTGTCATGGTGGGTCTCCCAGCAAGAGGAAAAACCTACATCTCCAAGAAGCTGACACGCTACCTAAACTGGATTGGAGTGCCCACAAAAGGTGATGGGTTTACTGTTGTTTACAGCAGAAGGACAGGGCACAACCTTAGGGGCTTTATAAACCTGATTTCCAGTAATTTTGTTGCCAAGTTTGACTATTTAAAAATCCTTCTGCTTTGTTAATGTATTTTTAAGCAATAACACACACAGGCACGTTGCTGTTTATATGCTAATTAATCAAATTATTTTGACTGTTCCTTTATCTTCTTGTTCTGTCAGGTGCCTAAATCAAACTTTTTCCCTTATCATGAAACACTGCCCTTTTTTGTTTATTTACTTTTTCCTTGTTTCCCTTCTCCTTTCTTCATTTAGGTGAAAAGGAATGTTGTTTACAAGCAGTTGAGCAATCGCCACTTCTGGGTTAAACTTCCCGACTTCTCCATCTTTTTTACTCTGTGAACTTTGTGCTACTTGCAGTTCTTTACTTCTTTATGTTTGTGTAATGACTTGCAATTCTTTGTCTAAATACCAAGAGCCCAAAGACTGAGGGAGCCACTTGTTATCACCTCCTTAAAGATTTCTGTGTGTGTTTTGGGCAGGAAAAGGCTCAGATTGGCTGTGCCAAGGAGCTCTCTGGGCTCCTGTGGTGTCTTGTGGGCCCATAAACAGGACCTAAGTGCGTTCGAGTTCTGAGCAGCCACCTCCCCTTCCTTCTCCTGTCTCTGTGCAGAAGAGCAAGACACATTTGGTGTGCTGGGATTCTGTGTCCATTGCAGTAATAGTAGCTTCATGCCTAGTTAATAATTTAAATGACATTACACATATGAGGTCATACTAAAGTGTGCAGTTTTGGCTGGCTGTGCAGAGATGTATTTCCTAGTCACTCTAAGAAGTCAAGATGAAAAATTCTGGCCTATATTTAAACTGCCTTTTGATTCTAGGGTAAAGCTTTTTGTGTGGGTGTTTTCTTAAGTTTTTAGGAACTTGTCTAATGTGCTTTATTTAGAAGAGACATTATGGGGGATGTATTAAGTATGAGAATTTACAGGACTTAAATAATCACTTTATTTTGACTGTTTTCACACGGTTTAACCCTTATGATGACCAATATCAGCTAGTTCAGAGTTCAGTTTTATCCATTAGGCTGAAATGGAATAACAATCCAAGCTGTTTAGCCTATATCCAACTGACAAAATACTTGTATGTTAGATACACATGTAACTTAAATTTCTGACATGTGTTATGTATAAATGTCATTGAGTTTGAACACTTCACTGTGTGATCTTTGACTAGCAGAAGTCCAGTACTGGACAGCAGAAAGATATTATCCACATCTGGTTCATGCTTGGTTGAATGCATCCCAAATACTAATTGTGCTGTAGGTGGTGTTTGGCCCAACTGTAGGAAAAATTCTGTGGGCTACTGTGAGCAGCACATCAGAAAACACACTCACTTGTGCTTGATGAAAAACAGGTAGAGCATTGCTGCCTGATTTTACAAAAATATGCAACCCAAAGTTGCCATATGAGGTTCTGTCCTTGGTTGCTGAGTATTGTTTGTCTTTGTTAGAAAGGGCGGCTGAGATGTTCTCAGCAAACCACAGAGCCTTTCTGTTTGTGTCTTCAGTGATGCAATTTTACTGAAGTCACTGTGAAACACCTCACTGCCTGGCTGAGGGGATAGATGACATTTTCCCTAATTCTTCTACTCGGTGGGACTGAACTGATACAGGATCAGTATCAAGTAGCCCTAACATCTGCTACCCTTCGGCTCTTAATGTCTTAAAATTAGTGTGTGCTTAATTTAGCAGGAGTTCTTGTTCTCTGAGACAGATGGTTCAAATGGTGAGGTTATGTAAACCAGAGAAAAGATAAATGCCATCTTTTCATGTAATGTTAAGCAAGGTGGAGAGTTCAAGAACTGAAGGTGGAGGTAAATACCCCAGGCTTTTGGTGATGGTTAAATCATTTCAGTCATCATTTCTGTGCTTTCTTCCTTCCAAAATCCTGTGTTGTATAGAATGGGAAATGGTTAAAAGTACAGGGGACTTTTGTCTGTGCTTTTTGAAGGAAATGAGGTCAGTTAGATGTCTGAATAGAATTGTGTTGCAATGTGGTTTTGAGATACTGAGCCTTGGAAGCTTTTTTGAATAGTTGTGGTTGTGATACCAGTGAGCTTTGAGAAAATTTTCCATAGGCATGGCTGCTAAGAATAAAGGCTGGAGATTGTCCCACTAGATAGCACTTTTTCCTCTGCTCTGCATGGCCTCTGGCAGTAACTATTCCTTCTCATGAAATTAATTATTTTTTACAAGAACCCACCTTTTCATGTAGCCACTGTGGCCAGTGCTTATTAAAATCACCATCACAGAATCACCTGGATTGTTCGGTAATCCATGTCATGATGCATTCCATCAACACTCCTGAGCTCAAACAAAACTTGACTTTTGGGGAGAAAAATAATTTTTATATCTTTATCCTCTGCCTCCAATCCCAGCAGCAATCTATATACAGCAGCTGGTTCATGAGCTCTTCTATTCTTTCTTCTTTCTTAACTACAGCCTTGTAATTGAGTCTACTGTTTCTTTTCCTCTTTCCAGAAATAAAGTCTGGCAAATAGAGTTGTACCTTGGCAGCATCTCAAACAGAATACTTCAGTGTGGTTGAATTCTAAAAAAAAACAAAACCAAAAGCTTTGCAGTTCAACAGAAAAAACCTGTAGGTCTGAAACAACTTAAACATTAACTGTATTTCAGAGGCCTGCTTTCAGAGCCATTGAATGAAATGAATTAGGGTTCAGTGTCACTCTGCTCTGGGGCAAAGCAGAACTGTCTTGCCCTAATCTCATACCTGATATTGCAACCTGATGTTGTGTTTGGCCATGGACCTTTTGCACCTTTACCCAGATAAGGAGTAGATGGTTTTTGACCACTGAGAAGAGATCCCAGTGAGATTGTTTCATACTTGGGATGATTTTTAAATTATTTTGTTTTGGCAATTTGTCTTTTTTTTCCCCAGTAAGTGGAACAGGGCTTGTGAAATACTAATCCTTAAGGAATAGAAATATTAGAGCAGTGTTCTGAAAAAATGTTTTCACTACTGGAATTTGAAGTTTTGTTTACTTAAAGCAAGATTGTTTAGTTCTATTTAGAGCTCTTCCTTGTGCTGAAATAAGAATTGTAAGTTTTGGGAGGTGTTATCTGAATACTGTTTCACTGTACATATACATAGAAGAAGAAGAAGCTAATGATAATAATAACTTACTGTTAATACCAATAATCATTACTAGTCCTTTATAGACTTTGAGTAACTCCTGAAAAGGAGGAAAATAATTTCTTTTTGTTGCCCAGGCAAACTGGCAGACAAAGGCACTACAGAGTGGCCACTGAAGCAGAGTGACTACAGCTCAAATGTTCTTTAGCTATTTCCAAGATTTATTGCTGTCTTGGCTATTTTAAACCTCACAAAACACAAAAAGAAGTATGATAGATTGACTTCTTACAGGCCAAGTTATTTTATCTTTGCAGGAAGTTTGGTTTCAAAGTTGTCATGACCTTTTCATGTTTCTGTTGTTGGCTCTTGCTAATGCTGGTTTCTCTTGGCAGAATTTAATGTTGGTCAGTATCGTCGAGATTTGGTGAAAAAATACAAATCCTTTGAATTCTTCCTGCCTGACAATGAAGAAGGCTTGAAAATCAGGAAGTAAGTTTTGATTGTGCTTGGTACACCATGCTAATTGTATTAAAAGGATATCCTGTTTAATTTGCTCTTAGAGATTGCTTGAAGTTGCATTTTTGTATGATCAAGAAGACCCTTATGGAGACTGCAGGAAAATACATTCTAGAGAAGGTGGAGTAGTGATTTCTTTAGGCTGATTAAAATTTGGGTGTCTTTTTTTCTTGATTGTTTCATCTCAAGCATCAGAAATTGAGAGAAGTCCTTGATTCATTTTCATTAGGATGTGACTACTGTTACTCCTGTAGATACTCCAGGATATTTTCACTGAAAAACTATTTTAATAGATAGTAATAACTTTTCCTACCTTCTTGTAAAGTACCAGCTAATAAATGTGACTCCTTCTGCTGCATAATTCCTAAAATCCCATTTTAGAGCTTTTGTTTGCTTCATAAAGGAAAAAAACCCCACATAACTGCTTTTCTTTTTGATTTGTATAATGAAATTGTTCATCTGGAGCACTTTGAATGCATTCATCATTATCTGTTTAAATGAGTGAGAATCAAATGTGATAATTTTCTCCCTGAAATTGTGGGTTTGGCCACCATACAGGTGCCTCATTCATTCCCTCAATGCACAGCCTCAAAAATTGCCATGTTTTGCTAATGCTATGCAAAGCAAGGAGAGAAGCAGAGTTCTGTGTCCAGATGAAGCATTTGAGTCTCTGCTCCTGCCTGGAAAGAGGCTGTGCTTTAATGTAGGGCAGACCTTCAGGAGAAAGGGTCAGAGCAAGAGGGAGCTGCTTCTTTCCTAGAGGAGATCAAACAAGAGGGCCTTTTGATTTTCTTGGACACTCACTGTACTTTTTAGTGTGGTCAGGAAAGCCCTTAGATTGTGCAATGTGAAAGAGAAGGAAATGAGAAATTTGAGATGGATAGAAATAGTATTTATTTAGGCTACTTAAAATATGGACTGCCTTGTTTTTAATTCAGCTTCGCCTTATACATCAGAACCATCTGGAGTTCTTTTGTGGCTGTCCTTGCCTTGTCCCCCCTCTCTCTTCCCTTTCTTCCCCTCAGCAGCTCTGAGTGTTGCTAAAGCCAAAGGAGAACAGGCTGCATAAGAGCCTCCCAATCCCTGGGGATAAGAGCAGTTATGAGGTGCATTAGCTTTGCAAGCCACTACTTTTTGCTTACAGGTAGAGCCAAACCTTTTAATGTGCCTCTGTGCCACCTATTAGGCTAAGTGCTGAGGGATGTAGCATGAAATGGGCTGTGTGAGATGATCTGCCTGGTTAGCAATGAGTAAAGAGGGTTTGTATTTATTCAGTGAAGACCTGGGTGATGAATCTCAGCTCCTGACATCTGTTAACTGTGCTAATGTGGAAATACTGTCAGGATCCAAAAGCCTTCATTTCTCTTTCAAGATAAAGCTGTGCTTCCAGAAGGTGTTAAATAGAGCAGTTATGAATTTCAGTCGGGAAAGAAAATTTAGGAGTAATGTAGGGAAGGGCTGTTGAAATGGGCAGGCTTTTATGTTGGTACTGCAGAGAGGCTGTACTTACTGGGAATAAATGGGGCTTTGTTCTGCTAACAAGTAAATCGTGTACAATGTTGCCCTCCAGCTTTACTGATGTGTTAGGAATCATAATGGACTTTGAAGATAATGCTAATGCTGGGGACAGAGGAAAGTTGCAAATTCATGTGTTCTTGTCCAGATTTAACACAAGTGTAAAGTATGTCAGGGTGGGGATTTTTGGTGTTTGTGCCCTCAGCTGTCTCCAGTACTAATTACACTGGGTTGGTGACTGCAGTGGGATGGTATTTCACCTCAGTCACTAATACTTGATGCTACCTTTGTTTTGCTCTCTATATTAACAATTTTTTTCTACATAAGCAGTTTTCACACAATAGCTCAAAAGAGAGTTAGTGGATAACTGAAAAATAGTTGCCTCTCCAACTTGGTGCCACAAGATAAAGGCCTTGAGTTGATTAATTTTGTTTAATATTTTGTAAATCAAATTAAGAAGCAGTTATGAATGAATAGGTAATTGGGAAAAGCATGCAGTTGCAGGGATGTTTCAATGATGTTATTTTAGATCAGTGGAAGGGTATCCTTCAAGCAAAGCTGATAGGTGTTCTGTGGACATGAGTGGCTGTGTCAGTGACGCAGAGGAGCAAGGTGACATGACCACATTTCCTTAGTGTAGCTTGGCTGATCTCTGTTGAGCTGATCTCTTTTCCCTATGTTTGGAGAGAGGTCTGTATTTTTGAGATAGATTGTCTTAACATTTGCAGGGCCCTTTTCTCCCAGGTGCATAACAAGATGCCCTTATCTGTATTCTGTGGTTCTTTCCCTGTGCAGACAGTGTGCCTTAGCCGCGCTGAACGACGTCCGGCAGTACCTCAGCGAGGAGAACGGGCACGTGGCTGTAAGTTTCTTCTTGGAGATACCTTCTTGAGGTGCCTCTGCACCAAACTCTGTGTGTCTGCTGGATTATACGCAGCCTGAGTAGTTACAGCAGCTGTCCAGTACACCAGATTTCTGCCTTTTGGTAGTTAGGTCTACCTTGTTGCTGCAGTGAAGTGAATGCTGAATTTGAGGGTGATGATGCCATATTGAGCAACTACCTTTTGAGGGTTAGCTGAGAGGAGGATAACACCAAGAAAAACTCCACCTCCTCTTCACATTGCTATAGGACAGTGCTCCACAATGTGCCATTAAACACATCTGTCATTTTACTTGCATGCCTATTTGATAGTTTAGTTTTCCAAGTGGAAGGTAAAGACTTGCTGAACAAAAAGTATTCTCTTGGCACTTATTACTGGCATGAGAATGTCTGAAAAGAGCAGGAGAAACTTACAATGAGTTAGTGCATACCTGAGTATTTAATAATGGGATGCAAAACACCAGTTCCTCAACTACTGACATTATGTGTTGAGACTAATTTTTAAAGTTTTTGTCTTAAGACTACTGACACAACTCTGGGGTTTTTATTAAGTAAACAGGGAAAACCATTAACTGTAAGTTCTGCTGAATACATGAGGTAAATGTTATGCTTTGGCAAACTTCATACTTTAGTAAAACATTGATGTGTTCAGAGATAAACTGAGTTCCTAGAAAAATGGCTGCATTGATGGTGTTATTTATGGGCAGGGTTTACAACTCTTGCAAATTTTACACTTATATTTTGAACAGCCCATTGAACTGAAGCTTTTTTTTTTGGTAGCATAAGTTCACTAAAAACTTGTGCATTAATATTTAATGCTGATAAAGGGCAAGGAGGAAAATTCTCTCCTGTACTATGTGCTAGGCTTAAATTCTGATTTCCTTTTCCAAGTCCAAGAGTTCTGCTAGAACTGCTTTCAAAATATTACTAAATTTTAGTATTTAAAAAAAGAATATGTGTAAAGTAGTAATGTCTTTGTTTTCTTCTTGGACATGTTGAGATAGTGGGGTTGAGGGAGGGGGAAGTTTCCGTTGCTTTCCTTCAGACTGAGGGACTTGGAATGAATATTTTTGTTGTTACTATTACAGTGCTTTCCACATTCCTTTTTCTCTCTCCCTTTAATTATTCCTAGGTCTTTGATGCTACAAACACAACTCGAGAACGCAGAGAAACTATTTATAAATTTGGTGAAGAAAATGGGTATAAGGTGAGTGAAAGCAAAGCAGTTCTGAGCTACTGCATGGCCAGGTAAGCCAGTGGTAGTTTTGTCCTTATCTGTACTCTAAGTGCACTAGCACAAGCCATGTCCTTCTTGGATGTTTAATCAATAATGTGTTCTGTGTTCCTAAGCATTGTTTGTGATTAGAAGTCATTCAGTCCTCATTTTTCTCATCTTAAGTGTTTGTACTGTTTGGAGCTAAGGTATTTTGTGCTACAGCTCCAATTTTGTCTTCTTGGACCTGTGGCCATGAGTGCAGTGTCAGAAAGAGCTTTTAAAGTATGGTTCTTCATGCTGTTCAGATCTTTGCTGCAGGAACACGAAGGGGTTCTGTGTTAGTTGAACGTAGTGGTTTTCTACCTTCTGGTTTTACATTTAGCTGTTCTCCAGTCATCTTTCATTTCCTCTAAACTTAATCTCTGTAAGCCTTTGACACAGCAGAACACAAGCCTCTTTATAAGTGAGGCTACTCCATGAGCTGGGAGGCTTCTGAAATGTTAATTCAGAAATGTTAGTTACTGTTTGTGGGGCTGAACCAGCATCCTCTGCATTTGTTTCTTCCTCGTCCATCCTACATCTTTTCTACTGCAAGAATTTTCCACTTGCAAGCATTGTTGGGGAAAAGAGCAGAGAGCATGATCTGTCATGGAATGGGAGCCAGGGATTTCTGATGAGAGGTCTGGAGAAGCTTTCTGAGTAAATGGAGGGAAAAGGCCTTGGCATGGAAGTGGGTGACATGCTGCTTGTGTGTTAGTACCCAGAGGTGTTCTCATGCATCTTCCTTCTTCCTCTCTTCTGTTCTTCTTCCTCCCATTTGGACTGAAGACCTTTTTTGTGGAGTCTGTATGTGTTGATCCAGAGGTCATTGCTGCAAACATTGTGGTGAGTAAAGTTAAGTTTGCTTGATATTGGGAGGCTTAAAGTAGCTTAGTATTTTTAGAAGTACATTTTAAGAATTTCCAATAGCAAAAATTCCACTTTAGCTCTCATTAATGGAAAAAAATTCATTTTTTCCCTGTCCACGTGACTGTTACTAGCTCAGAAGTTTAATTCTCTGAAGAGAGGGATTTCTTTTGCTTTACATGTATTTTAATGAAGGTGCAGACAAAGCTTTTTGTTGTGTTCCCCTACTCCCTATTTCTTTAAACATCCATGAAGAAGGGAAGGAAACTTAAATACTGTTCTCCTGGTTTTATTTTAAACAGCAAGTGAAGCTGGGCAGTCCTGACTATGTGGATTGTAGCAATGATGAAGCAACAGAAGACTTCATGAAAAGAATAGAGTGCTACAAGAACTCATACGAGACTTTAGATGAAACTCTGGACAAGTAAGTGATGAAACAACTCTGTTATTACTGCTGGTGATCACAATATTATTTAAATGTTATTTTAAGGGTTGGGGCATCCTGTACTGGGGATTAGGGCTTTTAAGTCATAATTTAGTGGCTTGATTGCTCTCTCTCCTTTGGCAAATTAAAGTGTTGACTGAAGGGGTGTAGCATGGAAACTGCCTTCTTTGAGGAAAATTGGCTAGTGAGACTAGTCTGGGACAATATTCTTTTTGATTTTCCCACTTGGAGAATGGTATTTATTCTTCTGGGATAGAACCAGCATTTAGCAATTATTCCAGAATTTCTGCAGTGGTTGGTTGGTACTTGGCTTTTTTTGGTACCTAGAGGAGACATGAGTGATTTGTAAGTATTGCTTAATTGGTTGGCATGGTTAAGGTTAATTATGAACACATCAGTCTTAAAAATGTGACTTCTTAATTAATTTCTTTGTGCTTGCAAAATTATCCTGCAGGTGCAGGGCTCTGAGAAACTGTCTTAGCTACATTATTTATCCTCACGCCAAAGCATTCTTCTGGTTTTTATTAACTGTGAACTCTTGAAAATAAGGTAGGGATGAATCATGTGAGGAGGACCCCCTTCCTTCTTGCTACAGCCCAGCATTTCAGAGTAGGATTTGGAGCTGCACCATCCCAGGTGTTGCTGGTTTGTTGCACCAGAGCTGCAGGGAGGGCTGAGCTGCATTTTAATGTAATTGAGCGTGAGCAGTGTGGAGCTGGCTCAGTTCATGCGTGTAATTCTTGTGATGGACCCAATGGCTGGGCCTGCCTGGAATGGCAATGATTAACTCCAAGGAACATGGGCAGGAGTGAGGGTGCTGGTGCCCGTTTCTCATTGCCTCTGCTTGGTTTCATTATCAGTTTTCTTGTTTCATTGCAGTGTGGTGTCTCAAACACATAGCTAGAAACCAATAGTGGTTATTTTCATCTTATGAGACATCTTCCTGTGTGTGAACGAGAGGCTGCTCTAGAATTATAGCTCAGGTGATAAAGGATAAGCAGTGAAAATTGAAATTATAAGCTGTCTGATGCTGAGAGAAGGTAGTGGTGGGGTAGATTACAGCACAGTTAACAAAGGGTTGCTCACAGAGCAGTTGAGAAAATGTCTTGCTTCAGACTGCTTCCAGGCTCTTGTGGTGCCCTACTTTTCTGGAGGGATTAAATGAGATGGGTAATTAATGACTATTCCTTTTGGCCCCTGGGTGCAATCAGACAAGCACTTGGTGATGGAAAGTGTTTGTAACCTGGAAAAAAACCCCCAAATGGTATTGTAAAATAGCTGTATATCTTATATAGCTGTGGTAACTTAAGTGAATCTCCTTTTCAGTGTGTGGGCTGTATTTTTCCAAGAGAAGGATCTAGATTTGGATGAAGTGCAAGTAAAGGAGGCAGAAAAGAAAGCGTTGTGAGCAGCTCCATGTGAAAGGAACAGAGTTCATCCTGTACCTTTGGAGTACTGTGTTATTTCTTAGGACTAATGCACATTCTGTGGCTGAATGAGGATTTTTTCATTTCTTTGGCTTGTCTCCCCTTTGTTTCATAACAACAGAGAGGGTGGAAAGATTGTGCTACGCGCTAATAGCAACAATGTGGAATCTTACTTTTACTTTTTTTTTTTTTTTTAACTTGCTCATGAAAGGGATCTTTCTTACATTAAAATCATGGATGTTGGAAGGAGTTACCTGGTGAACAGAGTGATGGATCACATCCAGAGCCGGATTGTCTACTACCTCATGAATATCCACGTGACTCCTCGGTCAATCTACCTCTGCCGCCACGGGGAGAGCGAGCTCAACCTCAAGGGCAGGATAGGAGGAGATCCTGGGCTGTCTGTCAGGGGGAAGGAAGTATGTACCTCCTGCCAGGTGGAACTGTGAGCTCTGTGTGTGCTTGTGCTGGGCACTGGCAGCTTTCCTCCTCTGCAGCCTTTCCTCCTAATGAGTTTAAAGGACTTTTTTAGTTGCATGTTTGGGTAGTGGAAACAGGACAGGCACTTTGTGTGTTGTGGTTTGTACTCTTATCTGTGTGTCTCTCTGTTGGCTAAAATTCCTTTTTATACCCCACCACAAAGCAGTTGGCAAGAGGGCTTTCTTTTTTAACTATATTGTTGTGAAATCCTGGCTAGTTGGGTAATTGGGAAAGTGTACACAACTTAAAGCTGAAAGGAAAATTAGTGGAAGGAAAGCTAAGAACTGCTAAAAATTTGTATTTTCCTTGTACTTCTTTTCTTTCTCCTGTCCCTCTTGGATAATGGAGTAGGTTGTATTTCTTAGCAAAACCTTTGACAGTCTTTTGGAAAAGCTACAGTGAGCTTACAGAGGCTGGAACCCTTGTTTTCTAAACTGAACGCCCTGTGTTGGCTCTGAGCCCTCATCCAGTGTCTCTTGGTTTTTCTTCCAGTTTGCCAAAAGCTTGTCACAGTTTATTAATGAACAAAATATCAAAGATCTGAAAGTTTGGACCAGCCAGATGAAAAGGACAATTCAGACTGCTGAAGCCTTGGGAGTGCCTTATGAGCAGTGGAAGGTTTTGAATGAGATAGATGCAGTAAGTTCTTCTCTTTTAAATGCTTAATAAGTTGCTTTGATTGTTAAGGGTGAAAAAAGGTACTTAGTTTTTTAATAATATGTCTTTCATGGGATAGAAAGTCATTGAAGCTGCTTCAAGAGGCTGGAAGTAATTGTCATTACCTGTAAACAAGGCTAAACATTTCATTAAATTTTGCCATTTTTAATTTGTTCTTCCCTTGTGTTTCCCAGTAAAACATTCCTCTGTGGAAGCCATGATGTTATAAAGTTTTCATTAGTTGGGCTTGGAAAGAAGCTTGTGGTGGGGGTGTTTGCTAGCTGGCAGTTTCCAGCTGCAGCTGTAAGATATAAAAGGAGGTGCAATAGATGAAACATGGCCTTGCTTTGTCCATGGATGTAACTTCACCTGTACAGGGATGTAATGATTCCTCCTAACCACCTCTGAGTCAAGCTGAGTGCCCTGTTTATCTTGTGTGACAATTCTGAGTGTCAGAGTAGCAAATTAAAACTGCTAAAGGTTATTTGTATATGGTTTTATTTAAGAGTGATATCTACTTTTTGCATTACTGGGAATACATGTTTTTTAATAATTTTCATTACTGACAGGGAGTATGTGAAGAAATGACATATGAAGAAATACAGGAAAATTATCCTCTTGAATTTGCACTGAGAGACCAAGACAAATACAGATACAGATACCCTAAAGGAGAGGTATGCTATTTTTAGCATTTTAATCTCACAAGTCGAAAGGGTTCCTTGTCTTCTTGCATATATGCATGCTGTAGGAAGGAAAAACAAATTTTTAAATTAATGAAAAGGTTGTTCCTTTCTCCATGGAAAAGCACATAGGATCTTGCAAGGATTGAGCCCAGACCACTTATGTTGATTCAGGGCTGGAAAAATAAACCCATAAATTTAGAAAAACAATGGAGAGCTTTGATCTTGTGGGCATTGTACCTGTGCTGGTCCTACAGTGATAAAGCAGGAGGAATTATTGCAGGGCTTTAACTGTTGCATATATAAACGTGCTGCTAAGATGCCCTGTTTCTGTTCCTCCCTGCTCTTGGTGGTGGCTCTTGCAGGCAGCTCTGGCTGAAATGCTGGGGAAATCTCCAGCCACGTTATTAAACTCCTTGCCTCTGGGAAAATTAACTTGCTGATGGCTTTTCTAAAGTAGCCCTAGTGCAGGGCAGTGATGGCCAGATGGTCACAGGGCCATTGCTGGGGGCTGAGAGCTGGGAGGAGGGATTGGCCCAGCTGCTCCTGCTTGAGCTGTGAGGAAGCAGAGCTGTGCCTTCGTCCTCAAGAGCAGTCACTGTGACAAGAGCTGTGTCCCTGGCAGTGTGATCCCGTCCTGCTAATGAGGCAGTCATTAAGCTGCAGAGTGCTTCTCATGCATTTGAACAAGGAGTGTTTGTTTTTGAAACCAGTGCAGTCCTGGGGATGGTGACTGGCATGTCAAACTCCCCCTGTGCCTTGTGGGGATGAGTTGGTCTCGTTTATCCGAGGCAGTTTTGTGTCTGGTAGCAGTGAGAGGGGTTTGCACAGCTCTCGGGGAGCTTTCTGTTGTCCAGGGCTCAGTCAGCAGTGCCACTTGGTCCTGCATGGGGACCAGAATGAAGGTTTCCTGCTGTGCTGGGTTCCTGCCCTGCTGAGTCGTGTGCTGAGCTCTCCACCTGTGGTATATGACACATTTTGGAAGTACCTGGCACTTTGCTTCCAACGCAGTCTTCCAAAACAGAGTCTTTACCATGCACGTGAAATTCAGTTCAGTTGTGCCCATGCAGGAGCCCTGCTGTTCCCCTGCAGCAGCAATTCCCTGTGCATGGTGAGGCAGGACAGGTCACCAGCAAGTCCTTGTGCTGGCTCTTGGTGACATGGTGGCTGCTGTCACCAGGCTGGTCCAACGTGCCCACAGCTTGTTTGGAAAGGGCAGCCTGAACAAGTCAAGCTTTGTGAACTCTTTGCGTGCTGATTGTTGGCTGAGCTTCAGATGCTTTTGAAGATGAGCTATGGAAAATAACATGCAAGACTTGTATTTGCAGATGTGAATTAAATCCTAGGGATTTAGTGGAAATTCTTGATCAAAGTGGCTAATTTAATAAAGCTTTTCTGTGAGGGAGATTTGTTTTGTTATGTGTATAATAAAATGTGTTATGTGAGTGCTTAGGTCTGAACTGTGTTCTTAGTTTAATGAAAATTATTGCTGCAGTATTTCTGTGCACTAAATAACATTTAGAAGATGACTAATATGAAAGTAAGATCCCCTCTGTATATATATACACTGTTCAAAGAGTTTTCCCTTTTTAATGTGCTCTGTGTTTGTCCTCCCCACCCAGTCCTATGAAGATCTTGTTCAGAGGCTGGAGCCAGTAATTATGGAACTGGAAAGGCAGGAGAATGTGCTTGTCATTTGTCACCAGGCTGTCATGCGCTGTCTGCTCGCATATTTCCTTGACAAGCCCGCAGGTAAGTCTTCCTTGATACATTACAAACAGACTGTTTTTTAAAAAATTTACTGCTTAAGGTCCCACACAGTAAATTCTAACAGTTTGCTGTGTCATCACAGGCTGGTTTTGCTAGGCAAGTACCCAAGTGTATTTTTTGGTATTTGACCCCCACATGAAACTTGGTAGTTGATGTTGTTGAGCTGCTCCTGACCTGGAATACTGTGATAGTTGTTTTTTTGCTCTGATTACCATCTCTGTTGCATGCTAGGAAAAGAGATATGCTGTTAGGTAAAAAGTCATTCAAGTAGCTGACCTGAAACATAACAGAAGAGCCAGTTGTAACCTGTATTTCATGTGTAATTTGTGTTTGATTTCTCAGAACAACTGCCCTACCTGAAGTGCCCACTGCATACTGTCCTAAAGCTAACCCCAGTGGCTTATGGTAAGTGCAATTATGTAAATTTATTATATAAGTCTGGCTATACTCATCAGAAAAGGTGGTGGAATGTTTAAAACACACTTTATGTTGCTTTAAAATAGTCAGGTTTGACATTGCATGTATGCGTGTAGAACTTTACTGGAATAAATGAATCCTCTGGATTACCCTTGCTTTGCCTTGTGCCAGGAAACACATGTGTTGCTGAAGGCCTGAAACCACCAGTGGCTGTCACTGCTGGAGGGGACAGTTTGTGCCCAGTTCACACTCTATTTCACTAATTCTTCTGGCAAACCCATGCATTTACACATCTGCTACAGCAAGATCTGAGTTTTTATTGATGTATTGGAGGGTATTGCTTTGCAGAAGACAGGCAAATTTCCATTTGTGTAGGTTTTTCATCTTGCCAAATGCAGTATGGGGTAAGGGTTGCTGTGTGCCCTGCTGGGTGGCACAGGCTGATTGCTGATGGAGTTTTGTGTGTGTTCCCACCTCAGCTTAGTGTGTGCCTTCTGCTCATTTTTGTTCAGTTATGGCTGGGTCATATCTGCTGATATCCCACTTCAGAAGATATTTCAAGCTATGCAGATAATTCTCTGCCTATTAGGAAAAATATATTGCCCAAAATGCTGGTTCAGTCATTAATTGGAGCCTGTCTTTGATTATCAGCTCTGAAAAATAGCGGTCCAAATCAGTACTTTGTGTTTTGTTAAGTTTCAAATGAAGTTGAAACAAAGAATATTATGAAACAAAGTAGCTGCTGCACTGGAAAATCTGCGTGAGGAGATTTTTGTCATTTGCTTGCAGTTTCGTCTTACAGGAAGGACAGCCTGTGCTGTGGTGACATCTGGTGTTCCCAGCCTTGCATGACAAGCTGGGGTTTTGAAAATAGAGATTCACTGCAGTTAAAACTTGGGCTTTTTAAAACTGGATTTTTCTGACCTGCTAGAGTCTGCCTGTTTTCCACAGGCTCTGTTTTGGGGTTCTCTTGGGTTTTTTGGGGCTTCTCTGGTGGATTTTTTTTGGTTGTTGCTGCTTTTCTTTCTTTGCAGGAGGAGGGAAGTTGGGTGACTGCTCATAAATTTTAAGAGGGTGTGGATGTTTGAGTGTTTGCTCACACACTAAGAGAGGAAGGAAACAAAGGGGTACAGACAGTGTGCTCGCCCTTCTGACTGGAGGGAAAGAAATGCCATTGTCCTTTTTTTAAGGGGTTTGACATGTATGTGTGATGAGCACATTTCAGCCAACCTGCTTTTTGGAGTTCAGCCATCTGAAAACACAAGGACTGTGTAGATTATTTCTGCAGTACTGATTGATGTCACTGATGGCACTTGGCTCCAGGCAGGCAGGATGCAGGATCAGACCTGGTGTGTTTGGTACCTCCCAGCTGAGCCTGCTCTGGGGAAATGCTTCCCCTGGGGCTTTGCTCTTCCTGGTGGTGGAGAGGAGCATCATTGCCACCTTAAGAGAATGACCTGCAGTAGAGGAACATCTGGTACAGCCTGACAGCTGGATCAGGGTGGATGAGACCTTTACCCAGCAGTCCAGGGCAGTGGTGGTCTATAGAAAGGAAACTGCAGCTTGCTGTAGGTAGGAACTTGCTCGTCAGTAATTAAAAATGAGCTGGAGAATGCATGTGGTAATTGCTGTGGAGCAAGGCTGTCCCTTTGGTTTATGTGTAAAGCTCAACACATGAGGCTCTCTTTGGATCTTAAACTCAGCTTGTGCAAGGACTGAGAGATCTCTGAAGTGTCTGCTGTGTAACAGCCCTGGGGAATGGGCAGCAGCAGGGCTCAAAGCTTGGTCTGGTTTGGTCTCAGGGCTCACAGTGGATCTGTGGTCAGAAGGATGAGTAAGGATTCTGCTCATCAGTGGGAGATGATGTGCTTTTCCTCCTTAAAATCTGTTTTATGGCTCACTGTTTCTCTGAGTTCCCACAGTGTTTGCTCACAGTCTCCCTGACAAATGGGCTTTAAAAGGTCAGGCTTCCCAAAGGGAAGGCAAATACTGGCCTTACTAATTTCTTTTTTTTTTTTTAAAGTAGAGTGGATTTCTAAGGAAATCCCCTTTTTCTGTCATGTAGCGACTCCATGGAGTGTGTTACGACTTTAGGGAATAAATGAGGAGAAAAATCTGGAAACCTGCTTGTGATAGAGGATGGACTCTGGTGTGTCAGAGGAAGTGACTGTTCATGATGTTCTGTAGAGTAGTGGTAGCTTATAAAAGTCATGTTTGTGTGAGATGAGCCAGGGTTTGGCAATCAGAGATGCCTTCAAGTGCTGTAGCCATGGTGTATGGAGTAATTATATCATTCTCTAAGTGGATCAGTTTATACTACCTGGGAAATAGTTCTTTCTTCTCACTGTTTTAATTTTTCTTGCCTCATGGAGGTTTTGAGTTTTTGAATGTTAAGCAGAAGTTCCTTTTCAGGAGTCAGCTTTGAAGTTCTGTTTAGCTTGGGGTTAAAATAATTTTGCACATGTAGAGGAAAGGGGGTTGTTGACAACACACTGTGCCTTCTTGTAGTTGTTTTTATGTTTAAAAAATGAGAGCAGTATTTATCTTCTTAGTAGTACAGAAGTCCTGGATGTTTAAAACACAAAAAGTTACAAATAAAAACTTTCTTACTGAATATTCATGATGTTTAAAAAAAAGATTTTTTTTTTCAAAGAAAATAATGATAAAGCTGAGCTGAGGAGATTGATTATCAGATGGACAATAATATTAATCCATGGGGAATGGATTAATTTCTGTAGCTTTAGCTCTTCAGAATTCAGGAAATTCTGATGTAAATTAAAAGGGGAAAGTGGGTAACTTTCACCATCTCAAAATTAGATTGCATCTTTGTTATAACTTCACTTTCAAAGCAGATGTGTCTGAAAATGTGTTTTCTGTCAACAGGATGTAAAGTAGAATCTATATTTCTGAATGTCGAAGCTGTAAACACACACAGAGATAAACCTGAGGTAAGAATATTTTTCAAATTGGAGAACTTGATGTAATGTATGGTCTGAGCTGATTTCCATTGTCCTTGTGGCTAGAATTGATTTGATAACTCAGCTGAGTTTTATTTTATTTTACATCTGAAACTTTGCTACTGTTTTACTGTGAGGGGGGAGCAAATTTTTTATGGACTGAATAAAACTAAGTTCTGTAATAGTGTGAGTTCTAGCTGGAATAGTTTATCTTTGAGAAATGAGAATTTGAAGATGTGGTGTCAGGCTAAAAACTGTGTAAAGTTCTGCCAGGCTTTGTCACTCAGCAGAAGTAGGTGTAGCCACAGTGGTGGTATGAGTGCCACGCCTGGTCTGGGGAGAGAAGTCATCAGCTTTTTCATCACTGCTGTGTGTAAAAGAGGAATTGATGATGTCACCTGTGTTTTAAGCCAAAGCTGGAGAGGAAGACTAGCTCTCAGGAAACAGCAGGACAGCCGGGGGAAGGAAATTGAGCGTGTTTGTGAAATGTAAGTGCAGAGAAGCTGTCAGCCCCCGGCAGCTCTGTGCCCTGCCTGCCTCAGGCTCTGTGTGCTCCTCAGTGCCCACCTCAGCTCAGGCTCCTTCTGCTGCTTCTGCCCAGCTCTTCCTTTGCTTTAGCATCAAACTTGTGTGAAATGTGTCCTGGGTAAAGCTCTCTGTTCCCTTGCAGATCCTCAGGCTCATGCCACCAGGCATGGCACTGATTCTGTGCTGAGGTCAGGAGCAGTGCCAGTGGTGGATTGGAAGTCAGTTTGATAACATGAGAGAAAAGGGCTGTGTTTGGTGGCTTTCAGAGCAGCAGTTGATGGTGAAGAGGAATATAGTGAGAAATGAGGTTTTATCTGTGTATTCAACAAGGCACATGACATAAAGTGCCTTTTGTAACCGAGGGTTCACTTCTGTGCAGAATTCATGCTAGAGTTCTTCTGCAGATAAGTTTTGTTTTAATGACCTGGGTATTCCAAGTTCTGAAAAGCCTGACTTGGATGTTTTCTCTTCGACAACTGCATTGCATTATTTCCTTCCTTCTCCTTTTCCTGCTTTGTCATTCTGCTTTGCCATTTTGTATCTTAGTTTGATTGTCATGTTTAGGAAATCCAGTCTGTGATTTCACAGTACCTAAAGCTGGAGAAGCTTAGTGAAAATCCATGAGGGTGTCTTAGAGCAGTAGGTTATTTGTGTTTAATAATGTAAATGAACATTTTTAGTTTGGATGATCAAAATATCAGTGCTGAATTTACAACTTGCTAAAATGTTGCTGAAAATGCCAGTTTGAAAGGCATTCTGATAAACTGAAGGGGTTTATCTCAATGGGGAAAGCTGTGCCTGAATCACCAGGTGGCTCTCCACATGACTAGCAAGTGATGTGGCCATGCTGTGGGGTGGCTCTGCTCAGGTGCACCTAGAGGATCAGGAAGACACTTGCATTGCAGTGGGCTCAAAGGCACAAGACTGATTTGAGCACAAATGAATTGAGTGAATAAAGTTTAAAAGAAGAAAAAAAAGGAGTAGTGGCATTTTCCTAAAAAACCCCTCAAATTCTCTTCTTCCTCTGCCCCAAAGGAAACCCAGCCTGGTGAATTTGGATGGTGTAACACTGTTCAGGTAGTGGGTCTGAATGAAGGACTTAAGAGGATTGTGTCTGCATTTAATTGCTGCTCAGAGGACTGTGAAAATTGCAAAAGCTTTCATTTAAATCACCTATGAAAACATTAATTACTTCTGTAAAATTAAGTTTTCAAGTAGTCTATTGAAGTCAGAGCATTTAATTAAATACAGTGTCACATAACAGCATTGTTAAACAATGAAGCTATTGGATTGAGAATTGCCCAGTGTCTGTTCTGTGACCCACCAGTCACTTGTAGTCTGTGCTCCAGAACAGTGCCCTCCTTTTGGCTCAGCTGTAAACATCCATTTTCACGTGGCAGAAATGCAGGCAGAGCTCTGGGCTGTTTGTTTGTGGCATGTGTGAAGCTCAGAGTACCGTGGGGACTTGTCTGGAGCAGACTGAAGCCTTGTGTTTGTCAGCATTGTGCTGGCTGAAGTTCTGACCTTTCCCAATGAAGGAGTCTATAGTCTTTTACAGAAAATAATTCAGGGGAGTTGCTTTAGCTGTTGTTTTCTGGCCCAAAGAAGGGACCCAGCAAGTGCTGGGGTGAAATGTCTGCTTTGCACATCTGGCTTAGTCAGTGAATGACAGAGAGGGCATTACTCACACCAGACCTCCTGTTTTATTTTGTTGAGAGGACCTGGGGGAAGGAGGTGTTAGTGCAAGGTGAGCTGGCTGACCACAGTGTGGAACAAGCAGGACTAATGAAACCCATCAGTGGGAAGTGTGAGGAATTGGCAGTGATTTGGCCTAAAATGGGTCTTGTAAGGAGCATCAGAGCAGTTTATCATGGTCTGCTCTCTTGGGAGGAGGGGGAGTACCAATTACACAGGCTTTGGGACTTGCAGGAGGTGGTGCCAGAGCAGATGTGACTCCTCTTTGGCTGCACTGGGCTCTTGGTTTCATTTGGTTTTAAATAATTGAGTGCTGCACTAAATGTAATTGTTTCTCTGCAACCTCTGCAAAAGGAGGTGAGATCTAGTTGGTGTGATCAGCCTTGAATGGTTAAGGTGTCTGAGAACATATATTTTATTTTGTTAGAGGTGTTACATTGTCTATAACACAAGCACATTTTAAAAGCTTCCTCTTGGCACAGAAGCATGTGGCAGATTCAGTGAAACACTGAAGGTTTCTCAACAAGATGTGCACGTGCTGAAGCATGTGCTAAGGTGGATTCCTGCTTGGGCCTGTAAAAGACTTCCTCCTAAATGTGACTGACCTGAGCTTTGGGTAGTGCTGCCAGCAAGGGAGCTGTATTTAATTGTCCCTCAGAAGACTGTGAAAATTTCAAAAGCTTTTATTTATTTTTTTTTACTGTAAATACCTTTTGTGCTGTCTCATTCTGGGACAGCGACCAGCTCTCAGTCTGCTGCGTTCTTGGGGTGTGGGGGGCTGAAACCATCTCTGCTTCTCAATCAACCCAGCTGTGTACTTGTGAAGGGACCTGATTGGTGGTTTTTGTTGGTCTTACTGCTGCATGATAAATATTCTCTGTATTTTTATTATTATACAGAATGTAGACATTTCCAGACCTACCGAGGACGCTCTTGTAACAGTCCCTGCTCATCACTGAATCCTGTGTCCCGACCAACTATCAAACTTGGGTGCTGTTTTCATCCTGCTACTTCAAAATAAATTGAAAAGCTAATCATTCCAATCACTTTGAAATAATAAAAAAAATAATAGCCACACCCAAATCAAACTCATAACTCAAACCAAATGTCTGTACAGCACATGACTTGAAAAAATTAATCAAATCACAATAAAACTGTTGCACTGGCTAATTTATTGTGGATGAGTTATCAGACCTTGATCAGCCCTCACTGGAATGCTGGTTTTGTAAATTGCTGTCATTTAAATATCCTGCAGCATTAAGCTTTATTGTAATAGCCAGCAATCATTTAGTGTTAGCTGCAGTGTATTTATGAAAGCCATGAAACACAACATCCTGTGTGAGATAAGGTCAGAATTTGTTTTGCCCAGCAGAGCACCAGTATTATCTGTTTCAGGGCCCTTGGGAGTGATTGGACTGCCGTGCAGTGTAAAATAACAACCCATAATTACTGTAAATCCCTAATCCCACTGATCCACAGCACTAGGGCTCTACTTATGCTAATTAAGGATGTGCTGTAAGAGCAGGGTAGCAACTTTTCACTTAGTTCCAGGACAGTTATTCAAAGAACAGGAATGTGTAGAAATGTTTTTAATATACAACTTTTGTTAACAGCAGTTCTGCATTAACCAGGCTCTAGTGTTTGCCTAGAGAAGGGATTTTGAATTCCCTCTTTTCCTGCTTTGTGTGGATGTGGGTGATGAAGCTGCTGTGTACCCAGATTTTATGAGGGCTCCAATATGCAGTGCTGACCAGAACAGAGTTAGAAGCAGAGTTAGCCAGAGCCTTTTGTAGCTGGGTAGTGGCTACAGCAGACACAAATCTCAAACCAGCAGGGCATGAATCCCAAACTATATGATAGGAAAGCCTCTTGCAGGAGGGAGGAGACTGCAGGCTGTGGGAGATGTGGTGCCCTGGTGCCTTTGCCATGGTGTTCCCTGGGCACCACAAGGCTGTGGGACGTTCTTGTGCCATAGAGCAGGCAGGGTAAGGCAGAAAAACACTGAGCCTCAGAACTGTTTTCTGAGGGAGTATTTAAGCAGTGAAAGTAAGCAGGACTGTAGGTTGTGGAAAGTTTGTAGCTGTTAGGTTTCTCAGGTGGTATGTTTTTCCCAAACCAGGATTTTGGGAAAAAAAAAAGTTACAGATCTGCACTTCTAAAATGATACTGGAGTCTTCAGAAGTTTGTACAATTGGGAATGTTTCCATAACCAGAGAGCCTCCTGCTGTGGTGCTTGGTGTTTGGTTAAACCACTGTCCCTGGGCTGAAACTGGGAGAACCTGGATCATTTTCTTGTTGCTGTCATGACTGTGATGTAGGAATGGTTGGTCACTTTTCCATGTTTAATTGCTCCAGTGTCTGGGCATGAGCTTTGCTGTGAAAGGGCCCAGAGGAGCAGCTGAGCCTGCTGAACCCCCATTCACACAACCATGGGCCTGGTTGCTCTTACCTGCCAGCTGAGGTGACATTCCTGAGGGATCACAGCTGGCCATAGCCAGCTCCTCAGGAGCCACAGCTTGGAGTGCTGTCACCTCCACAGGCCACAGCTAAGGAAACACCATCCAAATGAAATTAAATGCATTGCATTTCTTATGGAGCCAAAATCTGTGCAGGCATCTGCTGTGGAAAAACTGAGTTTTGCTGCTTGAAAAAGAATGTCTTGGGCTGTCAGAAAAAATTGAGGGGAAGCATGACAGGAGCAGGAGCTTGGCCAGCGAGGAAAGCAAAGTTTGCCTGGTCTGTGGCTGGTGGAGGTGGCAGAGGGAAGGGAAGCAGCAGGAGCACCCAGGACCTTCCATTCCTGCCAGCTGCTGCCAGCCTGGGGCTGTGTCTGCTGAGCAGAGCACTCACTGTGCTGGTGTGTGCCACAGAGTGAAGTGCATATTTAAAAGCAGAATGCTCTAAGGGGTCTCCTCTTACAGCAGGATGGTTTAGCAGCCCTGGCTTTGTCAGTGAAGGAGGGCCTGATGCTGATGGGAGGTGTCAGCAGTGGGTCATGGCACAGCCTGCTGAGGGGAAGCTGACAGTGCTGGATGTTTGTATTGTGCTCTTTATTTCTGTGTTTAGGCCTGTGCTGGCTCTTGTCTCCAAGGTTCCTCCTTTTGCCTGCAGGAGCCTTTCTGCAGGATCTTCCTGTTCTGCTGTCAGGGTCACACTGTAGCTGAGTCGAAGCAACACTGAGAGCAGGGCCTGTCCTGCTGGAGACCCACAGCACTTTGCTGGGGAGGGAGGCTCTGTCCTGTAGGACAGGAATGTCCAAAGGCCAGGGCATAGTGAGCACAGCAGCAGTGGTCAGAGGGTATTTGAGTTGATCTGTGTACTCGGAGTCTTTCAAAGGGTAAAATGGACTCTTGTGCAAGGCAGGGTCAGGCTGCTTCTCTCTCAGGGGCAGGCCCTGGAAGCAGCCAGCTCCTGCTGGGGCTGGCCAGGGAACAGGATGTATGGCTGGGGAGAAACAGTATTTTTCTAACCAGGTGTGGGTAGAAAAATACTGTTTCTACCCAGCCATACAGGACGGGTGTGTGGTTTTTATTCCTCCTCCTGTGTTTCCTGGGCTCTCCAGACTGTGTTGCTGCTGGTGTGGGGCTGTTCCCAGCACAGTCATTTGTCCAGGTGTGCTTTGGTCCAGGCAGTTGCAGGAACTCCTTCTGGTCCCAAAAGTAAGGCTGAAACCTCTGTCCCCTTTCTAAGCAGCAGCACTGTCCTTGTTGCATGGCCCATGGCTGTTCTGAGTGTGGGTACAATCCCAGTTGGCATCATCTCATCTAATGGGATTCCTGCGAGTAGGAATCCACTTACAGTTAATGAGGATTTTGGTCCCTTTCTAAGCCCCTGCTCATCTGCTCTCACCGCTGGCTGTTGTTTGTTTAATAAGCCCTTGGGGGTGTTTGTGAGGGTTTATCCCTTCAGTGTGACAGTTCAGCACACTTTGCTTCCACAGCCTGTTTGTTTACTCAAATTCAAGCTTTTTTTGCTTTCAGCTTTCTTGCCTGCTTATCAATATTCACTTTGGGTCTGTCTTAGTTATTAGAATGCTGCTTTTATCCAGTACCTCTCATTCACTGAAGTAAGCTGCATCTTCTGCCTTGCCTTAATCACCTCATTTCCTTTCAGCTTCATGTTTGAGCTGTGTAGCTCTTGCTGCTTGAGGACTAATTTCCAGTACCTCTGGATTCCTGAATTTTGATGCTGCATTTCATGCTCCATTTAATTTTCTTTGAATCAACATCAGATGTTCAGCTTAAAAGATTTCAGCCAGTATTCTGGGAGTGCCTGTGGAGACCTCTGTGCAGTCCTAGGGAAATTCTGGGTACATTGCATCAGTTGCTAAGAAAAACACAAACACACCAAATTCCAGCACGTTCTGTTGGTTTGTTGGTTTTTTTTTCCCCTATAACCATGCAGAGTATGACTTGTTTTGCTAACTCCTCGTGTTCTTAGCAGATAATGATGCTTTCTGATGCTTTCCCCTTGCTGCAGAAATGCTTCTTGTAGAAGCTTCTTTTTGAAATAGGGTTATTGCTTTGCTTTCCTTCAAAGAGATGTGAGGGTGGCTCAGGCTGTGTGCTGGTGGGTGCAGGGATTTCCAGCACTTGGACAATTCTGTCCAGCAGCATTTGCTGTGTGTGTGTTCCCAGAAGCCTTGGTGTGGTATTCATGGCAGAAAATGGGGATTTACCTAAGGGCTTGAAGGCTGATGACAGAGGAAAGGGCTGATGTGGATGTAGCAGAACTGGTAAGGGCAGAGCAATGCTGGCAGAATTCAACCTCCAAAGAGAATCTGGTGCTGCTTGTTTATAGCCTGCTTTCATAAGAAATGGCTGAAAAAAATCTAGAAACTGGGGTTGGGGAGGGGATTGAATTGCTTTTTGAGTGGATGAGTTTTGACTGATGGAGTTGTGTGTCTGCATGTGCTGAGAGGGCCCCTCACTGTGTGCTCGTGGGGCTCTGCTTTCCCCAGAGCTTGACTGGAGAGACTTGTTTTGAATGTAAACTCTAATAAATGTGGTAATAAAACCACTGGAGCATTCCCTGATGTCAATGTGACATCTGCCACATGCCATGTGTATCCCAAAGTGCATTTAAACTTTATGTTACCAGCTCTTCAGGGAACACTTGATGTTACCAGCTCTTCAGGGAGTTATTCAGAGTTCTTCCAGTGGTTTGGCTGCTCGCTGATAGGATCAGGATTGGCTTTATTGCTGTTGGTGTTAAGGAATTATTTCCTGGAGTGTGCTTGAAACAAGGAGAGGAAGGCTTCCCTCCCTCAAGATTTTATTGATTCCTGTGTGGTTTATGGCCTTTGCAGGGTTCTATTTTTCCTTACACTACATGCATGAAGAGTGGGAGAGAAAGAGGGTTAGAAAAATGTGGTTAAAACAGTGATTAAAGGAAAAAAAGGTTTTAAAAGCTGTAACAGTGAGACCTGCATATGGTGTACAGGCACCAGTTGTCCTGCCAGACCTGGTGTGGTACAAATCTAAGGGATGCATTTCACTGGCAGCAGAGCTCCTGCTTTTGGGTGTCTGAGGGCTCTGTAAAGCTCCTGCCACTGGGATGAGGTCCATCCTGATTCTGACAGGGGCTGGGGCCTTTCATTGTGTTTTGCAGAGCATTTTGAGGGATCCAGCATTACAACTTGCTCACCTTTGTGTCCTGTAACAGCTGCGTGCTGAGCAAAACCGTGGGTTCCGTCAGACCTTTGCTTTAACATTTTATTTTTGTCTTTAAATTTGCAGAATGTAGGTGTGAATAGGTCGAGAGAAGAAGCTTTGAGGACAGTGCCCACCCACCTATAGCTGCAGCTCCTGGGGCAGCAGCCCTTCCTCCAGCAGCTCAGGGCCCCGCGGTGTCGGAGCAGGGCGGGATGGACGCGCCTCCCCTCCCCTTCCAGACATTTCGAATGTGATTCTGCTCCTTTGGACAAAACCTGTGCTCCTGGATAACTCCAAAGGTATCAGTGAAAAGATTGTGGGGAGCAGAGCAGAGTTGGGTTTAGATTTTTCTTATGTAAATTTGTGCAGTTTCAGTGGGTTTTTACTGTTTTTGTCTGTGGATAATGCGAGGTGGTTAATTGCCCGTGTTGATTTTACTGTCAGATTTTAACTAGATTTTATTTTCTTTTTGTAAGTGTTTTTTTTAAGAGTTCTCTTGTTTTTACTGTGAATGATTGCCTAGAATTACACGGAGTTTTTTTGATGGTGTATTTAACATGGGCAAAATTCTACATTTTGAGCACTGGAGGCTTCATGTTGCAAAGCTGCTTTTAATGGGGAAGCCCATCAGCTCTGATAATTGTCCTGTGTTTGAAATTGAACTTTGGTTTGCCAACCACAACTTAAAGTTTTTCTGAAATTCACAAGGGAGATGTTCCCTTTGGAGAATGAAAGCATTAAAGCTGGGAAATTCTGCTGTTTTAGCAAGATTTTGACACTTTCCAGAGACCAGGAGGTCTCTACTGTACTTTGGAGGCAGTGGGGGACATGAGTGTGAGTGACAGGTGGGGAATGAATGGAGAGAGACATGTCCTTTCTGCTGCAGTTATGGGAGGGGATGAGCAGCTTTTCTGGAAGGGAGGGGAAAAGGATTCAGTCTGTCAAGGGCTGGAAAAGCTGCTTGTCTTGTTAGTGTTGTCTTTATATTTTTAGAGAATTTTTGGAATTAATTTCAACATAAAATATATGTTTCTCTTTTATAGCCACGTTTAATATGTACATCAGGAAACAGTACAGAAAGGTTAGGTGAGTTTAACCATTCTAACAGCTCATACAACAGAAACACCAGGTAAATTCTGAAATAATTTTAACAAGGCACACTTGCCTTGGAGTTTTTTATATTGTTTTTAAGCACCTTCCATCATCCCAGTTCTTCTTCTCCCAGTTGCTCTTTTATGCCTAGTGAAACTCCAGTGCTAAAAATGGAATTTTCTCTCTCTGTCAAGGTCACAACCTTTTAACTGTACTAAATCAAAGTGTATTTTGTATGTGTGTTACCAGACAACTGAAGTGAGCTGCCAGCACTGCTGCTGGCTCTAGCTCTGCAATGAGGAGAACTATTCTTTGGTAGTTGAACAGTGTTTTTTCTAAGGATTCTCTCCAATTAATTGAGCTTTTACCATGTGAGTTGGTGGGGTTGTTTTGTTGTTTTGGCTTTTTTTCTTTCCTGAATTCCTGTGTGAAATACCAGGCCCTGGTAACATAGTTTTGCAGGCAAGGGCTAAATTGTCTTTTGTTTGTGCAGGGTCTATAAAATAATGTGCTGCTGTTGTGATTAATTTTTTTTTAATAAGCTAAATTCAGCAATATATTCAGCTCTGGAAGTAAGCCATAGTGCATTGCTGGGTTCTGTTTCAGAGGAGGAATGTGTAGGGTGCAGAATGACCAGGAACACTTGCTTCAAGCGCTGCTGTCTAAAGCTTTGTGTGTGTGTGTTATGGTAATGCCACTTCAGACCTTTATTAATTCAGTGTGCCCATAGTTGTGGGGTGAGGAGAGAGCCTGCCTGGCACTGCTCAGAGGAGTGAATTCATTGATGTGTGGTTAACAAGGCCACCTTTGTGGCACAACTGAAGGAGCAATTTCCCCTCCCACGGTGGTGTGGGAAAGCCGGGCTGTGCCCCAGGCAGCCCCTGCTCCTCTGCTGGGACAGGAGGGGTGGTTGAGCAGTTTTTACACTGAGAATGTCAGGATTTATCTGTAAGAATCCCAGGAAGCTGCATTAGAAAAGTGGGGTTTTACTGGCAGATTGTGAGCTCAGACCTGGCTGAAGAAGTGTGGGCAGAAAAATTGTGTCCCCCAGTGAGAGCTGAGCCCAGGGTTGTTCTCTTTGCTGAGGTGTCTCCTCTCCCCCTTTGTTTTACCTCTCTGATCTCTCAGAGGTGCTGTAACATCCTCGAGGCTACATGTTCTATGTACAGTAGGTATTTTTATAGCCTGCTTTCAGATATACTGTGATGAGTGTTTTACTACAATGGGTGTTCAGTAAAAAGAGTTGTATAGAAGTGTAAATAAACTATTGCGCTGATACTTGAAGAGAAAAAAAAATGAAGTTGTTGGTTCTACAGTAGGAAGGTACTAATCAGTGACTGCATCTGATCCTGGTGGGAGAGAGCAGGTGTAGATGATGAATGTAGATTTGAGCTGAATGTAGATTTGGAGTGATGGGTTCTCCCAGGGTGGAACCCTGACTGCTGTTCTGGGAAGGCACAGTTAAGAATTGCAGTTAATTGTCACTTCTGTAAGTGTGTCCCCCACTCCTGACAGCACAGTCACTGACAGGGGAGGGGCAGACCCTTGTCCTGACCTTCTGTGTTTGTACCATTTGACTGCCTCTGTCCTGTGTGTGCCTGGCTCAGATGCAGTCTCTGGACTGGGATTAACCTGTCCTTTCTTACATCGTTGGCCTTTGTTGTGATCTTTCAGACAAATGTAATAATTTGACCTTTGATCCAAGTAATAAAGATCAAATGCTACAGGGTGCACTGATGTGTGTTTCTTTCATGTCCATTTCCAGTGGCTGAATTGCCAGGTGAGTTCCTGAGCCTCAGCAGAGTTCCACAGCTTCCACAAGCTGGGCTTAGGGAGTTTAGATATAAATGTAAAGATTATATTAACTCATCTTGTGGGTGCTTTATTGTGACAAATAACTATGATTGAAGTAGGAAGCTCAATAATGGAGGAAGAAGTTGGAGGAACTGATTAAATAACTGCATGCCAGGATTTGCACATGATGGAGGAGAAAGGTAAGGCTTTATTAGCTTCACTTGGTCACTGGCATTAACATCTGCTCCACCCTCTCAGACCTACATTGTCTTGAACATGCTGCTGGTGTTTTGGGAAAGGTGAACACCAACAGCCAAATGCTGCCTGTCAGTACAAGTTTGCAGAAGGGAGCTGGAGGGCATTACATTTGCATTAAATTAATGACTGCTTTGTGCTTTTAGAATTACGTACTCACATTTTCACATCCTGCTGATTGCAGCCCTCCAGGTGGTAGCCACTTGTCTCTTCTCTGCTAGGTGGGAGGAGTGTTTTAAGTGTTCTTTAACTCCACTGTGTATTTCTGTTTGGGGAGCAGATAACTTCTTTGTTTGTTTTAGAGCTTTTAGGCTGCTTTCTGGACAAAATCCTTTAAAAGCTGAAACTTCCTGTAGTATGAGGATGAGCCAGAGCTGATGGGTGAGTGAGTGAACCCAGGTGTACTCACAGGAGGCCCTGGGCTGCAGCAGCTCTGCAGAGGAGGTGGAGGAGCTCCCCAGGCTGTGCTGTAACACAGGTAACAGTGGTGCAGGGGCTGAGCAGGACAGGGCTGCCCTGGAGGAGGGGTGGAGCAGCTGCTCTGCAGAGGAAAGGGATCTGTGCCCCTGTGTGAGTGCAGCTGGCACAGCTGTGGCAGCAGGACATGCTCCTGGTACATCAGTCAGGTGCCAGCTGCAGGAGTTGCTGTGTGAAGCCTCCTGAGCAGATCTGGCACTTGTTACTCCAGAGCAAAGCAGGTGAGTACAGAGAGCCAGTTCCCACAAGGAATATTTACTACTACTGCCAGTTGATAACAGCTGCTTTGTGTGCAGAGACCCACTGCTGCTGGCACCCACCTTTGGAACTCCTTACCTAGAAATGCCCTTCTGTTCGGGTGCAAGGGCACAGCACTCACCTTGGAAAGCAGAATCACTTTCTGGTGACAAATGGCAAGCCAGAAGTCACTCTGTAGGTTATGTGAAGGGGAAAAGGCAGGTTCCTGCTCTCCCTGCAGCACCCCACACTGCTTGTTCCCTTGGAGTGGGCTTGGTAAAGCAGGCCAGCCCTGGCATTTGGAAATGCCAGCTGTGTTCTGCCCCTTCCAGCCTCAGATGGCATCCCAGTCATGCTGGCATTGCTTGAGTTATAACAATAAGCTAGAGCTGTTCTTTAGGAGCAGAACAAAGGCAGCAGTGTATTTTTTTTTTTAATCTCTACAAAGTATTACAGCTTTCTGCTGCTCTTTCAGCAGGATTAACAGTCTGAAACGACCCAGAAGCTCCAGGGTTCTCCTAGGAATTCTGTAGCATTCCATAATTCTTGGATGAACTGACACATGTACATTTTTGTCTGCCTGCTCAGTGTTGAGACAAATCAACTCATTTGCAATAGCGTTACAAGATACAGAAAGCTCCTGAGAAGCAAAGAAACTTTGCTTCAGCCTGAATTTTATGAGCTGACTGCAAGGTGAAGGTTTTGGAAGGAGCTTTGCAGTCATTACATGAGGTTTTCTTTAATGGCTAAAAATCAAAATTCAGAAGTTGGTGTTGCAAGGCAGCAGGATCTGGTTTTGTGCCCTTCTAACAGCAAGCAGGAGGAACCACAGCTGCTGTGTTACAAACAAGCAAATAAAACTGAAGAAGGATTTTGTGTTTGGCAGTTAAACAGAATAATTCCTCAGGCACAGCAGCAAGTAACTCTGCAGTCATTACCTGGGTTCTGTCCTGCTGTGATTGCTGTGGCTGTTTGCAGGGAGTGGCATTTAGGGGCAGAACCCCACATTCCCAGGCAGGATGGGGCTGCTCCTGGATGCTGAGGCCTCTTTGTCTCAAGGCCTTGGAATAAATATATGTATTTACTGAATAAATATGTAGCATTTATTCACCAAAAGCACCCCTGAGCTGTTTCCCACAGCAGCTGGTGTTAGATTAGGAATCTCTGCTTTCTCCTGACACTTTCTTTTGTTTAATTCACAAAACCAGCAAATATTTTAAGAAAGCAATCAGGGCTGACCAAGCATTATTTTTTCACTGTACTTAAAAGACCACTGGAGTTAAACTGTGTATTGTTAAAAATCATAGAGCCATAAGTGAAAGTTACATTAAACTTTCTTTTAATTGAAGACAAATAAAAGAACCAAGGGCTCAAACACATTGTAAAAAGACATCTTCTGTTCCCCAATGTCTTCTCTCGAGCAAAATATACAGCACACACATTATATATATAACATAACTACATTCAAGTACCAAACAGAATTTACATTTTCCCAAACAGAGAAAATAATGCACATGATTCACATACCTTAAACCCAACCATGCATAAAAACATTGCCAATAAATCAGGAGTTGAACATAATTCATCACACTAGGGTGTATTATTCTGAAGTATCGACGTTGTTGGAATGCATTAACACTCGGGAGTGTGGGTTTGTAACCCTGCTTTAAAGTCCAGCTGTTCAGAGACTTACTTGTTCAAGATCTGTTCAAATTTTGGGTTAATAAAAGAAAATCCATCAAATGCAGACTGATCCATGGACTCAATCAGGTTTTTGTCACTGTAGGACAGTTTTGGCTTCTCGCTCAGAAATTCCCTGTCAAAGTTGTTGTAGTCACTTGCTGATTTCTGTATTGGAGAGGGAAGACAGTGTGAGACAAACTTTGTATTTTCTTCAAGAACAAATTACTTAAATACAAAATGTTGTGAAGTAAGTATTTTAGCTCCCTCCCTTCTTCCCCTGCTTTAGAGAAAAAAAAAATCTAACTCTAACAAGACTATAAGATTATATTTCTTATTGTCATTGGAAACCAACAGAAAAACCAAACCCAGGTTGCTTTGGAGAAGAAACCAAACCTGGATTTGGGATAACACTGGGTTATTACCCAAAGATTATCTTTATTATTTATTAGTGACAAAAGCAATGCAGCATTAACTTACACATCAGACCAACATTTCTTGCCATTAACCAAAATGTTTAAATGCCTGAGAACATTTTACAGGCTGTACTTGTTCAGAGAATAAAGCAATGCCCTACAGCAGCTGTTTTGTGTTTAGTAAATATTCATGTAACAGGAAACTGTTTTACACTCTCCACCACCAAAGACTTCCCACTTCTCTGGGAACAAGCAACACAAAACCTTGTGTGTTTGAAGGGGCAGCTCTCCTCCATAGAGCACATTTTAAAGAGACTGTTGCCTCCAGACCATTTCACCTGTTCTAGGAACAGGCTGGAGAAACACTGGTTTGGGATTTTAAGCACATGAGCTGAAAGAGCAGCATCCCACTGTGATACAGACTGAGTTACAGTCTGTTCTGCAGGTGTTTTTTTCAGATAACATCAGGCATGTACATGAATTCCAAGTTCAGCAGCTTAGAGAATGCTGCTTCTTGCCCCCTTGGAGAGAGTTTGAAGGAGCAGAGATTTAATGCTTGCACAGAGGGCCTGCAGCAGGTACCAGCTGAGCAGCCTGGAGCTACTGCTGCTCATCCCATGTGGCATTTCAGAAAAGCAAACTGTGAGGAACTGTGAACATTCTAACACAGAGGGGAATGGAGATCAAAGCTGTCTGTTGGTTCTCAGGAACATTTTATCCACAAAGCTCCTTGAGAGCAATGGGAAGATCTTAACAGGAAGATCTCAGGGCAGTCAGAGGAGTACAGTGCACCTGTGTGTAACTGAACCATCCAAGAACAATGAGCTTAGAGATATACAACTTTCTCATTTGTAAAATGTGATGAGAGGATGGCAGTGGGATCCTTGGTGCAGGTACAGAATTCACCCCTTACCGTATGGCTGCTGTTTATTAAGAACAAAGAACAACCCACTTACCACTTTTGGCCTGAAGGGAGGGTCCACCTCCCTCTTCTCTAGAGCTGTCCAGTTGATTGTTTTGAAGAAAGGATGGTCTCTGATATTCCCAGTGACCCCAAGTCGTTTTGCTGGATCCCTTTCAAAGAGCTGCAGGAGAAGACACCCAGTAAAGAGCTGCTCCAAAGGTGCATGGCAGTGCAAGAATTACAGGTTTGGTGCTAAAACAACTCGGGGTGCTGACAGCAAAGAGAGCATTGGGAATCAATCTGACCTGGCTTTCCCTTTGTCAGAGCAATTTGCTGACAAACAGCTCCTTGGTGAGGAGATCTGTCTGTCCCTGCACAGTACCAGCACCCCAGGGATCATCAGCCCTACCTTTTCCAATATATCCTTTGATTCCTTGGTGATCCAGCGTGGGTAGTGAGGGGTGTCCACTCGGATGGATTCAAACAGTTCATCTTCATCATCCCCATGGAAAGGGGACTGGCCAATGAGCATCTCATAGAGCAGCACCCCAAAGGACCACCAGTCCACGGAGAACGTGTACCGCAAACCCTGCAGGATCTGGGGTGCACAGGAGGAATTCAGGTAAGAGGCAAGAAGCAGAAATACATCCCAAAAATCAGGAGAGGTATTTCAAGAGAGAATCTTTAATGACTAGAGCACTTAGGGGAAAAATAAAAATCCATCTCTCTGGGAAATCATGGACGCTGATGCAGAGCTGTGGTTTTACCCCAGGCTGCTGTTTGTGGGAATGTGGCCAGCTCCATGGACAGGGCTTGGCTCTCATTCAGAAATTTTCTCCTTTAAATAACCATAGACTTAAAAACAGCCTCTCTAGTTTCTTTACAAGGTGAAAGGAGAAACAAGTAATGATGCAAAGGAGATTCCTACAGAAGTCTTTGATATAATTTATAGCTTTAAAAGCTAGATACTTTCATTGAGCTGCTTTGCAAATAAGATTTAAAAAACCCCAACAAACTAATGCACAGAATTAAACTCTGTGAGATTCCCCTTAAAAGCTCCTTTTGTTCTGAATTCTGGTTGTTTGCACAGGCACAAGTCTCTTCTCCATCTGCAGTGCCCATATAGATTCATTCTGCAGGAGCTTCATGGATGTGCTGGCTACACCTAACCCCCAGTTTTTAAAAACCTGAGCATTTTAACTTTCCAAACCCACATTTTTTTAAACTTATAGATACAGAATATTTTAAAATCTGAAGTGTCTTCTATAAAAAGCACAGATACCAGTTTTTTCTCTGATTTTTACTTCTAATTAGACTTGGACTTTTCTGAACAATTAGCCTACAAGCAGGTGATTAATCACAGCAGCTCTTGTGCCACTGAATCCATGCCAGCAGTGTCTGTGCCGTACTGACCTCGGGAGCAATGTAGTCGGGGGTCCCACAGAAAGTGCTCGCCTTGTTGTCACCAAAGACGTTTTCTTTGCACATTCCAAAATCAGCTATTTTGATGTGGCCTTCTTTATCAAGCATCACATTGTCCAGTTTTAGGTCTCTGCAAAAAGTGTTTTTAAAAGGTTGTGCTTTAAGTTGTTTTTGTCATCAGATGGACACAGTTTGTTCACTGATAAACACACAAAGGCTTTTCAAGAAAAATAATCATCCATCAACACAATCCATCCAAAATGGTACTTTTGTGCTTTGAAGGCATGAGGAACAAGGGAAGAATTCTCTCTTGTCAAAGCAAAGAAGAGGCTGAGGTGCATATACAGAATGTGACCTTATAATCCTCCACATTTGCTTTCAGATGCAGAAGCACAGCCAGAGCTTCTGTTGCTGCTGGAAGGCAGCGTGAGTTAATGCCCCAGCAGCTGACACAGCAGTGCTGCACCAGCTCCAGGGCTCAAAAGGAGGATTGTGCTGGATTCTGAGAGCCTTTGGCAGGAATTTCATTGTTTGAAACCTGCCCAACTTTTAGCACTACCTGTGACTTATTCCTGGTTACAGCACAAGTTCATGTGTTGCGGCATGGCCTGTGAAGGGTCCTATTCATGTCTTTTCTCAGAACAACACTATTCAACCAAGAAAGAGCTTTTTTCCCAGCAGTTTCCAAAAGCTACATTCCCTCCCTTTGACCATGCTGCATTTTTTGTCCATCTGGCTGCAAATGCACATACCAAGGAGGGCAGGCTGAGGAGAAACTGAACAGCCCTGTGCTTACCAAGGGCTGAAACAGAGCAGAGAATTTCACATAAGAACAGAGCAGTCTTTTCTCCTGGGTAACTCAAGTTCCCAGTACCAGCAGTGGATCAGGGTCTGGCCCTTGATGCTTCAACCTGCTGAGGCAGAGGCATCGATGCTGTGGTTCCACCAGAAGGCAAAAGCAGAGAACTTTCACCTCCGTGGTTTGCTCAAGGAGCCTCTCCCTCACCTCCACACTAAGTAGACTCATGATTTGAAGGCAGAGTTTGAAAATAACTGAAACAAAACTACTTTTGTGTAACACAAATCCCATTCCATCGTTCCAGTTGCCAAGGAAAAAGCCACACAAATAAAGATTCATCTCAGGCATGTTAATGGCCTTGGAACTACATCAGATCTCTGACAGACAGCTTGTGTTTGTTACAGTCAGGAATTCAAAGATGCATGAAGTGCTAAGGCAATTCCCAGGTCCCAGCCTGGAGCTGGCTGGTACTCACCTGTAAATAATGCCTTTGCTGTGAAGAAACTGGAGCCCACATAAAATTTCAGCTGCATAAAACCTGAAAAGACCAAAAACATCTTTTAATCTTCACTCAGTTACCACAGCCAATGCAGGCAGCCAAAATAATGCTGTGGGCATCTTTTCGTGGAGTGAGAAGCACTGTACATATCTGTAAATCCCAATGTGTGTGTGTTTTTGCAGGCAGATGCTGCAACCTGCAAGGTAATCCCTTCACCACACATCGGCAGTGTCCCACACCAAACAGCAGAGGGGACAGCAGCTGCTGTCAGGCTTCATCCCACTTCCCTCAGGGAACTCCATCCCTGGCCTCCTCTTTAGAAACAGTCTTTGCATGGTTTTAGGGAAAGGCACGTGCCTTTGAAAGGAGCTATGGGAGCTCAGCCCCCAGGATTGCTGCAGGAGGGACTGGGCACCAATGGCAAGGGTGGAATTGGGCCTCACCCCTCCCTCTGCACCTGCCTGGAAAATGCCATCACTTCAGGGGCACTCTCCTCAAAAGAAAGAGGTGATAATCTAGGGGACATGAAGGAAAATCTGAAAGAATGCTTCCCTCTGCCCCAAAAGGCATATTTTTTTAAATTGGGGAAGTACAAAATTATTTCTATTTCTGTATAGCAGATGAATGTTGGTCCAAAACAAATAGCACAGAATATACCCAGAGAGGATGCCAGTTGCACAGATGTTTGCTGGGATCCAGGTAAGATGGAGAGGCCTTATCCACATTTTTGCTGGGGAGAGTGGGAAGGGAGCTGCCCTATACAACTGGCTGCTGTTGATGCCAGAATTCTTGTGATCCCATCCAGTCAGCAACCCTTAGTGCAGTGCCAGTAACAGAAGTGATTTAAGTAATTTTCCTGGGGCTTACAGACAGGTCCAGTACTCTCCACTGTAACTTTTCAAGGTTTACATGCCACCCCTTCAATGATGCCATTACAACACCCATGGTTTGGATGAGAGAAGTAGAAACTGACCTCAAACTAAAAAACATAGCTAAAGTAACAATAATAGAATATTTTTGCATCCTTTAAACATCACTGGAGCTGAAAAATATAAGTCACAGATAACTGTCACAAGTGCAGTTACTAAACCAAGTGCTTACCCATTTAATTAGCATCTCATGGAATGTACAGTTTTTTGTACTATCATGTCAATTTAGCAACAGCAGTAAAGTGCTGAATCTTTACTCCCCATGCTGTTTCCCATTTTTTTTCCATCAGAATACTGTCCTAAAGTACACTGAAGCTGTGCCTTTTGCTTTTCAGTGTTGCCTCATGTTGCAATTTATTTTGCACCTCCAGGAACAAGCAGCCCATAAAGTACAACATCACAGTTATGTAAATTCAGGAAGCCCAACTCCACACATCATTGAGTGAACTTCATTGTATTCAGCCAGTGCCTAGAAACATATTTTCAACCATCAGCCACTGCAATTTGACTGCAGGTGAGGAGGGGCACAGAACCAGGGGCCACAAACCCAGAGATGAGCTCGTGCCTGGAGGTGGGGAGTGAAGGGCTGAGCACTCACGTGGCTCTGTAGAGGTCGAAGCGCCCCTTGTCCTGGATGTGGAACATCAGGTCTCCCCCATTCAGGAACTCCATGATGAAGAACAAGTGATCCTTTAGCAGATAACCAGGGAATGGAACAGTTACTGATGCCATCCAACCATAAATGAAGTAGCAATGTGCCTCCAGGGGACCAAGCTGCCACCTCCCTCTTCTCCTGAAGGATTTTTGGTTTCATGCACCCCTGTGAGGTTCCTACAGAGTTGAGTGGCCTGGTCTTGTAAATATAAATATCTGATCCTCTATTCTGTGTGTTTCTACACTTAACACACACTGAAACAGACGTACTGATTTCAGTCTGTGACAATCATCCTTTTTCACTCACCAAAGGTAAAACTCAGATTAAGGACTTAAATAAACTCCTTCTTATTCCAGACTGCATAGATGTTTTTCTGATCTTATTCTGTCCTTATCAAGGTATGTTTGGCCATACTCATATTTACTTTCCACTAGGCCCATGATTTGCACAGAGCACAGGAAAAGGACATTTAATTCTTGCATCACTAAATTACTTTCATTTGACTGCTGGTATCAGCATCCATTAAAGGCTCAATCTGTTGTGTTGCTGTCATCATTAAAATTTTTCTTACCTTTGTCTGGAACGTGCTGTAAAGATGTGTGAGAAATGGATTTTCCCAGGCAAGAGCAAGGACCCTCTTTTCCACCATGGTACATTCCACATCATCATCAATTAGCACCACGTCCTTTTTCAGAGCTTTGATAGCAAAGAATTCATTCTTCCCTTTCAGCTCTGCAAGCAGAACCTACAAACAATGAAAGGTGAGAGTACAGCATGTGTAGGAAAGACTGGTGCTGATGTATCAGTGAGGGAAAGCCAAAGGTGGTGCACTGGCAATTAAAAGACACATTTAAATGGGAAAGATGAGGGAGGTTTGGGAAGGTGAAGCTGCTGGGCACAGATGAGGAGATGGGGCTCAAGGACCATGACCCACAGGCAGTTTTTCTGTCAATGCCTTGTGAGTGCATAAAGAGCAGCCAGGTAAAGCCTGGTCTCTCACTGGAGCTGCAGATTCAGAGACAGCAGTGGACAGAGCCTGTGGAGGTCACTCTGCCCTCCCAAACATCCCCTGCCACTGCACTGGGCCATGGGGAGGCTGCTTCTGTGTGCAGGGAACAGAGCTAAAATGTCCATTTGCACTGGATATGTGCATTAAAGGGCAATTCCTCTGCCTCTATGCTAAACATTGACAAACTGCTGTGCCCTATAATCACTTTGGGGTTCACACAAGATCCAGCTGATGAATTTCCAGTGTCTTTGACAAAGATGTCCACATACAATTCTGTTAGAAGATGACCCAAGAAGCTGTGAGACCTTTCTGGTTGAAGGAAGGAGCCCATCGCATTGCAGAGATCGAGTCAGGCAGACACCTGAACTCAGTTTGTCACATACCTTTCCAAAGCTTCCTTTGCCCAGCACTTTGTGGAAGACAAAGCTGTCTATGTTGAATTTTCTCCTTGCAGTTCTTGGCACTGGCTTGGTTGAGTTTACCTCCCAGAGCTTGTCATACTCGCTGTTATCTGCTGAGAAAAACAGGGAGGGCAGAGTTCAGGGGATGCAGGAACCCTGCAGGACTCAGAGCCCTGGCTAAGAATGAGGTGCTGACACAGCATTGCAATGCCTCTGCTGCTGGAATTACTGGTGAACCCAAACATAAGGGACAAGTCCTGGGTAAACTTTTCATGTGGCCAGGAGATGGTAAAAAGAAAGAAATGCTGCTTCTTTTAACAGCACTTATTAAAAAAAGAGAGTCTAACACAAAGTAAGGATGAATAACTTTTTAAATTGTCTGGTAGGTAAGTGGCTGTATTGAAACATTGTCTGTTTCCTCACCTGTTGAGTCTCCTCCTGGAGCTTTATGCTTCTTATCAAAATCTTGATAAATACCAACACTTTCTACAGATCCAGAATCAGACTTGCGTGAAGATCTCTGGGGAGAAGGGGAACATTTGAAATTATATTAGCACTGTTACTTTAGAAATAGAGTAATAGCTTTAAATGTAACATGATGGCAGCATAAACCTTTCTTTTTAATTATTAACTCCCAGTATGTATTCTTCTCAAGAAATTTGGTTCACAGACTATTTAGTCACCTTCTTTACAGCTTCACATCGGCCATTTGCTTTATTTCCTTCAAGCAAGAAAAGAAGTCACTGAAATTCCTGAACAGTCTATGTTCCATTGTTCATTGCAAAATTGTTAAAGGTATAATGGTTTGAACCACAGTGGAAAGGATTTGAACTGTGGGGAAATGTCCCCTTGGATGTCTGCTCATGTGAAAGAGGAGATGGGAGTCACTGTTTTACTGACATGCTGAAGCCATATCTGGATGTGTCCTTAGCACAGGGAAACAACTTTTACATATGGAAGATCCCTGAGATCAAATTTCAGTAATGAAAAGATTGAGCTCCTGTGTCCTGAAAGAGCTGCCACAACAGCTCTCATTGTTTTCAAAGCAAATATCCTGTGAAAGCTTAGGAGTGCACATCTCAGAGGAAGCACTGTTGGCTTTGTGATATATTTTCCTGTTTTATTTCAGAGCTTGTGTCTGAATCTTTATTTGCAGAAGCTGACCACAAAGTATCATGCTGCAGCAGGAGATGAACAATGCAAGCTATGGGGCCAGCAATAATTCCAGAGGGGTTTTCTGTGTGTGTGTAAATATATATGTATATATATTTATATCAGATGAATAAAAAATGAGACTAGCTGGTATATTTCCCCTTATTCACTTAATTTTATCATTCAAGTGGAATTTTAAAGTTGAAGCACGTAAAAACAGATTTGCAGCATTCTGATGCCACTGATTAGCCCACTAAACAGAAAGGAACAGAAAAGTCTTGGCACAGCAGAAAAACAATATTGGATTTCAGGAAGCCACACACCTTTTAAAAAATTCTTTAAGTGGCATACCCCCTTCCCTATTTCAGTTTCAAGCTATTGATATCTTTGTTAGTCTCTATAAGTGTCAAATTAAAAAAGACAAAGCTGTTTGCATTTCCTCTTTTTCAAATACAGTTTCCCATAAAAGTGATGCAGAAAAGATGATGTGAAAGCTCCCAAATGCTCTGAAAACAAGTAATTACCTGAGAAAAGGCAATAAAGCTTACCTGGCTAACTTGATTTAAAGCTTCAGCTAGCAACTTCTGGTTTATTCCACATAAGTTTGCCACCTTCTTCTGGCATTTATGATGCACATTCATTCCACATTCTAAAAGAAATGTAAGGATTGTTATCCAAGCATCAGGAAAATGCTGACATTACAACAAACAGGGGTGTTCTGTGCAGTTCAGAAACCCTTTTTTAAGACCAGACTGGACATGGACCTGTCATTGCTACCAAAATTGTAGTTTTTATCCTTTAACACAATGAAGGCTAAAAAAACATTTCACAAGGGAAAAAACCTCCAATCATCATTACTTTATTCTCAAAATCTGTGACAATGAGGATCATACTGCCTTTTTGTGGGGGAATTATAAAAGCAATATTTACAGTAAACACTTTGAATGCACTTTGAGATGCTACGTTGAGTCAGTCTCCAAATTTCAGCTATTCCCAAGGCAGTAATTTTGATAATGCTCAAGATTACGCCTTTGCAGTGTTTCCTGGCTCCTTCAGCAGCTCACTTTACCTGAGCTGTCCCATGAGCCCAGTGCCTCTGTCTCTCTTTTGCACAAAAGCTTTTTCACCCCATACGGACGAGACGAATCCCACCCTACCCGACACAAGGAAAGGCACAGTGTGCACCACCAGCAGTCCCAGTGGGGGAACACTGGAAAAGCACAGAGAATGCCAGCTCCCTCCTCCTCCTCACCTTCACACTTGAGCCCCTGCCTGACCAGTCCCCAGAGCAGGCTGCCACAGTGGTCACAGAAGGTGGGGCTCATGTAGTTGTAGACGCGGAAGCGGTGCGGCATGTCGATGTTGAAGCGCTCCTTCTGGAACTGAGCACAGGCACAGCCATGTCACCTCAGCCCTGCTCCCTGCCACAGCCTCTGCCCACACACACACAGCACCCACCCTCACTGAGCTTTCAGATGCTTGGCTCACTTGGAAGCTTTGCCCACTGCCTGTTACAGGACTTTGCGCAGCTTTAAGCAAAGACAGAACCCTGGGTTGCACAGCCAGGCATCTCCCAAATGGAGCTGTCAGCTTCTGTGCAAGGTTTTGTTAGTTCAGCAATGTTTCATTACATAATTACACTCTAAATATATTGTTTCAGCTCTTACCATTGTGTCCCTGCTGTTGGCTGCAGTACCAGTACACCTCCCAATGATTTTATCAATGCATTTCTTATGAATAGCAGCATTGCATTCTTCAAGACATGCACAAGGAGAAAAAAGGATTCATTCAGATAATAAATACATGGGATGAGGTATTTGCATTTATGGCAGAATGTGAAAATCACATTCCTTTAGCATCATACAATAGACACAAAAAGTTCATTTTCTATCAAGATAATATTTTTTAAACTGGCTGCTCCGCCCCTTTTCTTTTACCATAAACTTTATTTCTAAACTAAATCACCAATGCCTCCAGCATTTGATAACAGAAGGAAGGACAATATTATGCTTTTGAGTTCTACACTTTGATAGCTCCTCCCTGCTTGGAGTAATGCACAGATCTATGCCAAGTCAAAGGTGATTTTCAATTCAGCTGTAAAACCCCTCAATAGTTGTAATTTACTTTAGAAAAGGTTTCACAAAAAACTGCTGTCATAAATGAGTGTAACTCTTCAGTAGCATTACACACTTCTGAGAAGAATAGCTAAGTCTAAATCTGATACTGGAATCCTAGGTAGGAATCATAGGTTCCTTTGGTTATTGTGCAAAATTGATATCAAACTTCTACTACTTTTTGTAGTAGAAAAATAATGATGATGCATTGTGCCATGCATATCTACAAATTTTTTTCATGATCTCCAGATTCATGTGGAAAGCAGCATAAGAAGAAATTAAAAAAAAAATTTAAAAATCAACTTACGTCTACATTTGTATCCCTGCTTATTGAGTCCCCTGAAAAACAAATTATAAAAAAGGAAATAAAAACATTTTCTGGAAGAAAAGATGGCTGATTTTTATTTTATTTTCACCATGTCAAACAACCAATTAATACATTGGTCTAAGTTTTGGTAATCAGAATCCTCTGTCTTAGGAAAGCAGGGTTTAGAAGATAAGGTCCTGTATTTGATAGACCAGCAAATTAGGAGTAAAACCCAGAAAAAACCAAGGTTTCAATCACATGGAAAATCCTCCCAACCTAACTTAGGACAAAACCAGCCTTACTATGAAAGGGATCCAAATCCTCTGTGGGTCTCTAGGCTGCCATCAGTCACTCCACATCTCAAACCTGGCCATTATTTTCTCAGACCCACCCCTCTTGTTCTCATCAGCAGAGCTGCTGATGATCATGACCAGATATCACCTGATGCTGATGGAGTTTCTGCCTATTATTTCAGTGGCAAAATGTTCAAGCTCTATTTCTCAGTGTGAAAGACAACTGTAGTTCTCAGGTATAAAAATGCTCTTATTGAGTATATAGCTTTAATTTCCCAACACAAATTTAATTGTCATTTTGCCTGAGTATATCTGAAGCAAACTTTGCAGTAATTTAGCCCTTGGAGGTGGGGGAAGCTTAGATTTTCTTTCTTACCATACAAAGTCTCTGCAGACAGAGCAAAATGTAGGCTGTCCAAAGAAGGTGGCAATAAATTCATGACTTTTGATGTAGTGGATTTTGGCTTGCTTGATGGCTCCTCTCCTGTTGATGGTTACTGTCCCCTCGTCGTCCCTCATCGACTGTCTGCAGTCTGAGGGGGACACAAGAAGACACACTTTTAATACTTCCAGGTATTACAAAGGTTAATATTTGCTTCTCTCAAATGTTCAGTTTATTTTCCTGTTTCTGACTCATGTTTCTGTTCATTTTACACCTGCATTCTGCAGACTTTCAGTCCATCAGGGGTGGTTCAGGAGCCCACACTGCTTCCCAAGGTGTTCTGTGCAAGCCCTTCCCACTCCTGCCCACACAGAAAAAGCCTTCAGCTGATGAACTGAGGGCAAAGAGCAGGGATGGAGCACAGTTTTGATAGAGAAGTGACAACCACTGTTGTTTCTTGAAAAAACAAATCTATGATTTGTGTTCTGTGATTTATGTTTAATATGAGTAAGTATTTTATTAGAAGCAGGAAGGTGAGTAGAAGCCTTTCCATCCTGCTGCTCCACAGGCCCTCCTGAGCCAGGACCACAGCAGAAATTCAGATGAACTGCTGCAGGACCTTCTGGGTGACCACAGGGCCATCCTAATGCAAGGTGACTTTCTTCCAGCCTCCAGGATCATTAAGGAGCAAGGACAAAGGAGATTTTCAGTTAGACATTTCCATTTTGCTGTTTCATAACATTCATGTTTTGTCTTTCCACGAGTCACAGTCTCATTCCTTTCCCCTTCTAGCCTCCATAGAGTCAAATTATTCAGTATTACAATAATACTACCTGCTCCCATCTATTGCAGCATCTAATACTGGATCACATAGAAATCATGTGCAGCATTAGGCCAAGGAATAAAACAAAAAACAAATTCTGAGGCTCCAAGTTCAGCTGGCTCACACAGGTCCTCATTAGAGGTTATGGTTATTTTCACTCATTTCCAAGGAAGCTTCTGAGTTTCTTTTATAAAAATGCAAATTTGTGGCTGTAAGACTGAGACACAGACTATTTAGTCTTAAGTAGGAATTTTTGAGTCATTGGGGCTTGTAGCAGAGGTAACCCAATGCAGGTATATCAAGAGACTGGGTAACTGATTTAACCTGAGAACACATTTCTTGTCTGTTGAGGGACAATCCCATCCAGCAGGAAAAGAAAAAGGCTTGAACTAGCAATGAGGAGCTGATCAACTGCTAACTCCATCAGCTCTGGCCAGCAGCTTGTGGGTCCCAGCCTGGAAGAAATGTGGACATAGCTCATGTGTCCCAAGTGCTGTAAAGCTGAGGGCAAAAGCATATTGGTGTGTGCAGGCTGGGAATTTCCACAGCAACGGAGTAAGGAAAGAGCCAGAGGAGCATTTTTCCCATTGTCAATATAATAGTTTTTTTTAATTTGCTCTGTTGCATTGCTTCCTTTTATCACTATCAGGGGAAGCCTTGCTTTTAGCACTGACAGAAGCAGATTTGTGTCCTTTGCCAAGTCACACTCAGTGCAATGCCTGAGCTCAGTACAGAGTTACCCAGGAGCTCTGGTTTTCTGGCTGCTAAGTGCACTTGGTTCTTGTCATTTGTTTTAGCTGGCTGCCACCACTGCTACCCCAGCAGAGTGCTGAACCTGGAACACAATCTGTCATCTGGCACCTTTCTGAGTGTCCCAAACTAATTTATCTGTCACAGCCAGCAGCAGCCACACTGCAGCAGCATGTGCTGTCTTAGAAAAGAAATGGCATCATCAGCTCAGGTATTGAGGAAAGGTTAAGCATATTAGTGAAAAGAAAGTTCAAAAAAGGTCTCCAGGTTTTGCCACTCGTTATTAATGTACTTTTCTGAGAAATTTGCCACCTGGTTCAGAGAAAAACCCACCCTGACAGCCCCTGAAAGGACCTTCCAGTGTGCATGGTGACAATCCCTGAGCCACCCCTGTCCCTCCAGGAACAGGATTCCTTTTCCTTGTTCAAACAGGCTGCTGAATTCAGCCAACACAAACTCTTCAGCTGCTGCACTTCAGCTTGCGGCAGTCTGCAAACTGTGCTATCTGTGTTTGATCCTGCTGAGCAAACACACAGACCTCACCCACTGCTGCTCAAATGCTTCAGGGAAACCACACCGGTGTGCTGCAAGGGAAACAAGGGCAGCAATACCTCACATTGTTTGCTGCAGCAAAGGATGTCTTGGTATGGAGATTTAATCAGTAACAGCAAGGAAGCAGAGAAAGGCCTTTTGCTTCATGGCAGTGTTCTGAGGAGATCACCTGTGATGCAGCAAATTACCAGACAAAAGCCTTCCTGAAGTCCCTAACAAGCAAACCAAGTGTTCAGTGAGGAACAAACATCTCATGCTGAAATACATGGAGCAATTTAGTATTGGTGATACTGTGTGCAGAATTCTCTGACAAAACTTGTTTTTATAGGAAACACCAATGTTTCCTCCCTGTCTGAAGCCCTGATACCAAACTTAAGAGAAATACACGAGATTGACACTTATTTCTTTGAGAGGGTAATTATATAAACTAATCACTTTGGGATTTTTCCTAATTTTTTTTTTATTTTGCACATTTTCCCTAAGTATACTTTAATGGGGAAGAATGCTTGAGCACATCAAAACCTCAAAATCTCCACGTGAGAACACAGAGACTTTACAACCAGCTGCCTTGCCAAAACCAACCAATATAACAAAGAATAGCTGAAAACATTGTCTGGTTCAGAAGCAGCTCAGAGTTTGGAGAGCAGCTGTGAGTCAGGTTCATCTGGAGTTGAGGTGGCTCTGAAATGATGGCGTAATTTCAATTTACTGTGGGCATGTTTAACAAGTTATTTTTAATGCGTAAATTGCCTCTAATGTGTATTGCTCCAGAAAAGTTTTAAGCAGCTCAGCCCACCATGGAGTTAACTGGAGAATAAAGGTTTAATTTCAGAGACAATCAACAACTGCAGGGAAGTAACTTTCACCACCACTGTATGGATGCAGGGTGGAGATGATGGAGATAGAGAAACACAAAGGGAAAAACTTTGCTTCCTGCTTCCCCCTCCAAGCAAGCCAGGATTTCCATAAATGAAATGTTTGTCATGAACAGCACATGGTCAGAAAAGAGCAGGTACAGAACAGCTGAATCAGCAGCTAGGGTCCAGGTAACCTCTGCAGCAGCCTGCAGTTGACATTAATCATTTTGGACCTAGCACACACCATTAAACATAATCTATTTCCTCTGCTGAGAGCTGTGGTTAATATTTATCACTGACATGCTCGTATATTTCAAGGTGTCTTCTCAAAACTCGCAGCTGATCTGACACAAACGCCCAGAACTCCTCTGTGCTGGACATTCATGCAGAAACCACGAAGCAGGGCTGGGAATTGGCAGTGCAGCCCCCCAGGCTGCTGTGAACCCCCCCTGCATTCTCTGCTCAGCTGCAGGGCCTGTCCTGCTGAACATTTCCCAGTGCCCAAGCCACCAACACAACACCCAACCCATGGCTGGAAAACATTTACCACAATAATACTGCTGGGGCTCTGCTGAGCTGTAATGAACCTCAAGGTGAGATGTCACATCGTCTCAAATGAACCTCAAAAGTCCAACAACAAAGGAAAACAACCTCAGGATACCCCTAGTAGTTTTTCTTAAAAAAAGAATTGAAAAAAATATTTACCCTCTTCAGAGTTCATTTTGCATTTTAACCTGCTCATTTCATGGTGCTGTTTGTGGAGAGAAAAGAGAACAGTGCTACTGTCAGAGTCTGGGAACCAGGACTTCAAACAGGGACAGGAAAGGAATTTTCTGAGCTGGTTGCTCAGGCTGAGATTTGTCTGAAACTTTATAATTAATTACAAACCCCACTAACATTTCTGTTCAGTGTCTGTCTCCTTCTGCTGTTCTGCAGCCTTGCACTTGGCTTTGTTTGAAAGTTAAGCGCACCTTCAGGTCAAGAAAAATATTAATCTCTCAGAGCAATCATTAAAATGGAAAACTTGTTCCTGAAAGGAGACTTTCCCAGCATGGACTGTCTCAGAGGCAAACTGCTCTTTAACCTGGTCCTGGAGAAAACTGCTTTAAAGATCATCAGTTAATAATGATTAAAATGTTAAAAACCTCAAGAAACCATTTACAGAAGTAGAAGTTTCCCAAAGCCTACAGTTCTGTGACATGAACTTGCTACGTTAAATCATTCTGGTCTTTGTGCTACTCCTCTTCAGAGGATCAAAGGTTTGGGTTGGAGCATTTATTTGCAATGTCTGCCACAGGCAGGGATAACTTGCACCAGACCAGGGTGCCCAGAGCCCCATCCAGCCTGGCCTTGGACAAATCCAGGATGAAGTCCTGCCATGGCCAATATGTGTGTGTGTTTGACCTCTCCTAGGCATTACTGACACCAATGGCCTGGTAGAGAAGTGTAAAACAAAGCACCAGCTTTAACAAGCCCTGCTTTTCAATCCAGGTTTAAAAACCCCCCAAACCAAACACACTCCAGCCTTTGTAGTGCTCCCACCCACCCAGAGCTGCACTGTGAACACAGCCCATGCTCAGTGCACAGAACTCTTGTTGTACAGCTCAGCGTTTTGCTAAATGCTTCTGCAGAGACCTCTGGTACCTCATTTATGGTGATAAAATCAGGAATAAACTGGAAAATGGGTCTTTTCTCTTTTTCAAATTACACAGCAAAACCAACAGATATAGCACCTCAATAACAGATACAGATCTAAAGATACAGATCTCAAGCATCTCAAACTTCTACTGAAGGAGCAAATTATATCAGATTTGCTGTGCTCCACACAGCATGTTAGCTACCTTAGGAACCACAGACACACCAACCTGTTATCTATGAAATCACTACACCTGCAACTGTCTGATTCTCCTAAAGAAAAATCAGAAGATAAAGCCCGCAGATGTTTTTGTTCAATTCATGCAATTGCATTTCTGCTGCAGATTAGAGATGGGAGGTGCCACTGAATAACCTCCACATTTGCCAAAATTCTAGAAACAGCATTTTCTCAGTTAAATTATTAAATCAGACCAACATCCCCATGTACAATTACAAGGTTCAGTTCTGGCTCCTCAGCCCTCATCACTGTTATTTATTAAAAATGTGACCATCCTTCCACAACACACCTCATCCATAGAGATAGTTTCTTTAAACCTTACTATCGGCCCATACAATTTCCAGACTGAAATGGCAAATCTGTTATATATCCTATTATTTTTTCACAGATAACTCAGAAAAATGCTGAAGTCTCATGCTTCCCTAACACTCAACACACAGAGAACAACATATTCAACATATATGCGGCTCTCTGGTTCATGTCTCTCTCCCAGAATTCAGAGAATTGAGATATCAAAAGTTTGTATGCAAATTACTCACCTTCTGGCACTTCTAATGGCATTTTAAAGAAAAAATTCACTGCCCCTTTCTGCAGGAAGCTGTAGCCAGCAAAACAGCAATTCAGGATTCAAACCCAAGGCACAAGCACACTCCCACAGCTGCTCACACTGCACAAGACACTCAGGAGAGTGAGGTTCTGCGTTTTCTTACTCCACGAGGTCATTAACCACATTTGAATAAACAAAGACCAAGCAAAGCATTAAACTTATTTCAACTCCCACCTATTAAAACTAAAGCTGCTTTACAGAATTACAACCTAGTTTCAATACTACAACGAGAGAAGGAGGGGTAGAAGGAAAACAATTTCAAAATTAAAACTGAGGTTAACACCCTGTTCTCGCATTTCACACACTAGGAGAAAAGCTTTTGAGTTTCAGCACAAACTCATATTCAAATCACAGTACAGAAGACAAAATGTTTTTTGACAACTCTAAGTCAGGGCTCTGCAGTCTCCATTTTATAGGGTCTAGGAAGAAAAAACATTAAGATTGGTACAACTTTTCATATGCAGCTCTAAATTAACTGGTCAGGACTCAATCTGGAAAAAGAATATTCAAATGAAAAGTCTCAGTGTAGTCTACCATGGAAGAACCATTAATACCAGCTTATTCTGTGATTTTTTTGCTCTAAGAATATACCTGTTAATGGAACAGTAACATTCTTATTTCTCTGCTCTGCACCACTGCAGCAGAGGAAAGCAGTTTTCTCTAAAGGTAGCAGAATGTTTGCTACTAAGAAGAAAGGTTTGAAAAACAGCAGCTTCAGTTTGCACAACAAGCCAAAGAAAGAATTAGTCACTTTTCTGAAATGCTTGGAGCTTTTCAAACAAAAGGTAGCACCTATAACTCAAAGATACAAATGGCAGCAATAGAATAAACCAGGGAATACTTTGAATAAACCAGGGAACAGCTGAAATACCAGTTTCAGAACAAACCTTTTTTAGTATTTTAGAAACACAGCTACCACAGAGCTCAGTGTGCAAAGGCAGGCCAGAGGGAGAGCAAAGGGACAAGTGCACAGGAAGGAATGTGAGCTGTCCCTGAGGGTTTCAGCAGGGTGGGGAATGGAGCTTGGCACAAACACCCTTGCACTGCACCAGCAAACCTCTCTGCTCTCACACTGGTAAGTGCTGATTTAACTGGAGAGAACATTTACAGCAGGGCAATGATGAGCCAAAAATCAGTGTTTGCCTATTTAGCAGCATTACACACTGACATAAGGGAGGTTTACAACCTTGAGGAGGAGTAGTTTGTTAAAATATGTTGATATTTGCAGTGTTCACAATAAAGTATCAGATTGAGTGACTTTCCTTCACAAAATGTAGATGTATAAAAGTCTTGAAAGGCAATTTCCATCACCTCTGTGGTTTAGTTACCAAAAATGTACTGGTGACTAATTTCATTTAAAGCAGAAGGTTAATAGGAACTCATTGCAAATGTCAATGGTCAAAAAAGTGCATTAAGATGTGACTATTAACTTGCCAATTAGAATATAAATGCATGACTTAATGATCTGATTGGTATTTAGGCTTCATCTACCACCATCTGCAGTCCCTAATAAAGGCAATAAAAAGAACTGCAAGAACATTGTATCTATTTTTAAATTATTTTGATTACTGAGTAATATTAATATAGTACTTTCAGAACACAATTATATTACCTTCCTACTAACAGCTAATAATAAATTATGGAAGGTTTTCACTTATGCCATCTCCACTTTTCCACATGTCTGTGTGGAGAGGAGGAAATATGTTTCAATCTCATTAAATAAACAACTGAAAATACAGAAACTGGGTTTGTACAGGTTTGCTTGAGAAACTTCTGGGTGTCCAGGAGAAATTGATTTCTGTATATTGCATTAGATATGTATGATCAGAGTACCATTGCCCCATGAAACAGCCTTGCACAGGAAACTATGACAAAGACCAAGATAAATATTTCCTAATATAATGGCTTATAGCAGTTTAAATGCAAACCTGAGAAAAGCTCCCATTTACAGACTCCTGAAAATCCCTTGAAAAATACTTGAAAAAGTATTTTTTTAAAATTTAGCTTTAAAGTGTTGACTTTCCTTAGACACCAGAGCCACAAGCACATAGGCTGGGTTTTGTTGCCATCACAAAGATAAAACATCACCTCTGAAATGTAACCTATGCCCATCACATTCTGTCTTCAGTATCTTCTGCGCAGAATGCACAAAAATGTATGGTACCTTCTCAATGAACTTGTCTGGAGAGCAGAACTGTGAATATGAATGTCTGTGGGGGAAAAAACCCACCCATGCTTCAAAATGTCCTGCTTAGTCTTTTCAGTTCTTTATTAACACATACTATTAAACCTTATAAGACTGGTAGGCTAATCTGGCAGACCAGTTATATTATAATTACAATATTATTCCCAAGAAATAATGGTTTCACGATTCCTAGTATGAGAAAGTTTTAACTACAAGCTGAGCAAGTTGTGAGGTTTACAGCATTTCCTTTAGGAAAGGACTCCCCAGATACACAAATCCACACCAATATTGTTCAAGTACAGTAATAACTGTACTTGAAGTTTCCCTCCTAGTTCATTTCCAAGGAGCCTGGGTAGGTTTCTGAAACAGACAGAAACCTGGTACATCAGATCATTGACTAGATTTGCATTTTAATACTAAACTATTCCCTCATTCCTACAATCAGTTTCTGTAATTAGTGAATAGGATGTCTGAATCCCAGGAAAATCAGACCCACTGCTCCAATCCACAAAAGAAATTCCCACATAAGCTAGAGCAAGAGATTCAACTTCTTTGCACCTAAAAAGGAACAGATAGTATATTTTCCATCACATCAAAACATGAGAATAGACACATCAAAGATGTAAAAGTGCTTAAATGCAACAGCATTTAGAAATGAACAAATCCTGCCATGAGTGCAAATAACAACAACAAAAAAACCCCAACAAAAAACCAACCAACAAAAAAAACCCAACCCAAATAAACACCAGGAAAGCAAATGAATAAAATTAATTAATAAGATTCTACTCAGGTGATTTTTTTTTTGTAAGCTACATCATTCTGTGCTCTGCAAAAAAGCAATCACCTTTTTCACATAACTGACTGAAAAGAAACTATTGACAATACCTGCATCTTCCAAAAAGTACTGCACAGCCATCAGCACCTTCCCCTGAGGCTGAAGGTCAAGCTGTGGAAAGAAAGATAGCAACAGTGAAGTGTGTGGCTGACTGCACCTCTCAGGAATTTAAACAGCTCTTTCTAGGGTATGAAAGTAGACTATGCAATAACTATTTGATTACAATCCTCTTCCACATCTCTCTATGGCAGCTGAGTCAGGGGCTTTTATTCTCCTGCTTTTCCTCATGTGCTGCATGGCTTTGATGTGTCCCCAGGAGTTCAGCACGGTCAGAGTTCACATTGTTTGTCCACAGCCCTTTCCCATTCTGCAAAGAGTTTGCTGGCTTCTGTTTTTACTGTTAGTAAACTCAATCTGCACAGGAACCCAGTTTTAAAAGAGGTCTATACAATCCTTTATATGTTTATTGAGAGTACAAACCATAGTGATATCAAATGCTGTTGCTGGCAATGAAATAAAGTGGTATAATCATAATTTATTTTCCTTTCCTCCTCAAAACCATTACACATGGTTTCTGTGGCAAATCCTCCAGACCAGCAAAAAAAATAAGTGCTTTTTAAGCCAATAGCTGAGGTCAGTTCCTGTGCTCAGAATGTAGCCACTAATTCTTAAACTGCTGCCTTCATAAAAGATAAGAAACCCTTAACCACGTAAGAGTGACTCAATCTTCACTCCAGCACAGAGCAAAGTACCCCTGGGTTACCCTAAATGCAACTTGGGATGAAAAATCCAGTCCCCGGACAAAACCAAACCACAGTTACATTAGATACACCCAGGAACATATCCCCAGAAATCCCACCATCCTACTGGGATAATGAGGGAGTTCATCTCTAAGGCAGGGTCTGACACTCAGAACATTTGCCCAGCAAAGTTTACAGCAGGCCAAGGCCTCAGTTACAGCTATTAATGCCAGGCTGTCTCCCCACACACAAAAACAACCTTACAGGCTATGCTAAGTGGTCTCTCTGCTGGCCATGATGCTCTGTCCAAGTCATGGTTGTGCAGAGGAAGTTTAACACTGATGATGTCAATGTGGTACCTGTTCTGAGGTACCACAGAGGATTTGAGACCACTGAACTGGCTAAAACTGATTACTATTAGCTTTTACTCTTCTGAATAATTGCTCTTGTCTTAGAAATTGAGGTGTGAAAAAAAAGCCCCAAGTGTAACAGGTGAATACAAACTAGAGAGATTCTACTGACCTAGGAAAATCTGTAAGCCTCAAAGGCACAAGGCATTCATTCAGATTGAAAGATGCAAAACTAGGTCAGCAATTTGGAGGAATTAATCTTTTTCCTTACCCAGAACTCTGCTTTGCCATTGCCTTTCTTGCACCTTTCTGCCAGCACTGACACACCCACAGTCACCTCAGACAGGGGCTCTTCTGCTGCTTTCATCAGCACGATCTGGATCACCCGGCCCTCGTAAATGTGGGCGTCAAAAGTCGATTTCCATTCAGGATACATGGTGGGTTTCCTCTGAACCAGAGTTTTTCCTCTCTCTGAAAGCCACAAAAAAACAAACAAACAAACAAACAAAAAAAAACAAAAACAAAAAACCAGAAACTGTAAAATGTACATAGATCTAGCATTTAAACTCAACAAAATAAAAGAGGGAATACTTGTACTGAAACTACAAGCAGATTTACTGTTGCTGGAACAAGGTTTAAATGCTCAGTTCAAAAGTTCATGACATGGAAGGCAAAGCCCACCCTGATGAACATGCAAAAGCAGTGAAGGGGTTAACATGGAGCTAGAGAACAGGAGAGACAAACCCTGATGTGGAACTCATGAGCTGGGTTAGTCAGTCCCAACTTGCCAGGGAACACTTGCATGGCTCCATTCTGGTACAAATCTCCATGAGGTGCCATCTGATCATGGTGAACACCTACTGCTACAAGATAATTTAAGATAAACCTCACACTGATCCAGTTTAAATTGAAACCAGTGTCTGAGAGATGAAAGGCTTCACATTCCATTAATCTATGTCCAAGTTATCCCAACATTTCACTTGTATTCATAAGTCACTCTCCTTGGCATTGTACTCTACCATGACTGCCACTTTTTAAACGATATTTCAGGGCCTTATCTGTCCTCTACAGTCTATGCAGACCTTGTGTAGTAAAGGAATAATAAGAAAGCTAAAATTACCTCAAAAAATGTCCTTTTTTCTTCTTCTTTTTTTTGGATTTCCTTTAAGAACATCTCAGCACACTCCTTTAGGAGTTTTACATTGCTCTACTATTCTTATTAGATGGATTTTCTTTTCCTTTTTGCCAAGAAAGGCTGAATGATCCTTGAAGTCCCTTCCAGCCTGGTATTCTATGATTCTAATACACAGCTTCAGCCACCCTTGCTACCCATTCTACCCATTAAACTGATTTCTTCCTGTCCATATCTTGGGCACAGAAAACAGCCAGTGACTGCACAATCTATGATAAGCTTTGGCATATTTCTAGATCTGAGTCTCTAAGTCCCATCACCACATCCAAAGTGATGATGCCTCCCAAGAAACCACATCCAGCTCTTCACTGTGACTCTGGCACACAGAGCCACCTCCCAGTTTTCCTCTGATTTGCTGCCAAGTCAATTATTCTCCATTTGTGCCCAGGTAACTGAATACAATTTCCTACATGCTACATAATTTCTGCTATTTATCAAGATTTTTTTTTTTACAATAGAAGTGCTTTCTAAGTGCCTCTCCAGCTCTGAATGATCCATTTACTGTTATGATATCAAGGCAGTTGTAAAGCAGATTAAATACTTGGACCCTTCCCCAGGAAGCTGCACTGTGGTCTGTTAGGTACTTAATATATTAAAATCTTCCTGGAATCTCAAGGCACAGTCAGTGTTTATTGATGCAGAGCTTGCTGGATGCACTCCACTCAGCTGTGCTGAGCTCTGCAGACAAGCCCAGGGAATGGTGTCCCTGCACTGCTTTGTTAGCAGCAGCACTGGGAGCTACAGCTCAGACACAGCCCTGAGCCACTTGCCAAAGGAGACCCCAAAATGCTCAGAAACGGCCACCTGAGGGCCTCTCCATTGCACAGCAAACTTGAGCATTCCTCCTGTACTCAGTTTAAAGCTTTTCTCTTGAATTTGAGGAACTGAGCAGACAGAAGGCTCAAGCCCTTCACAGTGCAAACCTACCTCCAGAGCCTGGTTCTAAGAAAAAAAACTTGAAAATATTGTCACAGAATCACTGAATTGTTTAGGTTGAAAAAGATCTTTAAGATCATCAAGTCCAATCACTAATCCTGCACCACCAAGGCCATTGTTAAACCATGTCCCCAAGTGCCACATCTACACATTTATTTAGAGATTATTAGGACAATAAAGGTGAGGAAGGGGATAAAAAGCAGGCTGTTTGCACAGCAAGGCTTTTACATTGGCCTGCTTTTTGGATTGCTGAAGCCAGACCCCTTCATCAAAAAGGCACAATTCAGAAGGCATCCTTGGCAATAGGAGACTGAACATTTGCAGAACCTTTGACAGTAATTCAGGGTTTGCAGAAACAGCAGCAGTTTGTAAAGAATTTGCAAGATCTCTTTGTAAGATTCTTAGAAGGGGAAAGAATGATTCCAGTCTGTTCCCAGCCTCTCCCCTCCCTAGTCCCATGTCCCAATTAATATCTGCTCTGATCAGTCAAGTCTATACATTTTTACCCTACATAAAACATAGAGAAGGTGTCTCAGTTACTGGAAACAGCTTCCAGCCCAGCCATGCTGCTTTTGTAATTACAATCATGCTAATCAAGGTTTGTCATGGGTCACAATCCCTGTCTGCAAATGAACACTGGAGGGTCAGCAAAGGACAGCCTTCAAGGACACTATTCCTGCCTCTGCTGTGCTCAGCTTGGCTTCTCTGCTCACACTCCTGACTTCAGAACACACCCCATGTTTGCAAACTGGCTCCATGCCTAATCATTAGGCTCTATGAGTTTCTTCTTCCTATACGATAAATTTTTCCCTGATTGTGTTTCAGCGTTCAAATCCAACAAAAAAGCTGTTCCAGATCTTGTCAAACTGACAACAGGACCATCAGACTGTTTTCCTGATTACTCCAATCACTCATCTCTCCAAGCAGTTCCCTCTCCTCCCCTTTTTTTTTAGTATGTCAAAGACACACAGAAGCAAAGACTGGGAAATATTGGGACAATTCTACTTTTCAAAAGCAAATGGCTGGGAAAAAAACCAGTGGACTTATTTAAATTATTTTCATTTCTCCACATATTCTGGCAGCTGCAACACCTTCAACATCATGTCGATCATGTCTTCAGAGGTTATCCCAGCAGATTAGGAAACTACTTTGGAGCTTAGAACATTTGCTGAATGACAAAACTTTGTGGAAAAGGCACCATGCCTCGAATTTCAAGCTTAAATGCAGCTTTTACCCGCAGCAATAAGGGAAAGACCAATCATGTTGTGAGGAAGAAGAAACTTCACCCTTTACTGCATTCTTTGATGTTTTGTGAATCTCTAGAGCCATAGCGCAGAATTAGAGCTGCAGTCTAGCAATACATCAATTCCCTCTCATCCTGTTTGGCTGCAGTGGTGTATTCTAGCCAAATGTCACAAGCTATTATAAACCTTTGGACCAGTTTCTGTAAAGATGAGGTCTCTGAAGGCTGAGGGCCTGTTGAATCACTTGGTCTGTTCAGTTGGAGAGACTGAGGGGAGACCTCAGTGCAGTTACAAGCTCCTGCTCTGGGTGACAGTGACAGACCCGAGGGAATGGCCTGAAGTTGTGTCAGGGCAGGTGTAGGTTGGCTATTACAAAAAGGTTCCTCCCAGAGGGTGGTGGTGCCCTGAAGAGGCTCCCCAGGGAAGGGGCACAGAGCTCCCCAGAGCTCCAGGAGCCTTTGGACAGCGCTCTCAGGCACAGGGTGGGACTGCTGGGGATGGCCAGGCAGGGCCAGGAGCTGGACTCAGTGATCATTGAGGGTCCCTTCCAGCACAGCTCATTCTGTGTTTCTGTGTAAGAAGACCTTCAGTGTGAGTAATTTCAAGCAAACAACTCAGGCAAAGTACCTCAGTTACTACAACAATAACAAACTGCACCTCTCATCCTCCAAGCCAATAAAGAGTATTTGCTGCTCTGTATTTCAGTTCCCTCAGACCTGCTCCTGTCCTGAGTACTAATAAAGAAACCTTGCTTTAAGGTGAAGGTAGAAAAAACAGCCATTATTATTTCTCCCATTCCAAAATAAAAGATCACATTGAAGTGCTTGGCACGATAGGAAGAGAAGGACTCACTGCCATTCACAGATTAAGGAGGTTTACAGTAGTTCTCAAAAATTTACTGATATTCAGAAAAGCATCTCCATTTGTAACCTCACCTGTAGTGAGAGCTTCCTTCATCTTGATAGCACAGAAAGGCTGGAGTTGTTCTCCATCATTCTGCCCAGGTCCCAGCTCAAAGGAGTTGAAAGATATCCGTAGGAAGGGGGCCATTGCTCAGGATGACACACAGCCTACGTGGAAAGAAAGAAAGACGGAAAAATCAGAGTAAAACACCTGGTCTGAGACACATAATAAAGTGACACATTTCCCAGCAGATATCAAAGCTTCTATTGAAGCTACAATCACATGGCTTCTATTCCTGTATTGCTTTCAGTGGCCATTCACAAATCCTAGGGTGCATCCAGAGCTAGTGATCCAACCTGGGGGCCTCCAAACCTGCACATGATGCCAGCAAAGAGAAGAGGGATAGGTAGAAAGAGCTCCAGAGCTACTGTGTCACCAGTTTTAAAGTGTCAGGAATTACCCCACAAGAATTCAAAACATCTGTGATTTCTCAGTCAGCAAACAGGTATTTCATTACAGTCTTCCTCCAATTTAAGAGCTCTTGAATTTAGAGCAGATTTCATTTATAACTCACAGCACCTTTAGCAATGGAATTTGTCCTGTATGCAAGGAAGGAGGGATTAGGAGGAAAGAGATAACAAGGTAACAGGAAGAGATGGTAGAAAAGAAATTAAGACTTGAAACTGGGCTGGGCTGGTCTTTTGACTGAAGATTTTCAACCTGTCCAGTCAAGCAGCACTAGGAAGAACATTTCGAGCAATCTTGCACGTGCTGGCATTTTTTAATGTAAAGAATTGACCTGAGAAACCATTAACATTTCTATCTCTAAAAAGGCTTTTACAGTCATTTAGAAAAAGGATTAAAATCAAGTCTCTGCAGCAAGACAGCATATAACTCCTGACAGTATAACCTGCACATCTCACACTCTCCCCATGTGGGAACCTTTTTTAATAAATGGAAAAATTTTATTACTAACTTTTATTGAGTTAGTTTTTTTAACTGACTGTTTCCCCACTTTCTTTCTATGGGGTAAAACAAGAGTTAGAAAGCAAATTTAGGATTACTTGGCAGCACTGCTTATTCCCCCAAAGAACAGAAAGCCAGAACTAAAATTCTCATTCACACAGACTCACAATAAAGCAACAACCCTCCCACACTACTCCACTGCTTATTGCAGCTTGGGGCACCATAGATGGAGTTGACCTCACAAAGAAAGAAAAATAGACAGCTTTTGTAAAAATTAACAAATACCATCTGACAGCTGACTTTCACAAGCGCAGCTTAAGCACAGCGCTTATCAGGAGTTCTAATGAGGAACACATTTTAGCTGCTCAGGAGACCCTGTGCTATGCTCAGAACTACACCCCAGTGATCAGCTGCAGGACTTGCCAGCAGCAGATCACATATCATTCCTACTCAACATGGATGTAAAAGAAACCAGATTTCAGCCTTGCTCCCCTCTGGGAAACAGCTCTAAGGCTCCATGAGGCCACAGGTAGAAACAAGCTGGGTAGGTTAACACGGAGCTCCCACTGGAAGGTTTCTTTAACAGAATCACAGGAGAATTCTGCTGCAAGGGACAGCCCAGCAAGAAGTCACAATTTCCAGTAAGCCTTTGACTATATGAACGAAAAATTGGAAAGCACTGACAAAGCTAAACTAACAATTGCACTGATTTCACTCAGCCCATGTTACTCAAGCCAGTGTTAGTCCTGAGACAGAATACAAGGATTTACAATTTTGTTTTTTATCTCCAAGTTATCAGATACAATAAATCATGTACAATGCATACACATTTTGAGTAATCCCACAGCCTTTCTCATTTTCAGAGGCCAAATACATTTGGATGCCATATTTTCACCTCTGTTTCATAGTTTTGGATATGGTTATTTGTTGTAGTTTCATTGTACTCAGCTTCAGTGCATGTCCAATGCTCACTTCTCACTCGGAAATGCTGCACACAAGCAATTCAGCAGTTAGAAGAAAACACCAATATCCCAGAGTTTTTGATGGTGCTCAAAGCCCAAGGTCACAGTGGAAACTAGAAGATAACTTTGCTTTAAAAAGAGCTTAAAAAGAGCCCAAACAAACTCAGCAGCTGCCTGCTCTTGCTAAGTTTCTCCACTCCTACACATTATATGCTTTTTTCACAGATGTAGAGATCTTGAATGCCTGCATGCAAACTCTTCACTGTATGTGGTAGACTACATTGTGACAGAGAGAGGTTAAGTGAGAAAGGAGGGTTTGGATTTGCTCCTCAAATACATCTTCTGATCCTTTCCTATGCTAAGATGTACTGTGAGATAGTTGACAAGGATCAGCTGCACTGCTGTAAACAAAACCATACCCCACTAAAACTGCTTTTGGCAGTGAAACTCAGTGAAAGAGATTAATTTTAAATCAACAAAGTTTCTTAAAATCCCTGCTGAGTACACTCATGTGAGAACACATTTGAGAAGGAAAGACACTGAAAGCAGCACAGAGGCTTTGCTTGTTGCAGTTTAGACAAGAGTCCACCTCTAGTCTCTGTCACTGCTACAGAAGTGACAGCACAAGTGCTGAATCTTGTTTTAAAGGCTGTATCTGTCAAGAACTGAAACTGCTGAAAAACACTAGCTTTGAATTGAGGGAGACTGTAAAATCTACTCATATTATCTACACTGCAGCTATGAAGTGTTAAAGCCAAACTGTTTTCCCTAAAGGGCAAAATTTTATCCAAACCAAATGGTGGAAAAACTGAGATGTGAGCTCCAACAATACTCCAAGTCTAAATGACAGGTTCAATATCTCAAACAGTTTCAAAGTCAAAGTACAATCTTAAAAAAAAAAAAAAACCTACCCAAAAAACGAAGGGAAAAACATTCCAGTAACATTACTGGAGATGAAGTACCTGGTGGTGGCCACACCTGGGGGCTCAGAGCACACCATCAGATGCTGTCCTGCACAACATTCACTTTGTCAAGGATTCCTGACCTTCTCTAATGCAAACTAAACCCATGTTCTATGCTATCAGGGACAGATTCTGCAAAATCCACTGTACTTTCAACTGAGCTTTAAAATTGAGAGTTTTTGATTATTTAATATGGAAAGAAAATCAACACTGTTATTATCAACTACGGAGAGAGAGGGGGAAACTGGAAACATCTTAACATCATCAATGTCAACACCTGCCAGATGAACAAATGCTCAATTTTCCCACTGATGTGTTTGTAACACGCAGTTTTAAAGAAACCTTCAAAGCAAATTAAAATATTAAATATTCCTAGGATAATTTTATCAAGATTTGCTGGCACAAAATTCACATTAGATTAAAAACCTTGTTCACAGAGACCAAAGGGACAAAGGGTAAATTCTGCAGTGTTCCTCCTTCCAGCAGTGCCCAGCTCTCAGGGGCTGGGGGGAAGGTGGTGCTTGCCAGGGTTCCTTTGTTGCTGTAATTCTGCCTTGTTATAAACAGTGAGGACAAGCCAGCCCTAACACAGCCCAGAGACAAAGACATGGTTGTAACTTTTACACAAAGCAGGAAGGCACATCAAAGCAGTGGATGATCTGGAGGAAAAGCAGTGGATGATGTGGAGGAAACGCTGACACTGGCTGACAACAGAGCACTGAAGAGACTGAAAACCAACGGGCCCAAACAGAGCCAGGCTGTTCCATCACTGATAAGGACCATGGATCCAAGAGAAATACAACTGAGAAAACTCCCCTGCAGGTTTGTGCCTCTGATTTCCTTGTATTAGACTGTGACATGTTTTGCAGATGGATGTAAAGCTGCAAGGCATCCCAGCTGTTCCATGCTGTCCCACAGAACTGCTCTGGGTGCCATGAAATGCCTGATTCCTGCTGAGGCTCCTTCCAAGGCCACACAGCTGCTCTGGGAATCACCAACAGCACCACACCCCATAAACCATGCATTCTTCCCTGGAAAGACGAAGCAGTAACTTTTTCCTTCTTTAAGATGCAAAAGTATAGATTATATTCAACCTTTTTTTTTTTTACACAAGGGTTTCCTGTCCTCTATTCTGGCAACAGACAAGAAAGACAGCACCAAATTACTGTCCAGCTTATTGTCCCCACAGCACTTCTAAACACAGGAACAAGGGTCTCTGTGGTCTTTGTGTACAGCCTGCAAAGCTGATTGTGCTGCTGGCATGGCAATCATACAGCATTGTGTAATGCAAATAAAGATGCTGGAAGAGGGATTAGCATCCTCCACCTGTGCAGACTGGGTGTTTTTATTGTTCCTATGTGTGACATCCCACACTCCCTGCACTTAGATCCTTTCAGCTGATGGTCCAAGAGAGAAAATGGTCCAGTATCTGTGCTGTAGGACTGAACCAAAGGAATATGGTGCTAACCACTGTCTACACTGCACACCTAGGATTAGTCTACAGAGACTTTTTGCAGGTTCTGTTTCAAGCCCTGGCCTTTATTTGATGCTCTGTATGTAAAAGTCAATCTAAAAATGAAGTCAGTTTACAAGAAGCTTATTGTATTTGCTGTTATGAGCCTTGTCAAAAAGACACACAGCAGCAGACTTAATCAGCTGGACTTGTCTAGGCACTATTGCTACCCAAATAAACCCTAAAAAATATACTTATATCCAATCTGAAATCACTTTACATCATGATGCTGAACACTCAAAACCACCAGGGATAGCAAAAAAACCCATTATCCTCAGGTGCTGCTCTGAAAAATCCACAGAGGCCTTAAGAAGTGCTCTCCACAAAAGAGAGCTAAACAGACATGTTGTATGTAGGTCCCTGCAAACAAAAGAATTCTCCAAAAATCCTGTCCCTGCAGTAGCATCACTTGTGCTTTTATTTAGGTTTACCCATTTGTCATTTAGGTTTAGCCATTAAGGTACAGCTATCTCCTATGAATGGCTTAATTTAGAAATTAGAATTGTGGGACTATACTCATGAAAGCAAAACAGATGCATATGGTGATATTTAATAAGTGCAGAAATCTTCAAAAAGAAAAGGATAAAAAGAGCACTTTTAAAACAGCCCAATCAAGTAGAATTTCTGCAGTAATAATTCTAAAACAGTGTATCTTCATAAAATGTTTTAAAATTATTACACAACTCTATGAAAAGTAAAAAAAGGCAACAAAAATTTTAACTCACAATTCAATTTACTTCCTGTTAAACTTACTGCAAATGATTTTCTTTTTCTGGCTCATAATTTCAAAATGACAGTTCATACATTGAATTCCAGTGCAAATGATGCAAGTTTTGGAGGTTTATATTGTCCTTTTTTATTTTACTTTTTTTTTTTAAAAGTACAAGTAGAGTGGCTCAGGTTCCTAAGCTTAGCTTGGAAAAAGTGTAGTTACCATTTCCTTCCCTTCCTCCCCCAAGTATATTCTCTTTCAGATACTTCTGCTTTTGCTCGGCTAGGCCAAGTCCAGAAACAGAAACAATTACATAACAAAATCTGTCCCTGTGTTGCAACAGTTTGGAGAAGAATCCATCCAGATAAGCCATGTAGCAAGAGATGTTCCTTGGTTTCATCCCCCTTGGCCAGAAGCACAGATATTTCCAAGTTTCCACGCTTCTTTGCTCAGCAGTCCCCAAACTGCCCAAATCTGTGGCTCCTCTCTAAATTGCTGGTATTTCCCCAACAGCCTTCAAGGCAAAAATAATTACTGATATTTTCCCTTATCATTACAATGAGAAGCTTTTCAAAATATGAGCACCAGAAATTGTTCTAAGCAGAGAAACTCTTTCAGTCTTGACAGCACAAACTCCTGGAAGCTCAAGAGGATGCAGGCTGAGGGGGGATGCAGATGGGAGGCAAGCAGGAGGTAAAGCAGACCCAATTTTGGGAGCTTTTAGGAAGACACAGAGCCCAATTTATTTGAGAGTAGGATAACATGAGTAGCTCAGTAACAAGAGTTGACTGCTCTTAAAGTGGTTTCAAGTGCATTGAAGATGAAAAATCTGGATTTTACACCCAAAGATCAGAAAGTGAAGGAAATTGTGGACTCTGGAATAGGCAGCAGGCCAGGCTGTCACAGAGCATATGCTGCAAGATAAAACCAGCATTTTACACCAAACATCCTTTTTCTTTGGAAACAGAGAGCACTTGGAGCAACAATTGGCTTTTCCAAAATTCCACAACCACTGCTTGGTAGGGAGAAGAAGGAAGTACTGTCAGCTGTTTTTTCTTTAGAAGTACATAAGAATTAGCCATTTAAAATTTCTTTTTAGAGCCCTGAGTTCTCCTTCCTCTGTGAACACACAGGACTAACCATGGACAGGCCACTGTCACCATTGCCAAAATCAAGCTTGAAACAAAAGTGCAAATGAATCCCCTTCCTCAATTTCAAACCCAAACATCACACATTGGAAACACACAGGAGAAGAAAGGCTGCCTGAAGCCCAAAGGCTTTGTTAGTTATTTCTGATAGCACAAGCTGGTATCATTTGTTGAGCACAGCTGAAACAACATTTTGGAAGGATTAATACAACAGGGCTGGCTGGACAGACCCTTAGGAGGCTCCAGGTGAAGGAACCATTCATTAATACCAAGTCACACTCTGAAATGGGAGCATGTCCAAAATGTTTTGATAGGAGGCAAACCATGGCTCTCCTCTATGCAATGCATAATTTAAGTCTAATTAGGAAGTTTTTTTTGTCTTTGACATGGGGAATAAGTAGAGGTTGAAGTTTTTTCCCTTCAATTAAGTAACACAATCCCTTCCACATGAGAGGAAAAACCCTATTCTGTGAAAGGGATGAAGTTACACTTCTCTATAATAATGGCCTGTAGCCAAGCTCTGCAGCAGCTCTGGCTCTGTGTCATTAGGGAGGGCACTGAAGGAGCTGGGCTGAATCTGAGCCCCTGATCAGCTCCCACTTCCTCAATAATGGTCAAGAAATTGGGCAGCTTTTAGCCAGCATGACTGAATTGCAACACTGCACATCAAGTTTATCATGTGGATAGGAGCTCTCCAAAGGAAGCAAGGCATTCTGCAAAAGGCTTCATGGACCTTTTTGTAACAGCCAGTACATGAGGAGAGCTGAGCTACTCACAGCTTTCAGAAGGACCAAGCCAAAGGAAAACAGCCAAAGAAAATCCAGTGTACAGTAACTGTTTAGGTACCATGATCAAGTGGACAGGGATCCACATTCAGGCACACTCCAGTAACACATTTCTCCTCTAACAGAGGAGATAAATGCCAAGCCCATCCGCCAGTTCATTCCTGATGAATACTTTTATCTAGGTTCCATTGTAACATCCAAGATTTTCTGGCCTTCCAGCACCTAAGGGGGCTCTAAGAGAGTTGGAGAGGGACTTTGGACAAGGGCCTGGAAGGACAGGACAGGGGGGATGGCTGGCCAATGCCAGAGGGCAGGGCTAGATGGGATATTAGGGAGGAATTCTTGGCTCTGAGGGTGCTGAGGCCCTGGCACAGGGTGCCCAGAGAAGCTGTGGCTGCCCCTGGATCCCTGGCAGTGTCCAGGGCCAGGCTGGACAAGGCTTGGAGCCACCTGGGACAGTGGAAGGTGTCCCTGCCCATGGCAGGGGGTGGAACTGGATGAGCTTTGAGGTCCCTTCCAATCCAAACCATTCCAGAATTTTGTGATTTTCTGCTCAGTTATAGGCTTCCTGGAAATTGAGATGTATTTCCCAGAAAGAATAGCAGATAATGCCAGCAACATCTTTTCAAACCAAACAGAAAACACTGCCTTTCTCTTCAAAACACTGGAGGAGTTTTATGCTTGTGTAGTTTCTTTGTATTTTCCACTGAGTTCCCTTCACACTGAAAAAGCCAAATACCATAAAGATAGTAAGTCAACTACAGTTTAAGATAAAAAGGAATTTTTATTTTCTCTTATTTCAAATGTACTGGGTTAATGAGTCTACATGAACCATGAAGAGGGAAAAATGGAAATAAAGAAACTGGACATTCAACAGAATTATAACGAATGCCTTCTAATATGTTGTATGAGAAAACAATTTTAGTTTGCTCTTTTGAAAACATCAGCAGATCATGCAGTCTAAGTGCCTCTCCAAGTGCACAAGCCTCCAAGTCAAAAATTTATCCTACTGCCAGCACTTATGACCTAATCCTCTAAGTATCTGGAAAACCAGAATATTCATTAGCTGAGAGAACTGTATCATCATTCATACAGGCTGGAAAGCTGCTGCTCAGATAACCTCATCAGAGGGAACACAATTCAGCCCATGGATATGACCAAGGCTTTTCAACTAAAAGGGTGCAAGTGTTATGAACCAAAAATTTTGCTCATTAACTGCGTATGGAGTTGTAGGAGTAGATCCAGTCCCTCCTCCTGACTGCATCTGGCATTATTTGGGTTGTTTGGTTTGGGTTTTTGAGATGACCTTGAGGGTCCCTTCCCACCCAAACCATTCTGTGTTTCTAAGATCGGCTGGATCTGCCTTTCTGAGCTTGATACTCCTTCTTGCTATTTCCTGGCACTCAGAGGCTGCTCAGGGCAGGTAGAAATCATCCTTTTGTTCTTTTGTTCTGGTTGTTTCATTACTGGGAATGTGAAAGCCAAAAAACCAAACAAGAAATGTAAATAACCAATCTTGGCCAACTTAATCAAGACCTTCTTCTATGGTTTATAAACTGAAAATAAACAGTGAAGCTGTACATGCATCACTACCTGTGATTCTGTGATCTCCCTTCTGCAATGAAGAGAGAAAAGAAGCACAGCTCTGTTCCACTGAGGATGTACAGGGAGATGTTAAATACTGAATGGCCACAGGGGTTGATCAGAAGAAACTGGAAAGAAGCAATCATAACCAAAACTTATTTTTAATTAATACAGCTTTGCTCCTGCTGTAATTTTGAGGTTCAGCCCTCAGCTTGCAAAAAGAGATAAGAAAATGGAATCACAAAAGATTTTTAACTGTCCCCTCCCATCTGAATCACCTTCTGGAAGAAATGAGCATATAAAGCTCTACAGCAGACCTGGCATTCCCAAAAATACAGTGAACAGGCACAGCTCATTAACGGCAAGTTGAATTTAAGCATAAATAGATCTCAAGAGAAATTTGGTTACTCAAAGGTAGCACAGAGTTTGCATAATAGGCTGTAAATTCAGGGTGAGACGTACAATTTAATACCACTTTAAATTTCTTCTTTTTTTAATCATTCTGATAAGAAGTTGAGATAGCATTTATTTTTTGCCTTTTCCTGAGTAGTGTGGTTTAAACATATAAACTCCACACTCTGAGGGATCCAAATACTTAGGATTCATGTCAGCTAATAGCCATATTGAATGATTTTCCAGTAAATGAATGGAAACACATCATTTGTGTATCCTTATGGGGCAAGAAAACCTTTATGCCTTGAAACATCTGGAACACAAGCCAGTAAATGAGAATGAAAAAGATAAACAAAAATCCCTGGAGCTTCTGATAAGCCAGAACCTTGTTTGTAAAGACAGCCATGTCAGGGCATGCTCAACTAAAACTGGAGAATCACTTAAAAATGAGTGTTTTGCTTTTCATATGCAAAGCCCTACACACACAGAGAAACACAAACCAAAGAACCAAAGAACTTTACTTCGCAACACTGCAAGTCAGCACCTGCTTTGTTCCTTTATTGGGTCACTGCAGTGATGAACATGTTGGTAAACAACAGACTACATTACTTGTCTAAAAAAATTCTTTCAGGAAGATTTATGCAACTGACTTGCCAGGGTATCTACAGATTATCCAAAAAGCAACTGCAGACAAAGTCTTTGATTACAGTTGTACTCTCGTGTCCCAGTTAATCCCCAGAAGCAACAGAGTGTTCAATGATTTTCCTACAGACAAGCTTTCCTGGCTCATTATGGCCTCTCACTTTCTCCATCACTAAATGGATAAATGAGTTAAAGTCTTGGTCACTTTCCCTGCACCTTCCAATTATTTCTGAGGGTTTTTTTGCTGCACATGTTTCTTCTGCCATAGAAGTGCTTCTTTGCAATAACTTTTATAGCAACTTTTTTTTAATAGAAATGCCACATCCTAATGGTCTGCTTTCCAACCACGCTGGGATACTGGGGGTGATAGCAGGCTGTGGGGTTTTTGGGTTTTTCTGTGAGATCATTCAGTTAAAAGGGATGGGGCGTGGCTGCTACTGGCACAGAAAAACTCAGAGGAAAACCAAAGGGCTGTAAACCCCACAGCTCCTGAGGGAGTAGCACACACCATGGCACAATGCTCTTCCCAACCCTTCTGGGGCTTGAATGGGGACAGGGAGGTCACAGAGTGAAGCCCACAGGAACCAGAACGCTCCCTGCACTTCCAAATGAAAACGTTCCTGCATGGAAAGATGGTCCCAGGGCAGCTGAGTGGGAAATTCTCTTTCCACATGGTGTCATTTGTTTGAGTAGATCTAGCCTTAATGGTCTGCCCAGTCCTGCCTCCAAATCTTTCCTCTGTGAATTTGAGCAATCCACACTGCCTTGATTCTTTCCCTTCTCCAGTGCCAAGAGGCTCTTTCACACTGTTTACTATGCAGCTTGCTTAATCACAGCTTGCTTAATTATAATTACTTTGGCATTTTGTCTATCTGAAATACCTTTCACTTCCACGAAGCAGCAAAAGAGTGAGTAGTTAGTGCTGGCCAGGAGCTCTCCTGATGTCTGCAGCAAACCCAGCACAAATCAGCCCAAAAAGATTCCTTTCTGCCTGGTGGTTTGCAGCACTCAGCACTCCCCAGGCCACAGGATGCTGGCATTTCCCCACAGGTCAGGGTATTTGCTTCTACTACACCACCAAATACATAAATCCTGGGGTAAATGATGTTTTTCTCATATTAGCAATTACAGCTGAACCCACAGACACGCTTTGTGACCAGGACTGAGAAGCAATTCGCACAATTAAGAAGAGGTAAATAGATGCCCATAACCCACTTCTTACAAAAAATTAGTCCACATCTTGGATAATTTGAGAGTTCCCAGTACTGAGTAAACAGAAGTTAAATCAACTTCAGCCCAATGAATTAGTTTTGTGGGAAAGAGCTGCAGACAGCTACACTGCCAGTCTTTAATAGACAACCCCATTCTGCTCCTGTGGGACTACTAAAAAATTAAAATATTTACTGAGACCTGAAAAACAGCTATATTGAAGAATTTATTTGAAAATGCTTAATTAAAAAGTGGTCTGGTAAATATAATTTTTATGCTCCTATGATGTATCTCCTTGTCCCTGATGCAGTTTTCCAAGCAGAGCATAAACGTTTTCCTAACTGCTCTAAAACAAAATCCACCTCAGAAAATGAAGTTATGAAACCTATTTCTGACAGAAAATCACTTAAAATTCATCTGAGGAGATGTCAAAGGAGAAAAGAACCTCACGATTCTCTCACAGCTGTCAGCACCCCACCTTCATCTTTGATGTGCTCTGAGGACCTGCAGCAGGTGAGATGTGCAAATATGGATCACACGCACAAAGATCGGATATCCTGAGCAAGGAGAGTAATTTTCATAATTACCTCCTCTCATTAACATTATGTTCCACCAAAGCAGCAAGGCTTTTTTTAGTTTTAAAATGTTATGAGGAAAACATTGCATAAAGCCATCTTGATTTCCAACACGTGTCAATTGAATATTGTAAAGTTTGATACAATCTTGACTACAAAACACCTAAAACTACTTAGAGCAGCTGCCTTGCCAAAAGACAAAATTTAACTTCTATAGCTTGTGTAAGTGAAACTGAGGGAAGTTTCCAGTATTACTGGAAATACTGGAAATAGTGTATGTCATGCAGTATTTGCTCAGTGGTAGAACTATTTCCCCTATTTTGTTAGGATTACAGATTATAGTTGAGTATAAAAAAATATGGTAGCTTAAGTAACAACTTACACATCTCAAGTAAATAATACAAAACTTTTCAGGCTGCTGTCATTTTCTTTTCCAGAGGAAGAGTTAATAAGGAAAATGGAGAATAAACTCTGTGTGGCTGACTTCAGACATTACCCTCAAAAACTACGCAGAAACCTCCAGAGCAAGGCCTGCATCTGTCCTACCATTACTTACAGGGTAAAAGGCTACCTAGAAATAAAACAAGAACTTCTCAAAGAAGAATTAAAGAAAAAGAAAAATTGTGAAGATAGATTCTTTCTTGTTATTGCAAGTAAGATTTTTCTAGCAATAGCATTCATTTACAGTGGATGATGGACAGGCAGAAAACACCCATATGGCATTAGAGAATTAAAACATGAAAATAGTTCCCTTTAAAAAAATGGAATCATATTACTAATTAATTTAAAATGGAATCATTTGCTAACAATATTCTTATCAACCCACCTTAATGCCTAGAATTGATATCATAAACTGGATTTGTACACTGACCTCTTTCAAAATGCTTAATGTTAGCTACAAGGCTCAGTGCAGTGTAGCTAAACATCAGAATACTTTTAAATTGGGGCATTAGAAGTTACAAGGTTTTAAATCTCTAGTTATTCTTATAAAACCTCCTCATGTTGCTACCAGCTCTGAAAGACTCGGATATAACAAGTAACAAATACTACATGTATTTAGTACAGTTCTGGAGCAGTGATACATAGTGTAGGCACTGCCCAAGAAAGATTCTTCACCCTCCCCAAAAGTAGATCTCAGCAATTATCTAGTTTTACTTTCAATCTTTGAACAAAATTAAAATAGAAGCACTTTAAGCATCAATCTGTACTATTGCATAATCCAAAAGCAGTTTAGGAGACTTAAACAGTAGTGGGGTAGAGCTGTTTCCATTGTTTGTAACTAACTTCCAACACCATGTTAAATCTTAGGACAAGCAACTACAATAAACTCTGCCTACAGAAGAGAAAACACTATTCAGTTTGGTTTTTCTTGTCAGTAAATATTTTGTGGCTCTTGCTTAATTCAGAACAAACTTTCAGAATGCTCTACAATAAAAACATTAATTTCTGTTCTCCAAACAGAGGATGATTAGAATCTCTAAACAACTTTCAGTAACAAATTTTAAAGGCACAATTTGAACTCTTCCAGCATCTCCTAGTGAAGTTACATGAGCTACACAGAGGAAAAGCCACTCCAGGAAGTTGTAAGGAGTTCAGTGGAACACAGCATTACATTTAAGATCTTGGCATGAGAGAGTCAAAAGATCAAGGTTTCATTTGTGACCCATTTACTGCTGACCTCCCTTCCTCTGTTCCCTTTTCCTATCATCACCTGCCTACCAGAAAGTGGAGCTGCACAAATGGTTACTGACAGGCTTGGCTACTTAGCAGCAATACCTCATCATAGCTAAGGATTAGCATCTAAAGTCTCAAAAGTCTTTTACCATTTCTTCCAAAAACACTCAACAGAAAGAGTGAATATTATACTTTCAGCAAGGTGTCAGGATGGCAGGTTACAGGCTCCTAACACCAATTTAACACATTTCTGAGGCAACAAGTGACTGAATTTATATTCAGAACTTTTCCTCCTGTCCCCCACAGCAAAGAGACTCAAGAGTCTATCTGCAATTTTGGAAAGATGCATTATGCATGCAGGTTAATTAAATTGCTTCCATGACCAGACAGGGACGAGCCTCTCAGGATTCCTCCTTGATGTGAGTAATTCTTGTGGAAACTCCCAACTTCCGTGCTTACTCATAAACCAAGGAGCCAGAGTGCTGAGTAAGGACACAGCTCAGAACTGCACAGACAGGTAATCTGCCATTACAAATACTCATTAGAGCATTGCACTTCCTAAAGCTCCCTTCTAACATCCTTTTTTCAATCTGAAACAAATTTACCAAACTTAATATCCAAGAGGAATCTCAGGAAGTTTGTAGAATATCTACCCATCTCTGAGATATATCTTTATAAAATTATAATAATTTTTTAAAAAATTGTTTACTTTTAAGGGCCTTTGAAAAAGTGGGATGTTTGAATCAACCTCAAGGACAATCCATTGAAGAGCTGAAGGGCAGAAGAATAGAACATTTGCATTTTAGTATGGGATGAGACTAAAGGCCAGGCTTGATGTAGATGTCAGTAGCATCTTAAGTGACAATTTCTCAGTTGACATCTTACACAGTGTTAAGTGAAACCTATTTTTCCTACAAAACTGTTGCCCTGAAAACCCCCGGGCTTCCCCTACAATAAATAATGACAAGTAAACCAAGCTGAATACAAGGAATGATGGAGAATGGAAATGCCCAGGGAAGTGAAAAAAGAGAACATAAAATAGAAAGACTAAATTTATTCTACTTGATTCTCTTCCTGGCTTTTTACCCATCATTAGCAAGAGTTTCATGTTATCTACTCACCCACCAGACTAGAGGGTACCCAAAGGCAGCCAGTGACAAGACCAGCCTTACAACATGTTCATTCTTTTATTCATTCCCTTACACACAAGTCAGGAATCATTTCGACAAAAGTTTCACAACACCTCAAAACCAAAAAATCCTTTACCTGGAGGATCCCTACAGCCCAGGTTCTCTGCTTTTCCTCCTGGGGCCAAGGCCCAGCTGGCCTCAGTTTCAGGAGGAAACTCTCAGGTAGGAAACAGCAGCATTCCTTCAGGTTTCAACATTCATTGGACTCACTACCAGGAATGACTGAAACCTCATTTTCACATCCAAACATCAACAATGGGGAGAGATCAGACTGCAGAGAAACATTGGTGATCTCTGCTACTACAGGGAGGGGTGTTAGTAAAAGTAGACAAGGTCCCAAGTTGAACTGTACTGTTTTCCTTTGAATCTGATCCTGAATGCCCTATGACACTGAGAAACCTTTTAACTTCTCTGCTCCTTAGTTTGCTCTAATAAAACAATATATAGACACTTGGCAAAGTGCTTTGTGAAGACTCACAACAGAAACTTTAGTATTAAAAATAGGATTTGTCAACACCAGCTCTCAACTCAATTTCAAACATATGTATTTACAGAGGAAAGCAAAACGACTTGGTCAGAACGAATCCTACAAATAACAGATACACGGAAGAGCCTACATTTTGAAATTGAGATTGTCAGTCACAGCCCTGTCTGCAGAACAGCTATCACAAGTCAGCTAAATGGTGGAGGAATGGCAGATAGGGAGCAGTGGCCTCTGGAGGCTTTGTGGCATTTACCAGCTGTCAAAATACAGCTCAGCTCCATGGGAACACACCAAACATTCCCAGACACTCTGCCTGTAAGTTTACAAACACTCCATAAATAATGCTTAAGCATCTAACAGGAGAGAGACTCACACATGACACTGAGAGCCAACAGCACAAGCAATGCAAACTACAACTTGAGATGAACAAATAGAGATAACCAGAGCTCCTGAAGAACTCAAGATCGTTTCCCCATAGGTATTTAGCAGGTGAAATAAATGTTCTGGACCACACAGTGTGCAGAGGGAACTCAGTAAGAGCCAAACCACAGAACAAAAAGGAGAGATCTAGATCTGGAAGAAACATATGTTTGAAAGCCAAATTGTTAAGAGAGTTCAGATCAGTGCCTGTCAACTGTATCTAGCATGGGATTAAAAATAGGCAACAGGCAGGAGGGAAAGAGAGAGAAACCTAAATTTTTTTACTTTTGTTGCTAGCTTTCACCTGTGTCTCAGTCATCCAGGGGACAGACCTTGATGCCCTGGATTTTGGGATACACACAGCATGAATGATTCTTCCTTCTCAAGCAAACTAACAGATTGTATATACAGAGTTCTGGATCATCAGAGATTTGAGTCTGCTTATGATTTTCTCAAGTGATAAACCCTAATTAAGTGTATTTAGAAGAATTCTTTTCCTTTCATAATTCCTCAGTTAGGTCCTGTAACTTCTGGAGAATTTTAACCTCTCTTTTTGGCATAGTTTACAGACAAATGTCCTGCTCAAACAAACTATGGGAGAGTACATGGGAACACAGAATTTACTAAAAAATACAGTGAAAACCAAAAAGCATTAACACCATGAGTACACTGATATGATACTGGAAATTTTTAGGTCTTGAAAATAGGAATTAAGTGCTTTGGGGAAAAAAACAGTTGTGCTGCAACTTGGGAACAAGCACTCCATATTTTAAGGGAATAAATAGCTCATGTATGAGTGCCACTCCTTTGAGTGGCAGTGTCCTTGCTGGGATGCAGTCCAGGGACCACAAGTTCAGCTGAGCTCCTAAATCAGTACATGTCTTCTTAGGAGACATCTGCCAGGAACAGCAATGATGGATAAACCAGCCTTGATGGACTCCCAGCTCCTCAGCAGGCTCAGCAAAACCAGTCAGTATCACCCCATAGCTTGGGGACTGGAGAGATGGGCCATCCCTGCTGCATGGGGGGAGATGAAGGAGAGGGCTGGTCCTGGGCTGCAGAGGCAGGGAGAGTCCCCAAACTATTTTAAGACTTTGGTCAAGGCCCTTTTAGTTTTTGTTTTTCTCTTCATCTTATTGTGAGGGCAGCTGGGCACTTTTTGTTTCAGAAGGAACAAAGCACCAACAGCAGAAAAGCAGCTATTTATATATTTATTTTTTTAATCTTCCACCTGGTGCTGAGCTATGTAAAATCATTAGATGGATCACTGGATTATTTCCAAACAATGGTTCCTCTTTAACCAGGAAGCTGTAGGATGGTGCCTTCTGAGAAAACACTGAACAACTTTTCTGGAAGTTGACCGACAGTTCATTGTGTCTATTCCACGAGCACTATCTGAGGATCATATAAATATTTCAAAGTGGCATCAGAAAGATAAAGCTCTCTCTGAATACATGCAGTTTAACCTGTATAAATCCATACCTCTTTCAGATTGCTTCTCTCTCTTTGGAAATACATTTTTTAACGATAGACAGTAAAAATACATTAAAATGCAGAAGTAGTTACAGGTGGTTCCCGTGCTCTGTGTACTTATGTACACAACTTCAAATTGAATTATGACCTTTGTTACCCAAATGACTCACTGAGAACAGCAATAACAGCCTCTGACATGCACTGCAGTCATGGTGCCAGCAAACTCCACTGAAGCTGCTTAACCTCTCTGATTAGTAGATGTGGTTTTGGTTACTTACAAGTATGTCTAATTTTAATCATGACACTGAAGTTCCACAGACATTGCAGGTTTTCTGCCTCAAAGGCACAGAGGAGTTTTTAAGTTTCATCCAAAAAAAAAAAATAAATTCAGCTCTTTATTAGGACATGGCTATAAATCACCTGGTATGTACTCTGAAGACACAGGTATAGCTGAGTCTATCTCTAAAATATGAGATTAGTATCTTTAATAGTTGAGAAACTTTTAGTTTTCCTATAACAATTCCCCTCTTTTAAAGTGTAAATAATTCCACCCCAATGACACAGTGAAATTACACTGAAAAAAATTTACTTACTCTAATCACAAACACAGTGAACAAGAAAATTACTGATACTATCTTCAGAGCAGTTTAAGCTAATAAACAAAAAAAACTCCCCCAAAATAAGACACCATTCCTACTAAATTAAAGAGAAACAAAAAAACCCCAACTTCCTCCTCTCTTTACACATTTAAGGAAGGTACTACACTACTACAGCCAGCCTCAGTTCTAGTTTGCATGTTAAGCCTCACTTGGGCACTTTCCAACATTTCAGAAACGCATTTTTCTGGCTGGCAGTGGAAGACATGGTACACATACAGTGTCTGGAACTGGCATGATTTAGGCCCCATGGGTCCTTCCAGCATGCAATGAAATAAAATGATCTGTTCTACCAAGGGACAGGACAAAATTTCTGTCCCACAGTATTCCTTCTTCCCCGTGACCTTGTTAGGCAATTATCTTCCCTTTAACGTGGAAAACTGGCAGCTTGCCCCTTCAAATAGCTGCATAATAAACTAAATTGCCTGCCAAGAGTACTTGCTTGTCATACCTGTCTTTCATACTTGGCAAAGATTTCACTCTGCCTTCTAAACCTCTTGGATAGGGGCCGTGACCACGCCCAGGCAAGACAGAAACAGTCACATCACTGGGGGAGTATCTGGAATTTTTCCTTGAATACACAAGGTAGTCGATGAGTAATGCACCAACTCAAAAAAGTCACCAAGTTTGTCTTTCTTAGGGAGCCCAGCACACCAGTCTGTGCTTCCTACCTGTTTGCAGTACAGGTTAACCACAAGAATTCACTCTACTCAGTTAAACTCTATGAACTCAAACAATAAAGAACAAAAGAAATACTTAGTGGAGTCACTGTTAATCCCTTTCCCAGAATTTTATTTGGTAGTATCTTCCTAGACAGATGAGTTTCTTCTAGGTAACCTACAACTTTTAAGACCCAGGCTGTGGTAAATCTAAGCCACAGTGACCAAGTCCTCCAGGACCAAGTGTTTGCACCTGGCAGGAAATTACAGTTGACCACTAAAACTAAGAATCCACCTAAATGAGTCTCATAGCCTGAAAACTTCTGCTTTTCCAGATAAACTGGGCAGAGCCACAAGAAAGAAGCTTTCCACACTGTAAATAGAGCAGCAGCCAAATGGAAGGGCTTCATCCTCGCTCTCTTGAGCACTAACACTGAATCAAGAACAATTATTGGAAATACTACATGTGGCTCTCTACAAGCAGACAGAGCTTCTTGTAACTGCTATAGTTTATCACAACTAAATATCCTGTATTTAGGCAGTAAATCAAATATGAATGACAGAAACCAAGTCAAGGAACAACCAACAAAGGAATCCTTATGTTTCAGATGAAGTGTCACCAGGAAAAGATTTTCCTTCTTCACAAAGAGCCAGCTTGGAAGCAGAAAGTAAAATTATTAAAGCTGTGCCCTCACAGAGAAGAGTTAGGATTTAGCAAAAAACCACAACTCTGCAAATGAAGTAAAGCACGTGAATGCTTCACTAATCTAACAAAGCCCCTTTTCAATATGATTCCATAAAAAGTTGTATTAGTCCCTGAAAATAATCAGGACTTTGAATGTTTCCACAGGCACCAGGGGGGAAAAAGCCCAAACCAAACAAAAACACAAACCAGAAACCCAGGATCAAAGCACACAGTAAAGCGTCAGGCATCAAACTCTGGAGCCATAACAAAGGCTTTACAATCTAAAAAAGATTACATGGTTGCCATTTTGGAGTGTTTCTGTGAGTGAGAGATAAATGAGAACATGGTAAAGGTCCAAAATATACCAGCTGAATAAAACCCAATCTGTTACATTTTCCAAGACAACACTCTGCTCTATGAGCTTTGCTAGAAGCAGCACGGTGAGTGCAGCCAAATTCTCCCTGAACAGGAAAACCTCAGACCTGTGTATCAATGGCAAGAGGAGCCAGAGAGTGCAACAAAGACCCTTTCAAACATGGCAAAATCCAACTAGGAGGGACAAACCAGCTACTGTAAAAGAACCAAAACTTCTATGCCCTAATATTTTGCCAGAGGTGGGTTTTAGTAGATATACATGACTTTATTTGTATAACTTTGCACTTCACACTAATGTCATATCAGCTCTTTCAAAAGTATTTCACCAAACAAAATAAGCATGAACTTTGAGAATCTCAGAGTACACAGTTGCAGAATTGTTTGCTCACAGTACAGTTGCTCTGAATTTTACAGTTTTCACCCCTCTGTTGATTTTGTGAAGTATTTTGAAAGGGAAAAACCTGCAGCTATGAGCAACTTCTGAATCCCAGCTCACTGTGCTGCCCCCCTGCATTGCCTGCTACTGAACAGATCATTGGGAAGGTTAGTACCAAACTTCAGCAATTAAAAGGGAAAAAAAATCTTTTAAGTTGCTGCTTTGAAGAGAGTCACACAAATAAATTACTGTGACAGATCCTGGGAACATCTGATTGCAAACTGCTGAGGACTTAACAGCAGCAATTGAATTTTGTTCAGAAGAAAAAAGTGGGGAAAAACTCCAAATACTCCCATACCTTTATAAGATGACTGAAACACTTGATTTTGAGCAAATACATTTTACCACATTATATGTTTTTCACTGGAGTTTTACCATCCATTCCTAAATAAACTAGATACTAACACTGTACACATTTTCAGAGATCATCAGTTTGGTTTTTCTCTCCAAAGCCAGGACACATGTAAAACCAGCAGTTTCCACATAACAAATTAAGGGCAGAGAAAGATGACTTAATGACTGATCTCAGAAATTCATTACATTGCCATCCTCTGCTTCCTGCTAGAATTACTGTCGGAATTGGTTATTTGTTTAAAAAATGCATTTTAAAGGCATTCAGCGTTCTCTTCAGTGTTTCCTAGGAACACCAGGGAAAGTGCAATTAATCTCTGAAAGGATTAAACTAAGAGGGAGAATCAAAGTAACCCAGTAAAGTTTCTTAACATCAGTTTTTGACTGTTTGCTACTTATGTATCCTAAAATACAGGAAGCAAAGGTGAAGGCAGAGAGCAAGCTGAGAAACAGAAAATCAAAGCTTTTTTGAGTTTTATGAATTAAAAAGGTTTCACTGCAGAACTTCTTTGTATAACAGGCCTTTTAGGGAAAAAAGTATTGAACTGCATCTGCCTTTTTAGCAAAGCACAGAAAAGGCAGAGAAAAGAAAGTAGAGCAGAGGCACACAGAGTGAAAAGTGAAAGAATGAGTTTCAGTTTTGTGAAGTATGCTCTACTAAGACTGATGCCACCAGAATGCCAAAAAGTGTTTCAAAGTACAGCATTTGAGGCCTGAAATTGATTTCTCTCTTTCTTAAGGCAATATTAAGATTATATTTCCCTATTTTCACACTTTATCAACAAAAGATGGGGACTTTTTTCAGTGTTTGAGGCCACACAGAGCCCATATCCTTTAATGGGTGCAATAGCATTGGTTAAAAGAATTGCAGCAGAAAGAAAAAAATTATCAGCTTCATTAACACTTTAATTAAATAAGTTTTCTGGTTAAAATCAGGGAAATTTCATTCTTGAAGCATAATCTTGCAAGTGTGAAGGAATGTAAGAATTCATTTATTTCTCTGTCAATGGTAGTGCTACCAAGCCAGGTAAATTATGGCCATACTGAAATCTTTGTAAACACAGCTACAGCAAAAGGAACTCGGGTGTACTGCTTTCAATCTGGGTTTATTCAGGCACTGTTCAAAGTCTGGTGAGCCCAAGTAACTCCAGCCACTATCTAATTCCTTCCTGATACCATGTGTAGGCAAAGTCCAACAGCAGCAGATAAACTTGGATGTCTTTGCAGGAGGCCAAGGCTCAGGGCAGGGTGAAGTACAGAGGTTTCTGGGTCTTGGTTGGGCTGTGAACTAAATAAATCAGCATTTTGCTTTCCCTGCTGGGCTCCTCCAGCACTGCTAACACTGGATGGAGCTAACAGGATCAAATTCATCTGCAGTCCCCTCTCAGGCCCCTGGGCATCTCCCACCAGAGGAGATCCCTCAAGTAGCCCATGGCCACCTTCCTGCTACCCTTTCTACTGACCTACAAAGAATGCAGTGTTTTGATTTGCACTCTTAGAACACACAACCAAACATCTGTTTCAAAGTAAAAGCTCCCGTTTTTATTTCTTTCTTAGTATTTTGCAACACCTGAAAACAAAGAACACTAACGTTGTTCTCCAAAAGTCCAATTCAGAACTTGGGCAACTTCAACATATAAATGATGTGGGACTGAGCTTAGAAATGTATTTATGAAATGCACAGTCAGAGACAATGAACCCCTGAATTTCAGGATCCACACTGAAGGAACAGAAGCAAGCAGCCTACTTCCTCTTAATATGTTGCTTGCTAGGGATTACTCATTACTTGTTTGCATTATTACTTATTTGTAGATATTATTACTGCTCAGCTGAACATTTTTATTATTGATGAATGCCATATGCACCTGATGTCACACAGCACTACACATTTGAAAAGAGCAATTGTACTGTTTGAGATTTTGGGGAGATGCAGCTAATGCAAAAATGGTGCCAAAGTCCTTCAGCCAATCCTCTCCACCTCCAGCTATCCAAGCCAAGCTGAACACAAACTACACAGGTGCTAATTCTCTATGGCATGGGAATATTGAGAAAAGTTTAATACAAGATCCTGCAACAGTTGAAGTCATTGCATTGCATAAAGCCCAAAAGGCTTAAAGGACATCTCCCATTCTTTGATCTACAACCTGAGATTCCAGCTTGTCAAACACAACAGGGGCTTCCCATACCTTCTGTCTTCCATTTCACCACACCTAGTCTTCAACAGGAAAAGATTCTGCTCACTGATACCCAGAAAACACCCTTCCAGCAATTTATCAGATCAAGCATTCAGAAGATTCAAAATGAGAAATTCTGTACAGTTGAGTGTGAAGATTCTCAAGCCCAGCCAACCACAATCTCAGGTAACTGTGAGGACAGTATGACTCTGCTACCCTGGCTCTGTGCAAGTGCTTCCAGAGAGAAGCAGTCAGTATCAGAGCATGGCTCCAAGTGATACTGAGAGAGTCCAGCTGGAATCTTTGGAAAGATGAAATGGACAAAAAAGCTTTTCCAGCTTCTTTTCCCAGAGGACAAAGCCCTCTCCAATTACTCCACTTATTTTACCCTCATCTTATTAACACACCTGCATGTGCCCAAAATATGTGAATTATACACTTAAAACCTAACTTTGAGGAAAAGAATCTCTCAGAAACTTTATAATCATAAAGCCAAAAAAATTCACAAGTCTCAAGAGTATTTGCTTTTCCCTAGGATGTTGGCAGAACATCTACCTCATCTTTTTTCCAGCTTTGATACAATATTGTGCAGAGTCGGTTAGATGGAAATTTCTCCAGTTTGCAGCAGGGAAGGGCTGGGGCTGTGCAAGGCCAGCAGTGGGTGTTGGTTTGCAGCACACAGAGCTGAGCTCAGCCCTGCACTGCTGTGGCTGTGTCCCAGCTGGACAGCTCATGCTCAGCCTGTCAGGGATGGGGCAGGCAGCAAACCACGGGACACTGACAGGACGTGCTGGGGTGTCCCAACCAGGCACCCACTCTTGGGCTGCTGCAATAGGAAAAACAGGCAAAAAAAAACCCCTGAAAAAACAACCAAACCACACAACCAAATATCCAAACCTCCAAAACCAAAACCCTGAACAAACACGAGTTTCACTACCCATGATCTGGGCACGCAGCAAGAAAACAATTCCCCAAACCACTCAACTTCTCAGGGAGAAACAGAACAATTCTGTTACTCAGTACAACAGCACTGTCACTGTCTTACCTCTCCAGAGCCCCACATCCAGCTGCACACATTTCCCCCAGCTGTCCCTGCTTCCCTCCAGTGCCTCTCACCTGGAGCACACAGAGCAGATGGAGCCACACTGGGGTATTTATACACAGGATTTAAAAGGCTCACACAGCAGACACTGATGGCTGCAAAGTGGGGGTTTTTTGTAACTTTCCTAACAAATTACTTTGGGAGATTGAATGGCTAAGCAATTAAAAAGTGGTATTAAGTGGGCTTTGGCAAATAAGACCCTGATCAGAAGAGCATTATGCCTGCTGCTCTCCGTGTACTGTGACTTCACCCACTAGAACTCCAAATAAGAGCTAAAGGAACACAAGAATAAAACCAAAATCAGAGACACAAACAGGCAAAGCTTAAAGTTACCTTTAACTCCTATTAGACAGCAGGGTGCCCCTAGTAACCAAAGCAAAACTAAACACAGCAGAACAGGGATAGGTTCTTCCACCTTGGCCTGCCTGGGACACCTTGCCTACAGCACACGGTTTCAATTACATGAGTCTGGCATCCTTTTTTGTGCTTTTAAGGGAATAAAACACTAGATATGGCTGTCTTTCCTTTGAAGTATTTGAATGCTCAGTGTCTGAGAAGCATTAAGTGGTCAGCCCAGTTTGGAGAGCTGTTAATTCAAAACAGAGCCGTGTAACCCGCATGGTTTGTTTAAAGCAAACAAAGAAAACATCCCTCTGTTTGAGACTCACTCAAAACTTTTTCAGTATTAGGATCAGCTTTATTAACTGGAAAGTAGAATGAAAAAGCAGCAAGAAAACCAGATTTCTTTAAAAAATAAAAAGCAAAGAAAGATAAATACCCAAACCATAATACAAGTAGAGATTTTTTGCAATCTAGAGTAGGAATAATGCTAAAACCCTTCCACAGCCCTCCAAACAAGATTTGCCAGTTGGATGAAATCTTAAAGAAAGTATAAAATACTCCAGAATTCAAGCATGCCATCACACATGATGTGTGTATCAAAATGTTTTAGAATAATTTAGAGCCTTTTCTTCACCATCTATAGAAGCATCATTTTCCAGCAAATGATATTCCAGAAATTGAGAGATAAAGGAACTGAAAATAAATGTGGGTTTTTTTTTCTACTGACCTGCATTAAAGTCATCACAGGTGTTATTATAGAGTCTTGTAACAAAAAAACCCAAACCAAAACAACAAAAAAAAACCCCCAACCAACCAAAAAAACCCCACCAAAAAACAAGTAATGACTTTCAAAGGAGTAATTTTCTGTTTGAGTGGGTCCCTTTGACAAAACTGAGATCATGCTATGTTATGACTTTCAGAGTACTTTTTACTTTGAAAAGTTTTCCATTTTAGGTTATTATAGACATAAGAGTACTGCTGCTAAGCAAAATCAGTTTTGTTATCAACAAGACAAAGCTCAACTTGTCACTGCTCTGGTAATTAATTCCTTGTCATTTCACTTGGCCAGAAGGGGAAGAAAGGTTTCTTCCTGGATATTTTTCCATCTAGAGTCCTAAATCAGTTTGCAAGTTTCATCCATCAACCACAGAAGCAGCAGAGCTTGTATCTACACATGTGACAAATCAGTTTATAAACACTTAGAATTACTGTGTTTGCACAAGCTTTAGTATTTAATTTAATTTTGTATTTTGCATCAATTTAAGGGCTGACTTAAAGTGGACTGGCACATATGCTTAGACAAGGCTTAGCTATGATAAACTGACTCAGCCATTAAATACCTATATAAGAGCTCATTTTTTTCAGGGAAAAGATGGAGATTAATTGCTAATTTAGCTATAATCAACATTATAGAAGATGAATAGCTATTTCATTCTAGGGGAAAAAAACTCACTAAAATAAAAGACTTCCCCTGTTTTTATGCTATATTAAGTATTTATCCACAAAATAAAGCACTGGGAAATTCTGGAAAAATCCTTTCATAATTTAAGTATTTTGGAAAAAAAAAAAAAAAAGTAAAATTTGTACTTCTTAAAGTACATTAAATTTTGCTCCTTGATCCAACAATAATTACCAGTTTCACATTTGGTTTCAGCACTGATATAGATATTTCTTGCAATTTTAGAAGAATAGATTTAACTTCATCTCTACTGTACTTAGAACTGCAGATTTTATACATTAAAATATACTTATATTCCCATAAACACATACTAACGTTTTACTCAGAACTGTTTACTAAGTGCACTAATGTGTACTTTAGCTAGCACATGGGAGTTCAAGTACTGCTTATTTTAATAACATATGCTTGAACTCAGCTGTAAGATATGCACTAACTCCATACAAGAAATGTGCATGAAAGCAATTCCCAGTTAAAATTTGACCCTGTAAAGATACAGATATTAGAGGTAAAATACACACTAAATTTCAAATAATCAGTATTAAAGACTTTTTGACAAGATGAGCATTTTAACACGAGAAAGAAATGTTATTACATGCACATTCAAAATCAAAATGCAGTTCTGGGAAGGTGAACGCTTTGCTGCAAGAAGGCAGCAGCTCCCTGCTTCAAAGTTTTGAAAGGAGGCTTATGCAATGCAGAATTCTAGAGATGGAAAGATTGGGTTCAAAGTTATTAACTGGTAAGAGAATAAGGAAATGAGTACAGAACAACACACAAAAAGTAGGAGATTGAAACTAAAAGCGGATTTTGCTCACAAGAGGTTTTTGTTCTTTTCTCCAGCTGCAAGATGCAAGACAAAAAGAACAGAATTCAACATAAGGAGAGACAATGAACAACTGGTTTATTTTGGCTTGTTCTCCTTAAATCCATATCTATAAAAACTTCCAAGAAAATAAACATTTCTCTTTGCTTCAACTGCCACCCACTGGAAAAGGAAAGCAACATTAATTCCAAATTGCAAGACCCAAAATAGGTCAGAAAATCAATCTGACAGACACTGGTACAGATTACACTAAAACCCTGGGGTTGCCTTGAACACTCTTAGTGACACTGCAAGAAATCAGCAAGCTTGCAAATTAAACTGAAACAAAAACCAGGATACAGCAAAGAACCAGAGCTGCACTTCCTCTCTCCACCCTGGCCCTGGTGAGAGCATTTGGGTTGTATTACAGAAGTTTTGGGGAGGAGTTCCTGAGGATGGAGCAGGAGGGGGGCTGGCAGCAAAGGGTGTGACATGGACAAGCAGCATTGCAGAGCCTGGCATCTCCCATCACTCTGGGCTGCCCTGCCACGCTCCAGGTCCATGTCTACACACTCATGGTACTTCTCTTTCCCACCTGCTCCTGCCTTACAGCAGAAATCAATCAACTTCCTTGCCCAAATGGCAGTTTCAGCATTCTTGCTTTCCCTTGCCAGCACCCCCCATGTTCCCTTCAATGGACACGTGGGGTGTCTGTGGTGCAGATCCAACAACTTCATCTTTTGGGAAATGGAACCACGTGGAAAGGATGAGTAAAAACCCATACAGGCTGCAACAGAGCATTCTCACTTGCTTTGGACAAAACTTGTTCTAATTCTGGATAAAAGGAACCCACACATAGACGTACAGCGTGTCCCTAGGTCAGCCCTGTGAGGTGCTGCACACCAAGGCTGCACTGCAGGTGCAGTGACTGCACTTTAACAGCTGCACTGGTGCCACAAGCCCCAGCCTGGCCTGGAACTGACTGCTCTGCAGAGAGACAGCCCTGGGGAAGCTGTGCCCAGGCTGCCATGGCTCAGCCAGGGAAGGCAAAAATCCCAGCTGAGACTACTGAGGGAATGAGAGACACACACTGACTTCCTGCAGAGAAAAACCAACCTCTGGTGAAACGAGAGCAAACACATGGGGAGAGCCAGAGTCCAGAGGACCTTCAGTAGTTAAGATGTTCTAAGGCGTATGTGCAACAGAATAGATGCTCTGCAATTACAGATGAACTGAGAGGTACAAATTGGTTGCAGATTCCCTCACTGTAAGGGTCCAAGAAAACTGGAGAAAGGAAAAGAAGTCCTAAGAACCTCATATAAGCATGGCAGCAATTAACAGAGACCTGTAAATTCTTAGTCCAAATAACATGTTTCTTCAAATGGCCTTTGCTAAAAAAAAAAATCCACCAGGAAAAAATACCTGGCAATATTCCCTCATGACAATTCTCTTTTGTAAATGTTAAAGGTGAGGAATCCCCAGTGGATTGACTTCACTGGACTTGCACAACAAGAGATGCTTCTTTCACTGGGCAGAGCTGGGGCCATGATACCTGCCAAAGTTGTAATACTGCTTCAAGCTGTGTCTCCTGATCTCTAGTTCCCCAACATGATTTTTTTCTAGGCAAATGCTGTCTACTGACTCCTGGTTTAACCTGTCCTTCCCTAACTTGTGCTAGGTTTGAAGGAACCTAGTGGTACATGGGGATGTTGGCATCTCCTTTTCAGCCGAGAGAACAGGAGAAGACATGTTCCAGTGCCAATGGCTCACTGCATTCAGACCATAGAAAACTGGTTGAATTTTAGCTCTTAAGTTATCTGGAAAAGTGGAGGTCCACAGCAAGAAGCTCTTTCCCCTGGGATGCTGTTTCTTAGGTAAACTTGTCAAACAGAAATCGCAACTGTGGGCTCCTGTCAGCTACTGAGGAATGTAAGCAAATGTAACCTGAGAGGGCTCACAATTCCCTGACACACTAATCTACTCTGGATATTTGGCAATCAGCACCCCCAAGTCATTAGTGAGACTATCTGAGTTCAGCAAAGGCCACAGTCATCAGACACTTGAGGAAACAGCTGAACCCTTGTTGAGCAATTCACAGCTCAGCATGAGCGCAGCATTACAGACCAGCACGCTGCATGGGAAGAAATGCCATCACCAGTGATCGGCAAGTGCAGGAACCAGAGTACTAAAAAAAATCTTTAAAAAACCCAAATCCATCGATACTGAAAGCATCTGTAGTCAAATCTACTCCTACTTGCAGAGATACTTGTTTGACTAAGGGTTTCAGATCTAGTTAGAGCTCCTTATCAAAATTATAGAATATGTCTGCACCTGCATGATGTAAGGCATCCATCTGTGCTCGTTCTTACAGAAACATATATTAAATACTTTTTTTCCCCTTCAAATAGGCAAGAATAAATCTTACTTTCACATGAGTTTTTCAGTAAAATATTCAGACAGTTCCTTAGCAGTTTCTCAACAGACCCTAATGAAATCAGTGAGGTACAATTACCCATTTTGGTTACAAAGTCACACCAGCAAAATACAGTTACCAAGAGGCATTCCAAAACATATCATAAACATCTTGAGATAAAACGTACAGGCCAGTCAGTGTCATATTTCAAACATGACAGTCTTTCAGTGTTATTGCACTATGTCTATTTATCTTACTTTTCCATGAGAATACGAGTTGAAATCATGTGAATGAGAACACTGCTTCTTACTGGCTGGACCATGCCTTCCTACCAAACTTCTGCACACAGGACATTTTGAAAAGGAGAGACCGTTTCTTTTAAGAAAGAAATACAAGATCCCTCCTTGTTCATGCAAGAATCAAATACAGCCTCCTAAAAAAGCATAGCTCAGACATCAAACAATGTGTTAGCAATTGCTTAGCTACCTTTGTACTCAGAATTTCCCACACAAAGGCAGACTTTGAAGCCAAGCTTAACCTTAAGTTTGGCTCTTAAGACAGTTTTGATCATCTTTTCAAATATCTATCCACATGTTCAAGCATCTAAATCTTGAAAAAAATAAGTTTTACTATCAGAAAGAAAAATCTGTTTTCACAACCAAAAATCCTTCTTCCTTCAACTGCTCCTCACAGTGAATATTGATACATTCAATGCACTGAAGTAAATTAAATATCCTTGAAACTATGAGAAACAAAGTGATCCTGACAAACACTCCGATTTCAAGAGTTCCTTTGGCAGAAAAGCCATGGCAAAGCTTAAAAACTGCATTTCCTCAAGAAACCAGAGAACACGATAGAGTCAAGTATACAATCCAGGATTTCATTAGATCTCTATTAAATAGGTGTTGATGGGGATAGGAACAGATAAAATCAAACACTCAGAGTAGCTCAATGAGTGCTAAACAGCCGTGTAGTTTTCTCCTTGTCATCTCACCAGTAGAAATTTATCACAAAATAAACAACAAAGCTAAGCCAATACAGGTCCCGGCTTCCAGCTCCAGATCAGCAGTGTGAATTACATCATAGCTCAGGGGTGTGGGAAAATGAGCTGAAGTTTAGATTTAATGCATATGTTTCAAGATGTGCTGCATCGATAGCAGGCAGCCAGGATTAAACTAAGTCCATAAATATCTAAATCATTTATGAGACTGCAAAGGACTAAACAAAACACGAATTAAAGCCACTTATGTGCAAATGTACGCCCCGTTTTAGAGATTTTCAGCCATCCACGAGATGAGAAACAAGATACTCATTGAGATAACTCCTCTGAGCCCTGTGGGGTGGAAGGGATGTCAGCCCACAGGCACCTCTTCAGAGAAGAGGGGCAGCCTCACTAAGGGGTCTGGGAAGAGCCTGTTTCAGGAGGGTCTCTGCCACAGACACACAGCAATGACACCCTGCCCTTTTATCCAGTCTCCAAGGAGCTCTCCTGACTCCACTCCCGATGGGTAAAAGTGGAACATCTTGGTTACATCTCAACCAAGACAGACCACAGCCTGCTCACAGCTCTAACAAGGACAGGAAACAGCAGGATACGTATATACATTACACATCTGCTTTGTTCTCAAAAGCAGGTTGGAATTCAGAATAACCTTGTTCTGAGGCACAGAGAGGAACTGCTGCTTATTTTATTTTTAATTTGGATAGTTGGCTGATTAAATGGGAGGAGATGGCAAACACACACTCTCCTCCGTTAGCAGTCAGGCAAGCATCATTCAAGGCTAAAAGTTTAACATGGATCAGTTCCATGCAGTTATCTGTGATAGTCATTCCCAGACTTTATGGACGGTGATTATTATCATATGAATACCAACTATGTTTAAGTATCCTTAAATAAACTTTTCCAGATAGAGCATTGCAGTCAATGGCGAAGCAATTACCAGAAAACACATTAATTTCAGTAAGAGGATACCATAAAAAGTATTTTGTGGTTTTATGCACTTTCTTGGCTTGAGCAGTATTTGCAAAGAATTTATTTTATGGCCTGGCTCTTGGATTTGCAGCTATTGATATAAATCTATGCTGCATCACTTCCATCTTTTAGTCAGAAACTCTCAGCTCTGTTTTCAATGAGAAAAAAACAACAGGTTCAAAACATAACCATGGATGTCAGGGCACCTTGCTGTCACAAAAAGCAAACATAATATTCCACTTGCATAAATTTTAATCAGAAGAAAAAAAAAACATCAGAAAATTATTTGAAGCACACAGATATACATGTCAGATTTCTATCCTCTGTAACAATGTTATGTGCAATAACAGTCTAGTCTAGAGCAGACCAGAAATAAAGCCTGCATGACTCTTGCCAAGGTCAGATTTGTGCAGTTCCCAGCCTTCCTGTGTGCCAGATCTCTCATTTCTCTGCCTTTCCTGGTGTCTCTGGACACTGGTGCAGCTTCCAGGCACTAAGGCAGTATGATAACCCAGGAGGTCCTGCAGAGCCAGAGGCACTCCTTGCTTCCTATGGAGCAGCTTTCTGCTAAAGTACTCAAATACTGTAAAAACCTGCCGGGCAGCTCTGGCTTGAAGAGGCAGTGCCTCTTTAAGAAAGTGTAAAAACTCCTTCGGGTAGAAATAACTGCATTTAAAATGAGAACACAACACAGGGAACTTCAGCATTATTTTACCAAGGCTGTAAAGAGCTCTCCCAGGCTCATTTCTGTTAATTGCATCTTTGCAAAGTGCAGCCAAGCGGATGCAGAATGATTACTTTTAATGTGCTACCCAAACGGCTCTGAATGGGTGCAGCTTTCCCCCTTTCCTTATTCCTGCTCCTTGTCCTTTAGCTCCACACGGAGCTCTACAGAAACGAATTCTGCACTTGGATTATGCACATGAAGGAAGACTCCGAGCAAGATGACAAGCTTTGTCACAGAGCAGCAGTTAAACTATTGGAATACAAACTGTTTTGGTGCTTGTCAGGCAGCTTTTGGACAGAACCTGATAAGAAGAATGGAGAAGCTGCATTCAAATGCAAGGATAATCCCAGAGTAAAAAGTCACAATCTTTCTCATCAGTGGATGATTAACAGAGGAATTTGGCTCCTAATGAAGTCAGCCAGCCCCCAGACTCCACTGGTAAATCCCTTCTTGTCATCTTTCACATTCAGCCCTGACTCATCTGCAACAACCAGCCCAATCCCCAGCCTATTCCTTTTTCCCCTCCATTATTTCTGCAGAAGTTTAAAGTACACACTTTGCAAATGCAGCGAAGGGGATGGTGGGCTACAGGCACACAACGCACTGGAGCTGCAGCAGGAAGAGACACACCCCAGTTAGCTTTGGGGAGCTGAAATACCTGTGTCAGTGAACACATGCAGGCACACACCTCAGCGCCCTTGTAACACATTTACACTGCACAGGCCACGCTGGCGCTGAGCAGCTGTCCTGGGTGAATCTGGCACAGCCCCACCTCCAGGCACAGCTGGGGACCGGGAGCTGAGGAAGGGGCTCCCCTCTGCGGAGCAGCAGCCAGAGCTGAGCTCCAGCCGTGGATGGGCAGAGGGCAGATTTGATTTGTGCCTCTGCACAGAGGAGGTGACAGCGCAGCCTTCAAATGGGAACAAGGATGGATGGCTAATTGAAACTATTGGGCCCTGAAGCACTCACCAGGATCACAGGTTAAGGACATGAAATACCATCCAGTCCCACCTCCCTGGCACGGGCAGGGACACCTTCCACAAGAGCACCTTGCTCAAAGTCCGGCTCAACCTGGCCTTGAACACTTCCAGGGATGGGACTTAATCTGAATGGACTTTAATTGTAATGACTGTGGCTTTTAGTTATCAAAATAAACCCAGAGGCCTGAAAGCTCCTATGCTTTTCCCAGGAAATCAGTTACTTTAATAATAGATGGCAGCTTTCCAAGATTTTTTGTTATTTCCTAGATCTATATAGCATCAATTAGCCAAGTTCTCTTTGAGAGATTCTTCTAAAGATTTCTTTTTAAGAAATGTACCTAGAAAATTTAAGTTTTTTAGTTTAGAAATAGTTTCTAAATAATTCCTTCTGTACAGAGTATCTTTTCATCTATGGTGTGCGATCAAAAAGTAAAAATTATTATGCTTTTTCGGTGTTCCAATAAAAATATAGGACTCTACTGTATGATTATGTCTAATGAAAAGGTGGGTTATAATTCATGAAGCACAAAACGGCAAAAAAATTAACAGTGAGCTCTTTTCTGGTGATAACAATATGAGCATCTTCCAAATTAATTATGTCACACAGTCTGCCTGAGCAGAATCACATTATAACTCTCTCACTACCCACACAGACATCACATCTGTGTAACTGAATATATTTTTCTGTATGTTTGTATCAGCCACTGAGTGGCAGCAATTCCTTCATACCTAAATCTGAATTATGAGGTGTAGGATGAAAATCTCAAAGGAGTCCCAAATCTTAATTCTTCTGCGCTGTCCTTAGGTTCTTTTGTGTTTAGCAGTACACACAAATAATAACAACTAGTGCAATATCTTATTGCACCTTTCAATTTTTTAGCTGTTGAAGTTCCAAAAGCATTGCACTTCATTCTGAAAATCATACGTCCTTAGAACTTGGATGGATTCAATTTTACAAAACATAGTAAAACTATGTTGGTCAAAGAAACTGAAATGCCAGCATTTAATAATTTCTTAAATTAAAGCACACACCTGTATTTTATTATGAAAATATTTTGATTATTATGAAATATTTTATTTCATTATTATGAAATATTTTATTATTAAATTAAGGTGAGGATGAGAAACATTTTAAAAAAGAAACCTAAACCCATGTTTTGCAGACTTATGTTTGCTTTTCTCCTCAGTATTTGCAGGTTTCCACAGCGGTGACTTAGGGTGACTGAAATCTACCAGCCCAAATACAAACAGCTCATTTTTAACACAGCCATTTTCTAAAATGGAACTAAAATAAACAGGAAATCCTGCATATGCATTTTAAAATGCTTATGAATTATTGCTTAACCACTTAAGAAACACTTCTTCATAGAGTTCCTGCTCTGAAATCTATGCTGGTTATAGCTTCCTATTTGATTGGCACATTGCTGCAAGGCATTATTTGACAGATGGAAAGCTGAAGAGTTAATTTGCTATTACACTGTTAAAAGACTATTGACACTGCAGAAGTCTGGAGCAAAAAAGATTTAAAAGGAACTAAACACACTGTAAAGGTATCAAGGATTTTGATACTGATTATTTGCAGAGATACTAAACATTGTAGTTCAAGCTTTAAATGAGTCTCTAAACCTAGGTAAAGATCGAGTACTAGAACTGATTCTCCTACACCCATCTGCTCTCTCAGATCTCACCTTGGACATATCAAGGGCTGGGATACAGGGCAATGCCATCCTTGCACATAAACCTCCTAGGTCCAGATCTACACTCTGCTCTGTGCTACTTGGACAACCTGGAAGTGAAGTGGCGCAACAGTCAGGGCCCGCAAGTAAACTGATGTCAGATGTAACCACAGAACGCTGTAATCCAATTATTTTAATATTTCATGCCCTAATGCAAACGGGGAATTCTCTAGCGACGAACTGAAAATTGTTTTTTAATAGATGCACGCCTGGCATGTACGTACACAAAAGCACCAGGCATTCCTGCTCCTTCATTTCTTTCTGTCTGTCGCCATTCAGCTGGAAACCTGACCATTCGACAGACTGTGCATTTCATCTGCCCAAACTGCCGCGGCACGGACACTGAAACAGACACTCGGGGCAGCTGGGTGGGAAAAAAAGTTGGTGGCATCGAAGTTGGCATTTCTGCCGGGAGGGAACTCCGTGTTTCTGTCAGGGACCGAGCGGGGGCCGATCCCGCCGCCTCCCGCGCGGGGCACGGCGCTGTCCCGCTGCCGCCCCGGCTGGTCCCGCTCCGTCCGCGGCCCCGCGGGGCGCTGGGCCGGGCCCGCAGCCCCCCGCCCGAGCACAACATGGAGGCTCCGGAGCAGGCAGCCCCGGGCCGGGCACGGCCCCGCCGCCCCCCGCCCCACCCCGGCGCTGAGGCGCTGCCCGGGCCACACGGGGGACGGCGGCGGAGCCCCGGGACCCTCGATCTCCCTCCCTCTGGCTCTGCCCGCCGGGCGCCCCACGGAAGGCGGGCGGGCCGGAGGGAGCCGAGCCCGTCTCGCTTCCTCCTTCACCCCAGGCGGGGCAGGAACTGCCGGGCGGCGGCAGCGCCGCGCCGGGGGCAGGTAAGGGCACTCACCGCGTCCGGGGAGCCGTCGGGAGCCGCGGCCGCCGCCGAGTTTCGGGCGCTGTCCCGGGAAGCAGAGAGCGAGAGCGAAGGAGTGCGGGCGGAGCGGCGGGCGGGAGGGAGCAGAGTGTGCCGGGCACGGCCCGGCGCTCCCCGCCCCGCGCTCCGCCCCCGGCGCGGCTGCGGCCCCGCTCACCTGCTCCTGCCGCCGCCGCTCCTCCTGCCGCCGCCGCTCCTCCTGCGCCGCTGGCCCTCCTGCGCCGCCCCGCCCCGGAGCTGCCGTGCTAGGCGCTGCCGGCCCTGCCCGGGCTCCCCGCGGCTCCGTCCCCTCCCCTCCTCTGTCCCGTGGCGGTGGCCGAGTGTGGGCACGGCCGGGCCCTCAGCGGGAGCCCCGCCCGAGGCTCCGCTCCGCTCCGCACCTGGGCTCGGTGCCCTGCCGAGGGACGGAGGGAAGGGCTGCGGCCGCGGCGCCGCTCTGCTGGGGTTCGGGGGGTGTTGGTCCGCTGGTCACCCGGACACGGGGAAACACCCCGGTTTGAGGTGCCGGAGCTCGGAGCGAGCCCCTGCCCGGCGGTGAGTTGCGCTCAGGTGTCCTCAGCCTTTACTGCGCTTTTGGTTAAACATTCTTTAGTGGCTTAGAAGCCACGGATGTTGTTATTTTTTTAATGAGGCCGAACCCCGTAGCTCTGTGGTCACTGCCGCCGCCTCAGCGAGCTCACCTCAGAGACCTCAGCCCTTCCCCGGGTCACTTTGGGTCCCTGCCGGGGCTCCCGCAGTCCGTGCGCTGCTCTGAGTGATGGGGCTCGGTCTTTCTTCAAGTGCTGTAAGCGTTTGTGTTAACATGAGGTATTTTAGGGATGGGCTACAGCGCAGGAATGTGTGAAGTGTAGAAACCAGAGAAAACACCTCTATACTTCAAGGCAGACCTTTGTCATCACTTCTTAACTCGCACAGGTCACATATAATCGCTCTCATGTTTTCATCTTAAATGACCTCATTCAGCTCTAGCTGAAGACGGCGATGAAATTCCCAGTGTTTCTGTGGTGCTGTGGTAACTGGGTGTTTCTCCGGGCAGGTGCCAGTCCCTGGTAGTCCCTGGTGTGCAGTGGGGTGTCACCATTGCAGGGGTTGTGACCCAGCTGAAACGCCACATTCCACCCATTTGATGTCCAGCTTCTTTCCAGAACATTTCACTTGATAGTTATAAGGTAATGGTAAAGTTCCTTGCTTGTTCTGTCTGACATCATCTTGGAAAGGCTATAATATGTATATAAATCAGTCAGTTTATACTTGGAGAGTCTAATTTGAAGAAACATATTTCAAAATTGAGAGATCTAGTAGATATATCACAGTTTGGGTGAAAGCAAAGGAACAGAGTCATCTGAGGTAATTTCCTTTTTACTTCTGCTGCAAATTTAACTATGTAGTATTTTGTACAGACACATGTTCTTAGGCATGATTAAGTGTGGGGTGGTTTTTTTTGGTTGGAACATCTAAATAATGTTTTCCTGGTTTGGGAGAGAATGTCATCTGCTTAGCTATGATGCTGTAATAAACTGTATGAGGACTCTCATTTAAAATGGTGTAGATTGCTGTTATGCTGAAATCTGGAGGAGCTTTATATGCGTGAGCAGTTAATGAATATCAGGTTATAAAAGCAAAACTAAAACTAGTTTGAAGGAGAGGAGAAAAAGCAGAAGCTAATTGTGGCAAGGAGTTTTCCTTATTTCAATACTTCCAGAGAAATTTGGAAATAGTGCTCTAAAATATATTTTATTTCATTTCATGCTCTTTGGATGTTTAATGGCATATAAGCGGTCAGAGAGAGTCCATTTCCCTTTGTAACCTGACCATATAATGTTGCAGCAAACCATTAGTTAACTACAGCCATATTTCAATTATTCAGAGCATCACTTTTGTCCAAGTCTTTCTGAAAAAAAGAGTCATTTTTCATTTGGACTGTGGAAAATTTTGCAAGACCTAAAGAGCTTTGCTCAGACAATGGGTTCAAGTTGGATTAGGACTGAATAAAGATGTAAAAATTTGATCCACAGGAAATGAAATGCGAGAGTCTTCTCAACTATTAATGTGACTTTAGAAATTTGAGGTGTTTCCTGGTACTGAGAGTTTCTTGCTGCCTATTTTCTGTAATTTTTCCTATACAACTCAGCCATGCTAAATGCATGGAAATGCTCCTACAGCTGGAGGGAGTCTTTCCTCAGAATAGATTCTAATGCAGCTCAGAAGGCTTTATTAAGCCATTTTATGTGCAGTGGATTTGAGAGGGGGGTGAAAATCAGTTCTAAGTGAACATCCTTTAGCAGTGCTCTCTGTCAGCTTCTAAGTAAATAGTAAGAAATGCTGGATTTCATAGTGATTACAGGGTAACTATTGGAAAGGAAAAGGGCATTACTGTCTCTGATATTTTTTTTCCTGAAATGTGCCTTTGGATATTTCCTAAAAAGAAAGCAGTCTCAAGCTGAGTTAAAACATTTCATCTCTCTGGTAGCTGGACAGACATCCCAATAATTCCCAATCCCATGGTAAATCACTGCTTTGTTCCAGGAGATCTCTGGGGAGAAGATGAACTACCAGGGCCTCCCACAGCTGGATTTTCTCTGGTATTTTCACACAGAGAAAACCTTCTTTACCTGGGGTCACTAATTTTTGCCCTATGACAGGATGACAGTAAGGGGTGATGTGACTTTGAACATGCACATTAGAAACAAAAAAGTTAGAGATAAAACTTTCTGCAGCAAATATGAGCAAAAATTTTCTAGTGGAAGTTAAGAACTAATTCTCTGAAGATTTCTGAGGCAGACTGGTGCAAAATCACTTTCCACAAGTTTGTAATAACCTATTGTGAGCTGAAAGGCTGTATCTACAGGATCTGTTACGTCCAGCAAACAAACCTGATTCTAATCCTCATGGCAGATACTTCATTTATGCAAAGATGGTGACTTTTGCAAAAGTGTAATTTCAGAACAGAAAACAGTCATGGCCGTTGCTGCCATATTTCACAGCCCCACTCTGCAGCAGGACTTCATTGGTGTCTCAGTCCCAAGCCTAACCACCGAATGCCTGCTCTCATTTCCTCTTTTCTGATAGTGGTGGGAGGTGTGAAGAGTCTGGTGGTGGTGGGAGTTTCCACCCATTACCTTCTACACGGGTCTGTGGTCTATTGTGTACATTCACTTTTTGAAGTGTTCTGAGCATTGTGCATCGTCTTCAGCTTTGCTTTAAGGCTGTGGTGAGAGGCTCGTGTTCTCTGTCAGGCTTCTCCTCCAGGTTTTCAGGCTGTTCTCTGTGAAGGACATGAACTCTTTATGGATTAGCAAGGACACAAACACTGAATTTGGTCATGTGAAGGTCTGGCTGCCATAAACATTTGGACTGATGTCTGAGTGAAGCAGGAATTAGGCTGCCTTTCCTGAAGTCTTGTAACTTTAGAGATTAATTGATAACAACACACATTAATTTCTACTGCTTGTTTTTGCAGTTTTTTATACTGGTTAAAGAAGGGTTTTTTCTTTGTGTTGGTCTGCCTGCCATTTTTTCCAATTTGGAGCCGATATGTGTTTTTCCTACATTGTCAGGGTTTGCCTCTGTGGATGTTGCCTGTGCAGAGTTGTAATCGAGCCAGGAGCACTCTGCAGGGGAGAGGCTGTGGGTAGGCACTGCACCTAGGAGAAATGATCATCTCTGTGCTTCATTTACTGTGCTTTAGAACTTGAAGATGAGTAATGTTCCGTGCCTAGCAGAGTTTAAGTGGCATGATGGGTTTATTTTCTTTTTCCTGGAGCATGAGATGTAGAAGTTAGTGGCTGTGCTGGGGAAGATCCTGGTGTCAGATGCAATCATGTGAATTTCGACATGTTTGTGTAACTAAGTTACTGCAGAGGCTTTTTTGTTATCAGAATAATCTTAAAAATTTGAGATTAAAATGAGGTATGCTTATATCCCAACCACCCCAAAGTTCTGCTCATTTGAAGGAACTTTTATATGATTCGTTTATAAACCAGACAAGTGAATACTTTCCTGACAGTTTTGCTGAGATGCCTGTTTAGAGCATTGCCAATTCTTGTGAAGTTTGGTGCTTTTAAAGCCTTACTTCCTTGAGGAAGTAATTGCATTGAAATCTTAGGGTTTCTTTTTTTTTTGTCTTTCTTAAATAAAACCTATTTTTCATGTTTGTCCAGAAGGTACATGCAGATGTCATCTTGGAGTTCCTAAAGGATTGAAAATCGGGGCTACATGTAAGAGGAACCCAAAATCTCTTGAAGTTTTACAAATACCCTCATGCTGTGTTCTGTTGTCGAGGGTAGGAGACTGATCCCTGCATTTTGAACATTTGAGACTGTAGTTAGTTTGTAAGAAGAATTGAAATTAAAAAAAGGTTTTTATGGTGTTTACTGCCTACACCCCCTTACATTTGGTTTCAACATGCCAGCTGCCAGTGTTGATTCTGAGCAATGTAAGTGTTCTACTTCCCCTTATGACAGCTTTTCTTTGCAGTTAATATAGATGAGAGAATAAGGAAGTGTATGTATTGATGCAATTTTCTTGCTCACCACAGTCCTATTCACAGTTGGTTTTATATTCCTCTGAGTACTGGAGAAAACCATGCTGTGAAGGAACACAAGCAATGTTTTCTAATTTCTTGGTTGGTTTTTCAGCTCTTTTGAAAAAAAATTGATTTTTGGTGTTAATTTAAGGTTTAGGAGATTAAGATTCTGTTTGTGCAAAGAACAAAGGCAGCATAGAGGGGCACAATTCACACTGTGGTGTTCTCAGTCAGGCAGGGGGGATTTTAGGGTTTTTTTCCAAATCCCTTTTGATTTGCAGCTGTAAGTTGTCTCATCAATCAACAAGAACAAGCTGGAGACCATGAAGTCAATGAATTTAGACCATCACATGACAGCAGCTTGTAGTACCTCCTGCTTTTGCTGCTCACCTGGGAGGAGTGAAGAACCTCCTCAGCTACCGTGCAATCACCTGAGGCAACAGGTGCCTCCTGCTTTAAGTGTGATGTCTCAAAGGTGTCAGGTATCAAAAGCTCCAACACTGAGGAAGTTCTGTCAGATTCTGTTGTCTGATGAGATGGTGAGATGTTAAGATAATGCACATAGGCTTTAACCCTATCTCATTTGTGGATATTTTCAGGGATTACAGTTGCTGTGCTCCTTTAAAGGAATGAAAGGAGGAGGTTGAGGGCTGCTGGTCAGGCTGCTGCTCTGTCACTCACCTGGCTCCAGGTGTGGCTGTGGGGGCAGAGCAGGTGAGTGTGGCCATTCTGCACTGTCTGCCCTGCTGTGATTTATCCCCATCTCAGCAGGGAGAGGCAGCTCTGTCCTGCTGTCCCCTCAGTGAAGGAGCAGGACATGCCAGGCACAGCAGCAGGAGCTGTGGAACGTGCACCACCCACCCCATCCCTGGGACAAAGGGCCAGTGTTGTTTTACAGATTATTGTCAGATAGTCAGAAGGTATTAACGAAAGGTTTTCTTTTTATTAGTGTAAATGGTTATCCAAAAATGCAAACTGCAATGGCATTGGTGCATGGGGTTGAGATTTTTGTCTTAAAATGCTTCAGCTATACTGTCAAACAATAACATGGGTCAGTCCCACACTGTGACTGGAACAAGGCTGTCTTTGCAGAAAGAAAAATATCTCCTATTGTGACCTGGTGTGAGGATAGAGGAGTACTTGAATCCTAATTTCAGTTGTCAGTTGTATCATTTTAAAGCACAGTTTGGCTGCTGGAAATGAGCAACTTTTGGCAGCTAGTGCCACTAACATTTAATTTTCAAGTATTCTTTTCTGCTTGGGCTGTGGGCTTGGGTGTTTCCCCTGGTTCAATTAATGATTAATAATCCTGTTTTCATGTCTTTCAAGCTGTCTGTCTTAATAAATTTTCTTGCCTGTACTGGGGCACATATTGTTTAGACCATTATTATGATAGTCATTTAGTAGGATTTGTTTTTATTGCTACAGCCATTGCTGCTATCAAAAGCCAAACACAGTATCAGTGAAACACGATAGTGTGCAAAATCAATCCTAGTAAACATTTAAAATAAAAGCAAACATCAATAATGAAACTGCAGACTGTGTTTGCTCAGGAGCAGGGCTGAGGTCACCCGCCCCAGGCACGTCACAGTTTTGGTGAACCACGAGGGGAGAGTTTGGTGAGGCTGATGTTTGGAATCATGGCACAGATGTGGAGTCAGGAGACCTCAGAGGGAGATGTCAACACAGCTCTCCTCCCCACACTGCATGTGTGTGAGAGATAGAGTTTGGGGGAAAGAGCTCTGCCTTGGGCTTGCCCAATAATGGGAGAGACAAACTCCCATTTCTTGTGCATGTTTGCTGCTATTGGTGGCAGGGTGAAGGAAGGATTTGATGTTGCTGTTGAAATATGGTAAAATAATAAAGACATTGAGAATATTTTCTCTACTTTTTAGTAATAGGCTAAAAATTGATTATTTCCCTGAGGACTTAGCTGTATAGGCATAAATTGAAGCTGCTGTCAACAGCATTGGAAAGTCTGTGTGCAGCAGAACTACATTGCAAATGTGTTTGAAGACAGGTTGTGTTGTTGAAGGCTCTGTACTAGAGCCAGACATATTTCTTGAGTAAATTCAGCTATTTTTACCTCTTTGCAACTGGGATATTAATTTTACTCAGCAACCTGTTCTGTTTCTTGTCAAAAAAGTTAATTTTAAGGGTGTTAAAATTCTATTCAAAAGAGGCCGTAGAGCTGCTGGGTCTTGACACCAGTATGGTTGTTGTGTCTGGTGAATTCTAGTGTGTGGCCCTGTTCTGCCACACTTGGAAACTGTTTATGGGATCAAACCCAGATTTCTGGTTAGTGTTGATCTGATCTATGTGTCTTTGAACCACTTTTAAATGCATGTAGTGTAAGTCAGTTGGTCTGTGATCCCTTTTATTTTTGTAACCTAATTATTTTATGTATAATTAAATATCCTGAAATTTACATATCATTATATATAATTGAATAGTTAATGATTTACATATTTTGCATTCTACAGCATACCTGAATATATATGATCATTCAAGCCTGAATGATCTACAACACACATGAATGTATAGGAAGTTTTAGTAGGCTTAGTGTCCTAGATCACCACGGAATTTTTCTTCTAGTCAGGCTGATATTAAATATGATTCACTGCACGTCATTCTCGTGATTAAGAAGGTGCCTGTGTTGGTTTTTTTTTTTTTTTTTTTTTTTTTTTTTTTTTTTTTTTGTGACAGAAAGATAAATGGAAGAACAATTCAGATGTTCAAATATTAACTAGCTGCTTTTTTGTGCTGTTAGTACAGTAAATTCTATTGCTAAGGACAAATAGGTGCTGTTTTTCTTTATAGGTCACATTTTTTCAATGGTTTTGACTTGCTTGAAGATTAGAACAAAACTTTTAGAAGGGCAGGTTTGCCATGTTTCCAGCTAGTTTTACTCAGCAAATTTTTTAAGACTGTTTGGAGGCAATTTCTTCTAACATTTCTTCACTTTTGTCTACGGGAAAGTGTGTTCTACAGGCAGGTTTAGAACAGTGAGGAAGCTTTTATGAGCTGGTTATGCAGAGGATGGCAGTGATATAAATCATTTAGGGGAGGAAGAGGTGAGAGAAGAGGTGATCATTCCCTTATGATTATCTGAACTTTGTTTCCAGGTAGGCCCAGAGCAGAAGAGGGGAAATCATTCCCGGTCTCGTTAAATAAGTTTTTTACCTGCTCAAACTTTTAGGAAAGAGTATAGGTTCAGAAAAAAACTTCAGAGCAATTTAGGACTTCAGAACAATTGTTTATTCTCTGTTAATGATTTTATATCCTCCTCCTCCTCAGAATATACCTGTTCTATCTCCTCCTTTATAGCAGTAGGGCAAGCTCAGGTTGAGTGAAAGCTTCATACACTTTATTTAAATGTAGATGAATGCACTCTATAGGAGTAATAACTGTCAGTAGTGGTGAAAAAGAAAAAAATTAAATTAGGGATGTATTTATGTCAAATCCATGTATTTACAACTGTCCTTTAGGTATCAAAGTCTTGATGTACTGTTTTAGTTTTTATGTATTTGGGAAAAAGCTGAATCACAAAGACCTTATGTAATTTTCCAATTTCCTGTTCAGAATTGATGGGAGCACACCTCCTAAACATAAAGGTATTTTAAATGCTTCTTTCCTAGGCTTCTTCAGAAAGCAAGCTTCTTCTACCAGCAATTCAGAGCACCTGATCCAGATTCCTGTTCTGAGTTGCCCTATGGAGGATGGTTTTGTTTTGCATTAACGACAGGAAAAGTTTGTTGCTCAAAGCAAATCCTTAGAATGTCTCCTTAAGTCTCATGTGGAAAAAATCCCCTCTATTTCAATTTCTCTAACGACAACATTTACTTGAATAGTTTGATAACCAATATGCACAATACCAGTTCCATTCAAGTTATTTGAGATCACACAGAAAGTCTGAACAGAGTTTTTATTGTGTGCACATCTCCTGCATGGCACAACTCGGAGGTGATTCTTACCTTGTGTAGGTGCTGTTTTCTGTTGTGGGTACTTTACCACCTTAAGTCTGACTTAATAACTTGGCTGCAAAGCAAAAGGAAAAACTGCTAAATATCTGCCCACTGTCTGCATGGCTCTGAGCACAGGGGGGACAGACTTAGCAGCTCACAGCTGCTGAAACAGGGAGTCTCATCACCCCCATCTGTTCCTGTCTTCCTGCCTACGTGTTCTCACTTGTGCCAGTTTTGATGCTTGCTGGAATGCTTCAGGCTTTGATTTAACCCTTGAAATATCTGCAAGGTATTCCAGGGGGAAAAAATAAAACCAACACATCCAAACCCCAAACAGCCATGGTCCATTTTCTGCCTTTTTATTGAGCAACACTGACTTAATAATGGGTTTCTGTGCTTGAGAGACGTGGGATAAATGGAGAACACAAAAGGAGGGCAGCAAAAATTGTTCTTTCTGGCAGCTGCAGCTGTTATGATGGCTCTGACACGTAGGAAAGAGCCTAACCCATGATGATTTTATCAAACTGGGTTTCAGTCACACGTGCAGCTCAAAGGGTTAAATTGCATTTGGCCCATTACTTTCTGAGCACCTGCAAATACACGTGAGTTTTATGTCTGATGTTTGTGAGTGCTGAAATAGAACCATGTACTCACATAGCCTGCAATGCTTTCTTTGAAGTGAAGTGCATCGTGTGTGGGTCTCTGAGCTGCTCAAAGGGCTGACTGCTGCATTTCATTCATGCACCTGTAAACACTAAACTTGTCTTAGATAGTGAATGTTGTGCTTATTCCTTGAATCCTAATTCTTGTATTGGGTGTAACAAGAATTCCCTTTTATAAAATGAGAACTTCTTTGATGGGCTTGTGGTATTGCAGTGAATTATGGAATTATAGTAACACAGCAAAATGCTTCAATGTCGTCCTAATCTGAACTGAAACCTATTTAGTTTCCAGGAAAAAATAAACAAATGCAGATTCAAGCCATGGGGTCTGCTCCCAGGCAGGGTCATGTGCTTTCAACTGGCTGTGTTTGCACATGGGTACAAATGTTCCAGCTTGGATTCATCTCTTCTTTACTTTTTCATTTTCTCCTCCGAGACTTCTCCTGCTGGTTTTGTCTTCTTGGGAATATCCTTCTGTTGGACATTCCTTCTGCTGTTACTGTTTGGATGCTTCTGTGTTCCTCTTCCCTTTTTTCCTTGTCTTTTCCTTTGAGAGGCTCTTCTTTTTTCCTCCTTTCACAGGTATTTCTTGATATACAAAATACCTTTAGCTTTAGCCCAGCTTCTGTTGGACAAATGGTCACAAGGGAAATGTGCAGATGGCTTAAACAGATGTTCCTGTCAAAGTAAAAATATTTAACTCCTGAATTCCTGCTAGACAGTGCTCTGATGAATGCTGCCAGAATGGTGGCCAGGGACCTGTGTGGCTCCCTTTCACATTGCATTACTGTAACCTCCACCCATGAGCCTTCAGGACGAATGAAGGCTGCTGAGAAAAGCTTTTATTATTTTCATTGCCATGTTAATCTGGAAGTCAGTTAGTAAAGATCTGTGCTTGTGCCAAAATGGGAGAACTGGTTTGGACTGGATGAAGGAATCCATCCTGAGTTCTCTCTAGCAAGGCCTGGGTGAGTTTAATTTTAATCAACATATGCAGATTGTCACTGTTGGTTTTGTTTTGTTTCTGGAGTTGTTGTTTTTGGGCATTTTTTAAGTTGCGTTTTTTCCCTCTGTGCTGAAACCGAAGATGAAATGTCAAGATATTCAGAAAAGAAAGTGTGTGTGCTCTGGGGAATATTATTTGAATATAAATATATCCTTTATGCAAGTTGATTTTCATATTTTCTAATACTATCATATTTAAATGAAGTTATTTTTCATAAATTTGTGATTTGGATTATCCTTTATTTAATCAGGGAAGATGTACAAATAATTACTAACTAATAAAAATAGATGTACATGAGTACAGTCATCATGAGCTAAAAATGCAAGAATATGACTGATTTTTATTAAGTGAGTTTCTTGTGAGTGCCTTTCAAGTTTTGGAAAATGTACAATTTCAGAGTTCAGATGCTTTAATAAGAAAGCAGTTCAATACTGGAGTGAACTAATCCGTAGGCACAACAGGAACTTGATGGTATAGTAGGTGGTAAGATTCATTTATGATAAGTTATAATGGAATTTCCCTGGAACTGTATATTCCACCTACTTGAATTCATGTTAGTTTAAAAGACTGGCAATGTGCAGCAAATGCCAAGACATAAAAAAATTGGCAAGTTATTGTAAAACATGGAACTAAGTATATGCCTGAGCCACTGCCTGTAGCTCTTGGGAGTTCTGGTGTATTCTGTGGTCTCTATATGTTGAACTTGTGGTTCCCATTTAAACATTTGTATTTGTCCAGAGCACTGAGCCTGTTGTGTTTTAATTCAGAGCCTGTTGTGTTTTAATTCAGAGCATGGGGTCTGACAGAGCAGGAAGTGCTGCATGTCCCTCTTGAGATAAAGTCACATTTGTTGTATCCAATAACTGCTGTGATGTGTTAGAGCTTTGCAGAATTCCTTTTTTTCCTGTTTAATTTACAATTACAGATAGACAAAAATTCTGGAAACATTCCAAGTTATTGGCATATTAAGGGGGCAGGATTGGTTGTAATGAATAACAGCTGGTTTGGGCCACTTTGAGCAAATTTCCTATTATTAATGGAATTTTAGTGCAGTGTTGTTCTACTCGGAACAATCTGATAGCATTTTCAGCTTTTAAATATCTCTGCAGATTGAGGGGCACTTATTTGGGCATCAGGAGTAATTATCATGTTAACCCCTTTTTAATGCTAGTAATTCTAGTTTTGACAAAATGACTTATATGCATTTTGGTTCAAGCAATTGAAAAAACCTCAGTAAATTGAGTCCTTCCAGGTAGAGATTTGTTGCCTGGAAATGTGCTCTTCCTTCTTCTTTACAGCTTCATTAAAAGACAGGTTCTAGAAATACTTCACTGAAGATAGTTCAGGAAAATAAAAACATTTAAAAGCTCAAAAAAAACCTCCCCAAAGCCACAGCAAAAAAAAACCTAAAGAAACTCTGGGGTAAAAACTTTTTTTTTTCCCACTTGACAACGTGTAATTACAATTTTGCATCTTAGCTTGTCTTGTGAGTGATGAAGAGTCATTCCAGATGATTTAGCTTTTCTTGCTTTTTGTGACTACAAAGCTGTTGTTCAGATCTTGGGAATATCATGTGGGCTACAAGTCTTGGTTCAAATTTTACTAGCAGGTACATTTTCTGAGAACTGGATGAATAAATTATATTGAAATATGTGATGTAAATGTTAATACAGCTGATAGACTTAGGTGACATCTACAATATAGTATTATTGTGAAGAGAAACTAATGTAGATGGATAAATCTACTTCCCAGAGAGTCTTCAAATCGTTATTTTTAAGAACTTATTATCCTACAGCACAGAGACAGCCCAATCTTATGGAGATTTCTATTGAAAATCTGCCTTATTTCCAGGTACATGTGAATGAGTAGGAATGATGGTTATGACTCTCAGGTGTGGGTGTTTAAAACCGTCCATCATTTTCCCAGTTTTGAGTTTCACTCTGCAGGGTGCTGAAAGTTTGTGTGATGCAGAGAGGCAGGAGAGCTGCCTGCCTGAGGCCAGTGCAGCTCTGAACTGGGCACCACTTTGTTTTGCTTGGTGATTGTGATTGATGTGCCTGCTGTTTAATTGTCATCTTCCTGGCATTAGCTGGTAGAAAGGATTTTTTTAGCTATCACAGGGAATAGATTGAAAAGGTTGTGCTCAGCTCTTCTTGATTCCCCAGCTCAACGTGCCGTTACCACAGTAATGGGGAAGTGGTCCCGTTTGGTGAAGGTGGTGGGTGCATTTTTGTCAGTTGTGTCTGAGCATTTACTGGTGAGGGGGGTGGGATTGTGGGGGGAGTGTCGCATCGGTGACAGAATAATGGTGGTGCAGCTCAGTGTTAAGAGCAATTATTTGTACTCTTACCCCCGGGGACTGGTTGTGCCTAATACACCCTCATCAAGCTCAGCCCTCTCTGTAAAAGAATATTTTCCCCAGTCTAAAACCAATATATCTAAATATGTGTTTCTCACCATTCTGACTTTGGTAGGATCATTAAGACTGTTAATTAACTTGACCAAAGCAGCAGTTTAACTCATACTCTTTTGCTGGTTTCTTACCAGCTGTCTTCATATCACATTTCTGCCATGCTCTGTAGAAATTGTTGGTACTTCAGAACATGCTTGAGAGAAGCAGCGTGTTGTTCTTTGAGATTCTGATTTGTGTTTTATTTAACACTGCAGATGAGGAAGGTGCTGGTTTGCACCACTACTGTGCCTGATTTGGGAGAAATTGCCTCTGTGATGCCAGTAAAATGCAATGTGCTCTGAAGGAGGAGGTGTTTGGAGACCAGGAGAGCTGTTATGTGATCACTTGCTTTTGCTGTAAGATGAAAATAATACAGCTACCTATTGTTTGAAGTGCATTGCTGTCTCCAGAGGAAATCTTTCCTTAGTGTTATATATTAATAGGCTAAGTTCAGCTGCAGGGCAAGCAGAATGAACTGCTAAGATAAAGAAGCCACGCCCAGGTTTGTGGTGGCTGAAATTGCTCCAGTTTGGGGCTGCTGCTGTAGGGAAGTGTTCATCCACAGAGCCCAGGCTTGCAGGATGTGCTGTCTGGTTTCCAATAAATTTGCTTTTCAGAATATCTTGCTACATATGGGGGATTTTTGCATATATAACATAAAATAATTTAACGTTTTCTGATTACTTTTTCACTAAAGGGATTGCATATATTTAGTTGTTATAATTTTCTTTTTTTAGTGTTATAATCTGCTTTTATTAGTGAAATCTGTTAAGTGCTGTACAGTGCAAGAATGGACAGGGCACTCATGTCTCTGTACTCCTGTGGCTTTGTCCTCAGCTTATTACTAATAAATGATCTGTCACTTACAACTTTGATAATTTCAAACTATGTCCTGGACTGCTTACTGTTCCAAAAAGAGTTCTGATGAAATTCATTTGCTGTTAGTTGGGGTCCTGAAATACCAGGGCTCCCAGGCTTGAAATCCAGCAGCTGCATGACACAGGAGAGAGTTTGGAAACCACACCTTTAAGGAGGGGATGCTACTACTATTTCAATGTTTAAATCCAATTTTTGACAACATTGCAGAGCACTCAGCTGAAGAGCTGAAAGTCAGTGCTCAGGTTTAGCTTTCAGGGTCATCATTCCTCAGTGAGAAACAAAACCCTTCTGCGCTGGGGAAAACCAGGATAAAAAGCAGCAGTGCACTCTGTCACCTCCAGTTCAGCTGCAAACTTCACTTCCTAGTGCTGGAATGCAGAGTAATTTACCAAGCTCCGGTGTTTTGTTAGCTCAGAGTAGGTGAAGTTCAGGTAAGGAACTAGAGATGCAAAATCATTCATGCACAGTGTCCCCAGGGGATTTGAAGGAATGGAGTTCTTGGCAAGGACAAACACCATCTTTAGACAAAAGGTCATGTGTTAGTGACATTCTTTTGTTGTTTATTCGCGTTATAAGTGAAACATCTAAAATGAGATGCTTTGTAGAAAATGATCTAAACCAGCGGTGCTCAGGCATGTGTAAGAATCCACTTGGTGCTTTTGTCACAAGGAAGTTGGATGGCAAATGGAAGCAGTGCAGGGTTCAGCTCCATGGCTGTTGAAGTTTGTTTACCCTGTCAGGAGCTGGTGCTTGTCCAGAGTGTCAGGTTTCATCACTTGGCGTGTAGCTTTACAAATCATCAATTGCAAAATCAGATTGATTTCCATCATGAAGCAGAAGATGCTTATCTTTGTCTCACGGACTGATTTGGCTTAAAATTCTGCTGTTTTCTGGGAAGGGAAAGCTGCTTTGTGTAGTTGATGAAAATGTAACTGCAGGGGGGAAAAGCCCCAAATGACAAAACACCCAACCCCAAACAACAGAAAACCAAACCAGCCACAAAAGTTGTGTTTGACAGCAGAAATGTAATAGAAGGAATTGTATTTATGTCCCATTTAAAGAACATCAAAGCAGTTAGATGTCTTGAGATAACTTGTCCTTGTGAGATGGAAATGTTAATGATTTATGAGGCTGAATCTCATTTAAATGTGAAAATCCTTTTGCATCCATATTATTGTGCTTCCTTTCCTTGTCCTGTGTTCTTTACAGAACTTTTGGTGATTCTGTTACTGGTTTTTTTCCTTTGTTATTGAGCAAAGTTTTGGAGAAGGGGGTAAAATATTTCCCTTTAGTCAGTTTGCAATAGTTGTTGGAATATTAATCTCTTCTTAGAGTAGAGCAGAGAAGAGATGAAAGGAATGAATTGTTCCCTCTTGTGCTCAGGGCATGTTTTCTGTGCCTTTGTGCCTTCCACTTGTGATCAGCTGCTGCTTCTAAGACACTTTCCTGAATAGATCAAGTAACCCCAAACATCATAAGCAGTCTCCTTGCTCCCTATTTAAGAAAAAATGCTACTGTTTTCCTAATCCTATTATGTTCTTTGCAGAGTACACTAAATTTCCCAACCACTCATGTGGACCCTTTCATTTTCTGTTAGTGCCTTACTGTAAGCAAAAGAAATACATTTGAAATAGCAAAGGTAAAAGAACACCAGAATGTTTAATGATGTTACATTCAAACTTAGTGAGCTTTTACAGATTTTTGGAGGTTATATTTTTGTTGTGTGATTCTTCCCTGTGGTATTTGGCTCTTGCCAAATGGTTGCAAGTTCTGCTCTTTCAGTCAGAAACAGGCACAACATCACAGGTGATAATTTTAGCTTTCAAATTATTAGAAACCAAGACTAAAAAAGAAAATCTAAAAAAAGTATGTAAAGCAGGGAGTTCTTTATTATCTGAATCTTAGGAGTGTGTTTGGCTCAACTTCTATCCTGTGGATGTGTTAGGTAGAAAGTTTTTGTGACATTCTCTCGAGATCCTTTGAATTTGACACCTAAGTTTTTGGGGGGAAGAAATCTGTGGCTGTTTTTGGTCTTTCCTGTAGTTGTGCCTGAAAGGAGCCCTTCTCACCCAATCCTGTGTAAATTGAAATCCTGTGACTTGGAGAGATGTGACAACTGTAAGGGGGCAGGAAAGTAGAATGTGAGGCTGAGTAATGAAGATAATGAATGGCATGGAGTGGGCATGTTAATATTACAGCTTCTGGAATTGAGGATGAAAATTTCTGTATAAGAGGCTCACACAAATAAAAATGGAAGGATGTCCTTTGTTAAGAGAACAGATGATTGACCATAATGGGTGAGGGAGGAAAGTGAGAAGTAAATAATGGTGTAGAGAGAGATTTGGGATCAATCTACAGACCAGGGCAGAGAAAATCCAGCTCAAGCCAGAATTGTCTGAGAGTACCTTTATGGCCCTTCTTTAATGGATTTTGCTGGCTGGATATTTTGAAATGCTTCTTCCAGGCAAGGAAGTAATGTTTTTCAGTAATATTTTTCTTTCTTTAAAACTCAGAGTATTCTGCAGTAACATCACAGGCTTGGACATCACTAATGTGAATCATTGGCTGTTTTACATGGAAAGGCTTTCAAAAGGATCTATGATTTCTTTTTTCTTTTCATTACCTGTGATCTGTCCATGTGCTTACTTTAGACTCCTTGGTACTGGAAGTGCAGCTCTAGGATTCTTCAAGAATAAATTGAGTGTGAATTATGGATGTTTCCCATACTTCCATTTAAAAGATAAAGGATTGGAATAACAAAAGCTTTCTTTTTCCTAGGTGTTGCCTAGACAAAATTTACTTAATGTTAACCAATATCAGTGAGTCACGAAAAATCTCATTTCTTTTCACCATACACTTTTCAGAGAAGATTAAAATATTCTTTTATAGTCCTTCAATACAGAGTCTGCCAAAAATGTTTGATTAGCCCAGTGATTATAAAAAGTAATGTTTTCATCTGGTTTCTATATCCTATTAATGCAGAAGTCAGTAGGGAAATTATTTATTCTTTCAGTGTTGAGAGTTGGCAGGAATGCTCTGTGAACTTCAGTCAGATTAAAATTAATAACTATATTTTCTATATTCCATCTGGCTAAATTGCCATGAAAGCTTTGTGTTTTCTTCTGTTCTGTGCACAGACACCCTTGCTCAAGAGGGATTAATGCATTTGGTTAGAAATGTTTAATTTTAATGAAGAGAACTCAGTCATGAAATTGAACATGACTTCTAATTATTGCCATAAAAACTTAGTAGCAGGATGTCATGACCAAATGGAGGTTTCCTAATGTAGGAAAGTAGAGGTAAAGCTCTGTACAGTGCAGTGGACCAGAGACCACAATGTAGATTTAAGGTGCTGGAGGAGGAGTTTTATTTGATGTTATGACAGTTCTATCCTTTGATTTCAACACTGCAGAGCAACAGCTTTTAAAAACCACTATGGCTGTAAAGAGATCAATGCTGAGCCAAAGTGAAGAACCACTGAGTGCAGAAAAAACCACATATTTTAGTCTAATGTGTAGAGGATAAGCATGAGCATCAACTAAAGCAAAGACACAGGGAAATTGGGATTGGAGTCCTCTGATGGTTTCACAGTAAATAGGATAAAAATAATGCAAATTATATACCAGCATTCCTCACAGATAACTGAGCAGTGTTACTGTCCTCATTGTCCTTTCTCGTGGTTTTCCTGGGGTGAATCCCTCTGTTGCCAGCTTCAATACTTCTACAGCAATATTTTTTCTGTTACAAGGGCCATGAACTGTCCTTTACACTAGGAGTGAAATAGACCCCCCTCTCTTCCTCAAAGTGCATTGAAAACCTTTTAAGGTGCAAGTCAATATACCTTGAGCAGTTATATTTATGTTATCTGGATGTAAGTTTTCTTTATCAGCACAATAAGTTTCTTTTGTAATTTCCAGAAACTTGAGAGGGCATTAATGTGAACACACAAATAATACTATAATGTGTGTACTGGGCAAACTGTCTTAGCCATGTATGTTCATAAATGTATGTTCATTATGTATCAAATAAGGAATTGTGGAAGTAATTTATCACTCTCTGTGCCAACAGTCAAGAGACTGGATTATAGAGGACACTGTCATTTAATGCTCTTAATATAATACTTAATTTTGAGGAATATTTGATTTCCTATAATTTTTCCTTTGGTCAGCTTCTGTAACAAAAACTGGTTTAAAGTATCTCAAGTTATATGGAAGAGGAAATCCCCAAACAAAATACCTGCCAGAGAGAGTTTCCTAACTTCCTTGTTTGTCTAACTGTGATTCAGTTTGGTTAATGCTGACTCAGATGTAAATATTTTTTTTCATTTTCTTATTAATGTTCCTGGTTTCATGTGGATACTCCCATTGACCTGATTCTTCTGGTAAGGGGTTTTCATACTGTGACTCAGGAGCAATGCAAGCAATGTGACAACTACAGGAAAACACCTGTTAGTATCAGGTAAGTTGGTATTTACATTTTGTTTATTCCTTCAGCTGAGAAATCTGGAAGATTTGCCAAATGTTAAAACTTGCAAGTCTTCAAGCTTCCTCTCACCTGAGAAACACTCATGCCACATTTAATGGAGCCCATTCTGAAATGAGGAATGTTCAGAGACCTGGCCTGAGGAACAAGTTGTGCAGGTGGATGCTGACCCTGCTGAGCAGTCTCACAGCTGCAGCTTCACACCTGCCCTGCTGCCCACTGTGTCCAGAGTGCCCTGGCCATGCCATTGCAACCACGTCCTTGTGCCTGAGCACAAGCTGCCACAGCCCCAACAACTCTGCAATTCAGACTTCTCAGCTCTCTGTGAGGCTTCTCTTTTCATTAGAACTGCTGCTGGCTGTTTCAGGCTGCTGTTGGTACCCCTGTGGTGCTGCAGTGACCCTGCTAGTGGCCATCAGCCACACAGAAGAGGCTTTTCCCACATGAGGTTAAAAATCTTGTTTACTATTTTCATCAAAGAATTCCTGACCAACTCAGCTGTATACCTTGTTTCTGTTCAGATCTTCATGTTTTTCCTCATTAAGTGAATTGCACTGCTTAAAACAACATCAGGAAAATAGAGCCACAGAATTGTTGTCCAGTGCTGTGCTGTATGCTCTTGTTGTTTGCATCAGCCTCAGTAAAACTGACTGAATAGCCATGAATTGTCCCAGAGTGCTTTCAGTGGAAGGCAGCAGGAGTTTTTGCTCCAGTTCTGTTACTGTAGTAAATTACACAGACAACCTGGAGCTCTTCAAGGTAAAATAAGTAAAGGAGGATGATGGTTTCTATTCAGATGGGTGAAAAATCCCTTCTTTTACCTGCAGACCTCTTTAAGCAATTGGCTTCCAAAATAATCTTGCTGTAGGAGGAATGTTAATGCGCATCACTAATAAACAAGGTAATCAGGGTCTTTTTTGGCCTCACCTCGTTCTAACTCCTCAGCTATTTCTTTATTATTGGAGGTGCCAGGTACTAAAGGGACTCCCCATTTGTGCCCTAAATTTATTCCTTCTGTTTTTTGTAATGAATTGACTTTCCCTTGTACACCAGGCAAAGCTTCACCCCTCTAGGTTACATCTTTCCTCTGTTGTGTCTGCTCTGAGTCCCTGCAGGACAGCAGCGCCAGGCTGTGTCCTGGCAGGGGACAATGCCAGGACGTTGTGCAGCTCGGGCAGGCTGTGTGACATCGCCGTCCTGGAGCCCTGTCAAACACACCATGCACACTTTGTAATTTGAAGGCTAAAACTGAGATCTGCCTGAGCATTTGCAAGCCAGACCCAAGAGGTAGAAACTCAGAAGGCAAAGCCAAACCAGCCTTTTAGGCAGTGTCAGGAGGTTTCTGTAAAATTTGCCACAGGCAAAATCTGACTTGCTCATTTTACAAGATGTTTGACTTTCTGTGAAGTCACATTTTGGAGCCCTATGCCTTTGATTTTTCTTGGAAACATTTTGGGAGACTTTTATATATGATGGTTTCAGAAGGTTAAGAACCAAGCATTTCACTGCCCTGCATGAACCTGGCATTGGAAATATGTTTGTACAGCTGTCACCTTTGTCCCTTAAGCTATTCTCTTCTGTGGTCACTGGATGTTTTTCATGTGTCTGTCAGATGACAGCCCAGGAAGGGACACACCTTGTGGGAAAAGATTCTTTAAGTCTGTGCCCTTTTGACACCGTTCTGAGTGGAGCAACGTCCAGAAAACCTTTCTGGACATTTTGAGTTCAAAGACAGTTCATTGCTGAATAAAAATTCAGTTTTCTTGGATGGCAACTAGAATTTAAATGTGTGTATCAGAATTAAGTAGCAAGAAGACACTTGGTTTAAAATAATTTTTATAGAATACATTTTGGTGCGTAAAGACTATAAAGGTATTCAAAATTAAATATTGTCTGGATCTTTCTGCACAGTTGCAAATTCAGTGCAACAACCTTCTGGCGAAATAATTTATGAAAATAAACACATAAAAGTGGATTCTTAAGCCTTCCTTGTTAGTGATGTCAGTTTCATCTGTCAGCAGTAAAAATACAAATTCACATAGTTAAGCGTTTGGCCATTTAGAAATAAAATCAGATTTAATCTCTAGAAGGGAATGGGCTTTGTCTGTTTATATTCTTACTCTGTTTCTCTTTCTATTTGAGGTGAGCTGCCAGGAAATGTATTTAGTATACCAAATATGTGCATTTCTATTGTTGTAGCACCCTATCCTACATCTTTATCTTGGGAATTTCTGATACTTTTGAAGGAAGCAGTGCCTAGGAAAGTAATCAAGAGGTTTTGGGGCAATCCTTAGTTATAGTATGTACTTTTCCATTCTCCTGGTTTAAAGCGGTTCTGCAGTACCACTGTGTGGAAGTAATGATTGAGTAAAGAGATGCTTAGAAATAAGATCTTTTACTTATACAACTGCTGCAAATTACATGCTGCTTTCTTTAGTTCTACTTTAATCTTTTTCTACAGCATGAGAAGCAAAAGACAAATGTGAATATTCTAGGGAAATAGGTGATGATTCTCTTTTCTTATTCATAATTTGTTTTGGATTCTTCTTGCTTTTCCCCATGCTGCTTTTCAGTGTTTTCTATCCATGGGCACAGAAACAGACGTGGCAATCAAAACAGGGTGTGGAGCACTTATCCTCAAGATGCTTTTGGGCAGTGGAAATCACCGTTAATTGCAGCTAAGCAGTGGCATTTCTGACACCATCACTTTCAGGCATAGTGTATACATTTTTACAAAAGCTGAGATCTGTGTTTTTCACTAACAAAGAAGGAAATGGATCTCATGCAGGGGATTAAAAGGAATATTTCCCTTTATATGTGTTTGGGTTGTTCATTTGTGAACACACCAGCTGTGATTTCTTGGAAATCTTATCTTGGTGTACCCTTTCAAAGAACAGCGAAAAGCTCAGATGAATGCAGTCTGTGCTGGCAAGCTGAGAAGTCCCACATGAGTTTTATGGAAAAGCTTAAAAATGGGTTGAGGGATTCCACTGGCTGGGATTTTTGGTTTGTGGTGATTTTATTTTTATTTTTTAAGCCTTTTGATTCTGCTAAAATTTGGTAAATGATTCCATGTAAAACTCAGGCTTCATTACCATTTGAAGTTTAATTTGGGTACGTTTTGCCAGGTGTGCCACCTGCTGCCATTTATTTAAAGCATAGATCATTTGTTTGTTTCACTTTCTTTTTGAAGAAAGTATTTTCTGCTGGTTTGAATATACATACACTTTGAACCAAGTGATACAGAGGGCTCAAATGACCTTGCCCTCCTTCCTCTAAAGAATTTATTTTGCGTGACTTGCTGTGTGTTGGAGGGGCTGGAAAAGCAGTTTTGTCAAGTGCTCTTGTCAAGAGTTGAGAAGAGTTGTTTGAGTCAAGGGTTATGCAGATTAATCATGTACTCATTAGCTGTGCTCCAGGCATGTTGTTAAGGGGGAGGCTCAGATGTCACTGGGTAAATAACTGCAGGGAAACCTGGAGATAATGAAATGTGGAGAGCAGGTACGTCACTCACCGATGCGGGTCAGCAGTCCTGAACAGATTTTCACTTTTAGCCCTTGAGGGGTGTGTCCCTGTCACACACTGATGACTAAACCCTTTCTGTGGGGCTATAAATACTGAGTGCACTATTTTGGTGGCAGTACCTGTGAGGGCACTGAGGGAAGCTCTCTGCCTCAGGAGCAATATTCCTGCTCTGAGGCTGCCAGCACATCCCGTGCTCTGTGCTACTGAACCACATCCCTGGGCAGGTCAGTGCTGCAGAGGCAAACAAGGCTGGATCGGTGTCTCAGTTTTGATTTGTCAGTCAGACGTTATCTAGTGAGAGTTTCTAAAAGACTTCAGCACGATCTGGAGGCTGAGTGCTTTTTACTGTTTTTTGTTTCCAACAGAACAGTCCTGCGATGAAGAACATTATTGTTCTTTGCATAACATTGTAGTGTGTAGTCCTAATTGCTGAAAAATACAAATTACTTTTCACAAACCTATATACAGTGTAGGTCAGCACAGTAAACAAGTCTTTTTTAGATGTCAGCATGTCTGTATGGGTGTGTGTTAGGCAGGCATTATAGATTAACCCTAGTTAACTTCACATGCAGGGGTAGCAGGTATTTTTTCACCATCCTTTAATCTTTGGAGTGGCTACAAGAGGAAAGGACTGAAGTAGAGATGTGTCTTACTTGCTGTCATCTCGTAATATTCCTACTCCCACCCTTAAATTTTACCCATTATATTCCTGTTCTTAACCTTTTACTGGATTTGATTGCTTATGTGGGCAGAGTCAAGGAAAAGGGGGAGATACCTGGCCTTGGGGCTGTTTTGTCTCCCTTCAATGAGGTTCAGTCTTCTAGGGTGAACACTGCCAGGCTGTTCTGTGAGCCCTGACAGGATAAACATGCTAGCATTGCCAAGGAGAGCAACGCAAAGCGTTCTCAGGTGCTGAGCTTTGTTCTGATGCTCTGAGCTTTGTGAAGGAACTTCTAAAAGCCCCCAACACAGATACAGGTGGGCAACATCTAAATTCAGGGCATGTGTGCCAATTGCTGCTTTGAACAGACTGTGTGTGCCTTTGACAGCCTCTGGGTCCTGAAATAGAAGGAGAAAAAAAAGCCAAAACAAAACAGAAAAAACTTCATGTTTTTGGCTTGGGCACTGTGCTGTGTTGGGTTTTTTTGGCAGTGTTATATGGAAGGAGCTGTACCAACTGCAAAATGGGAAAATCATTTGAAGTCTTTTAAGACAGGGATTTTGTCTCTGTGTCCTGGGGACTAATATGAGGATTTGACAGTTACCCTTGAAGGAATCTGAACTATGGGACATTTGAGGAAAGAGCCAAGGGACTGGTGGGAACAGCATTCTGGCAAGTGCAGCTGCAAAAACATGAAGCTGTTTCTCCCTAAAGATTTGGAGGAAAATATTGGTGTTTCCTTTCACAGCAAATCTTGGGATGTGTAAATGGAAAAGAAGAAGACAAGGGAGCTTTTACTCTGCCTAACAGTATTTCTGAAGGGAGTTTGCTAAAGCTTGTGAGTCATATGATGTTATCACAGAGTATTTTTTCTTTGATTTCTTCTCTTAATTTCCATTCTGACAGTTTAAGTCTTGGTGAGGGATTTTCTCTCTTGCTCTTACCTTTCCTTTTGTTCCAAGGTAGCTCCAACAACACATTTGAAACTTTTCATGATCTTAATAGGTGAGAGGAAGACTTTCCCTGTCATTTCTGCTGAAGGCCTGTACTTCAGCATTCCTAGAAGAGATATTTCTGTGCCATCATTATCTTTTGGGTTCATGGTGCCTCTTCTCTACCCTGTATCTCTTTGGAGAGATATTTTTGTGATAATGCACCTGCTTGCTGTCAAAATGTGAGCAGGACAAGAGGGAAAACTCCTAGAAGGGATTTCTATTAGCCCCACCTGAGGGACACACACAAACAGAACCAAACCCAACTTTCAGGGAAAGTAATGTCTGTACTTGAGTGTTGTAAGCTCTCCTTTGGTCCAAACCTTTCTGAGTAGCAAAATGAAAGCAGTTTTCAGTTTTGCTTTACACAGAAATCCATCTGTAGAGGAGGGAAGAACATGACAAACACAACCGTGCTTTTAAATAATAGCTTTCTGAGATGAAGTGCCATTGTCAGAAACCACATTCAGCAACACTATTAGCTGGAGACGTGGAGATAAAAGCAAAACCAAGGGGAAGCATTATGTCTGTTGGCCCTCAGACCACACAATTAGTGCAGTAGTTAGTTGGGGCATTTTAAAGCTAGGAATTAAGGAGTTATTGGAGTGTTGGTAACTTTCCATAATACCAAATGCACAGGGGCTGGTTTGTTAGTGATTAAGACAGAGCCTGTCATTTACAGAGATCAAGTGAGAGTGTGAGGATGAGCTGGTGCTTTTTATCCCACTCTCTGCTGAGAATATTGTCTTTCACAAAATCAAAGATTATATAGCAAGGTCTTTACTTTCTGATCAGATGAGGCTGTGGATTTGGGCAGCAGAGGTCATGGGATGTGTTATAAAATGAGGTATTTTTTGTGCTGTGCTTGTTCTTCTTACCCCCTTAAATCAGATCTCTACACTTTACAAATTATGTGGAAGATCAGAAAGACTCAGCTGGAAAGGGGTTTTACCTGTTAAAAACAGTTAAAACCCCCTTACTTTCTCTCTTTTGTATGATCTAGGACATCCTACCTCCAGAATCCATTCCAGTTCCCAGAGTCTTCTCTATGAACTAAAAGGAAAGACTTGTACTCCCTGTTACAGCCAAGGAGGTGTTGAGTGAGACAACATTTTATGTCCATCATTTTGAACAATATTACTATCTAGTTTATGCCTTTCATGTAATAATACCAGACTTGCTGAGAATAGTAGTTTCATGAGCTACTGGCTTGGCTGGCAGAGCTGCCCTGGCAGTTCCCTTGCTCGCCTTCCCCTCAATTCAGCAGCCATTCCTGTGTTCTTTGTGTAGTGTTGGTCTATCCCAGACTGTTGAAAACACCACAAAAACTGTGTGTGTTTTTTTAAAAAAAAACCAACCCAAACAAAACCAAAAATCAAAATAAAAAATTGATATTTTTTACTGATCTACTTTATAGCACAGCTGGAATTGTTCTGGTATTAGTTCATTGCCACACATGGACGCAACAGGTGGCCCAGCTCAAACTGACTTTGATGCTAGTGTGTCATGAAACTTTACTGAGGGTTCATGGTATTGTTTCAGTTTTCGTTTTTCACAGAAGACTCTCACTGTATTTTCATGCAGTCACTGGGAAACTGTCTCCAGAGCTGCTGGAGAATCAAAGTGTTGCTCATTCAATATTGGATAAATATTTAAGGGAATTAAGTCACCCAGCAGAGTGGATTCTGAGAAAAGCTTAACTGCTTGTAGTGAATACCATTTAATTTCTTGTATTGCTGGATAAGTTGTAGCTGTATTATGTTGTCAGGCAGGGACAGTTTTTGTTGTGGAAGGTGGTTTATTATTATAGAGTAAGAGCTAATTGACAGGGGCCAGATTAACCCCTCTTCTGGAGGGCCCTTGCCAAGGCCACTTTGGAAATACTAATAAAGGCTTGACTCCTTATTCTCTGCAGACCAATCTTTCCAAGATCCTTCTATAGGAAATGAAGTTGTTTTGGGATTTCAGATTAACTCAGTTCTTGTATGCCACAATTTATTTCACTGTGGTGTTTTTCATATTTTCCACTGGTTGTGCCTCCCAGCTGATTTGTCCTTGCTGGCCTGACAATGCAGATCCATAAAATACAAATTATTAGCAAAAGTTCAAGTTTGAGAGCGTGGATTGACTTGTACTCCTCCAAAGGTGTGAACTAGGGGCACCTGAAGCTGTTGCAGTGTTGAGCCAGACACTCTGAGTGCAGAACTTGGGCTGCAGTTTCTGCTTAATACCATACTTTGGTTTCCTGTTGAGCTGGAATGATGAATACTCTTATCTCTGTGATCCTATTGTTATCAAAGCATTTGTGTAGGCAGTCTTTGATGAGAAGCTGATAGGGAGGTAGAACAGCAAATAGCTCTCTAGGTGCACAGGCAAAAGATACCTTTTGTTTTCAGAGTATCTAAAAGCCATGTCTTGTCTTTGTGACTGAATTTTCTGTTTCAAGAGCACTGTGAAGAGGCTTAATGTCTTTCTGCAAGATCTCTGTTGTTCAGTCATACAGTTCTTTTCCTGTCTTTTCCCTTAGCATTAGAGAACAGCTTCTTGCTGTTTGTGGAGGCACTACTCAGTGGGTTACATTAGCACAGCATTTCTTTATACATAGTGAGAACATGTCGTGATGTGTGTTGTTTCACCACAGAGAGCATCACAGAGCAAATATCTGCTCAAAATGCAATTAAGGGCTACAAAGCCTGAAAGATGAACTGCCTGGGGAGACAAAGTTTACTATGAAAGGCAGCAAAGAGAACATTGTGAATTCTGTGTTCAAAGTGCTTCTTTGAAAAAAAGGCAACAAACTTCAGTGCAGTTGAACACCTGCATAGCAGAAGAGCTAGTCTCAAACATTGGAACTTGATCAGCCCCTCTTGGGGTATTGTCTTTGGTCTCCAAACAGGAGAGTTTAGCTTCTGATTTAGGCCATAAGCATACGTGAATTGATACTGGTACTTTAAAAACCATAGTCTAAACTTTTAAGGGATCACTATGGACCAGAAATTCCCACCCTTCATTTTGTTCTGTGTTCCCATTTTCAATGGAACAAGCTTTACCATTCTCATCCACTCTCTCTCCTGTCCTTCCCTGCCCTGAAACAAACTGCTTGCTTGTACTTTGTGGTACTGACACCCTCTTCCTCCCTCCTTAACAGATTTTATGTAATTAATGATGGTAATAAGAAATAACTTAGCAAGAATATAGGGCTTGTGACTCTCAGAGACTATCAGCCATTTTTCATGAAGGTTATGGGAATGGAAAATCCAATTCTGTTTTCTGGTTTCTGCCCTGTGTTACTGCTGACAATGCCTTGATTATAACATAATTGGAAGCACGAACTTATTAGAAAGTAAATACTCTCTCCTCAGTTCTGAATATTTTTTGGTCATGTTAGAGTTGTGTTTAATAAGAGAGCTGGAAAAAAGCTTGTAACCTGATTTTCTGACTAAAATCTACTTCAGTGATCTCTGCACAGACACAGAATGAAGTTTATGGAACTCTTTATTCCTCTTCACAGCCTTTTTTTTTCCAGCAGACATTTTTTGAGTGCCTTTTAACTTCCTTCATAAATTGCCTTTCTGCTCGATTCATTTCCTCAGTTAGCATAGCTGTGTATTTTGTGTTATTGCATTTTCTTTGTAGTCACACACCTTACTATGCTATTTTTATTTGTTTAGGGGAGCACATAATAAAGAAAGATGAAAATACTGAAATTAAAGGAATTCTGGACAGCTTTTACCTTTAGTTTAACTGCATTAACTTATATCTATTTGTCCCATATATTTGATGACTTGATGTGCAATTTCATGCAATTGTATTTATTTTCAGCTGCCAACACCTTCAACTAAGTTTTCAAGGTTTGAAAAAATAGAATAGCAAAGAAAGAAAAAAATTATAATCATGGATGAATAAAAGGATGTGTGATTGGAAGATCATTAATTTATTTGAAACAAGAATCATCTCCAGGTAAGTTTAAATTGTTCCTTATTATTATTTCTATTGCTTTATAATTTTTTTCTATTACTTTAGAAAGCATCATGACTTAGTTATGAAACCTGTTCTTTAGGAGAAGTCTTTGTACTTAGCTGTCAGCTCTCTGTAAGTATTTCTAGGAACCATGCTGATGGTTGGGCTGAATTAAAAGCCTTAGAAATTCCCTTCCCTTGGAGCAGCTCAGGCTCCGTGACATTGAACAGTCCCTGGTGCAGGGCACAGCAAGGCCGTGTTTAACTGCAGAATAACTGGAGAAAACAAGTCTTTGGAGCAGAGCTGAGAGCTCAGGATTAATGAGCTGGAAGATTTGCCAGGGCCAGGCTGTGCCAGCAGCCCTTCTCCTTCTTGTCCCCAGCACGGTGACGTTTCCATCCGCTCCCGTTATTGGCACGCGTGGAACACCTAAACCTGGCCCATCACACCCCTCCTGCCAGCCCAGGATTGTTTCCACCACAAATTACAGGCTCAGCACTGACCAAGAAGGGCAGGGCTTGGTCTCTTGTACCTTTTTATGGCATGGCAAATAGCTATGCAATCATCCTGCAGTACCAGTGCAAGAATACAAATTATAGGCCAACCCAGGCTGCTGCCTTGTCTCGAGGCAATTGGTTGTTTGTGTCAGCTTCACTCTCTGCTCATTGTTTCACAAAAGGCAAATGGACACAAAGGGAAGGTCCAAGGCCCAGAGAGGTTCAGTGTAGGTGTAAGGTGCATTTAGTAGCTATTGGTGAAGTTACTGGTGAAATAAACTGCCTGAGAATAAAGCATTAGTAATGCGTTGTTATGCAGTTGTTCAAAGATTGTAGAAAGCTCCTTCTCCAATTTCAGCTGCAGATGAGTATGGGGAAGTAGGCAGTAATTAATGGAAGTGAAATTGAATCAGAGGAGTCATCCATGTCCAGAAAATGCCAGAAAATCTGTATCTCTGCTTTCTGATCCAGTGCAGATGCCAGAGCATCACTTAAGGTAGGGTCTGTTAGCAGTTACTGCAGAGCTGGGAAGGAGAGGATCACAGATCCATGGGGGAAAGCACTGAGGTCTGTTTGTAATGGTAAAACATTAAAAAAAGCAAGTCTGACTTGAAGAACTAGAATACAATACCAACCTTAAAGGCAATTGCTTTCTCAGGTGCTATTAGTTGTCATGGTCTTTCATTCTGTGGTGTAATAACAATTGTACATCTCTAGATAATCATTAACAGCACACATTGTGTAGGAAGGATAAATTTCACTCTCTTGCCCTCAGGTTGCTTGCATTGAGGAGATGTTTTCCCTGTCACCCAAGGGGAAAAGAGAAGGCTTGAACTTTAATTCAAGGCCTTGTGAAAATGAGTGTGTGTGAAGGTGAGGTAAAGTCAGCAGCACCAGCTTGATTCCCTATAAATGTTGGAAGATTCCAACCCAAGGTGCTGGCAGGGATGACACTCAGCATCACAGCCCAAAGAATTGCTTTAAAAGAAAAAGTGTTGGTTTGGAACAAAAGAAAAGTATTTCAAATGACTCTGCTTTGAATCTCCTGGTGAGTTCCATCTTCTGTCATAAGACTACAAGCTGTTACAAAATGTACTATTTATTTTTAGGATTACAACAGCACAAAAGTTTAAAGCATTAAAACTTTCTTACATGGGCTTATGTTCTGTGGAGAAAAACAAAATCTCTCCTCCAGTTGGTGAATAAGACTTGAATTCCAAGAACAGATGAGCAAACAGCAATATTTGTAAAGTGGACATTGAGTGTGGGGTTACCTCCAGTTTTATTTAGCTGTGTATTAGAGATGCACGCTGTCTTTTCAGCTGCATATTCTAATCTTCCTGCACTATAATGGATTTGAGCACACAAAACAATGGCATTTTGCTCATTTCTCATGTAAAGCCTTAGAAGTCAGAAAGCACAACTCTTATGCTGTGAAGTATCAGTGTGTGAAACTTTATCCAAAACAACTGTAATTAGAAGCTATAACTCAACCCTATATTTAAAATCTCTGAGAATTGGAGAGAGATAAAAAATTATAGATAATGTAAACACAATTAAGAAAAATAAAGCCAGTTACTGCTAGCATTTTGTAAAAATGTTTAAGTCTTCTATCTGTTTTTTTCTCTTTTCAAAGGTATAAAAATAGATCTACTAACTTATAAGCTATGCATACAGGAATAATTTAGATCAGAATCTTTCCTGAAGCTTTTGTTGTCTTTTGTCTCTCTCTCCTTCTGGCAGGGGGTGTGGGGATTGTGTGGAGAAAGCTGTTGGTGTTGTTTAGAAGCACATTTAATTCTGCTCTATGCCATTCTTTATTGCTTGCCTATGTATTAACTTTGTAAAAACCTCATTTTAATTATCCTTTTTTTACAGAGACAGCATCAGCCTGGGGATACTTGTGAGGGGATCTGCAACCTGCTTTGAGCTTGGTTACAGTCACACCTAATTCTGACATGGATTCTACTGCAGCATTGTGTGAGTCTTCCAGTTTCTGGAAATTACACAATTATATTAATTCATGATTCTGATGCCTCCAACAGTAAATCTTTAATTTGGTTGTTGGGGAGTGGGGGGAGGACAGGGAACAAAAAATCCCTACAGAAATGTAGCCAAGCAGAGAGAAGGTTGAGAGGTGCAATGATTTACAGCCTTATTAGAGCAAAGTTGTGTGAGACGTGATCTTTGATGCTGTGAGGAGCAGTGGCTTGGCTGTGTTCTGTCAAAAGTTCTATTCCAGCTGTACTTTGGAACACTGCAACATTTTAGAGATCTCACCAATTGCTACCACAGAAAATAATCTGTTTTAGCTCCTAGCTAAGTTATTTCTGAGAACAATCATCCTTCCTTTGCTTACAGGCTTTACATGTTGCTACTATTCTCAGATATTGGTTTTTGGAGCAATCCTTGTGGGGCTGTACAAATGCTGGTTAAAACTCTCAGTAACTGCTTTGTTTATTCATGACTAAAGATTTGTGGCAAGACCAGTTTTTTTAGAAGCAAGTGTGCATGCTTCCTTAAAATAATCTTTTTGGCTGTTGTGAGAGCACTGAGCTGGCCCAGTCCAATCTGAGTGAGGTGTGGCCTCTGCACATATCCTATGTTTGATCACTTATTTACAGTTTCTTTGGATGTTTATAGCTATTTAATACTTTAATATAGCTATGTTTCTGTTGCCTGTCTCTGCCTTCTTAATAGCATGTGTGCACATATGACTTCTCAGGACTGAAAAGTGATCTAGTCTGACCTTAACTGCACCATGGAGAGGTGAAAATCTGAAGGAAACAGCTGATGTCATAAAGTAGCTGGTCCTCTTCTAGCACAGTTATGATCTTACATCAGTTTTTTCATCTGCTCACTTCCAGCTTTGCCTCCTTGAGGGAGATTATCTTGTGATATGCTCAGGTTTTGAAAAGTGTAACAAAGAAAGCGATTAAGACTTCTGTCTCAAAACCACTTAAATTCCAATAATTAAAAAGCATTTTGTACAGAGCTTACTGTTGTAAGGGTCTGCGAGTACTTCACATAAATAACTGTGAAGGAAGAAACACAATGGCTTGTTGGTTTTGTGCCTTCAATTTATCAGCATATGCTAAATCACTAATACATGGCAGATTCAGGGGCTTGAATGGTATTGATGATATGGGATAAGGGGAGAATGCCTTATCAGGGTGTGAGCTCTTTGTGAGTGAGTGCAAGGCCAGAAGACACTGCCAGATGAAAACTCAGAAGGTCCCAATAAATGCAGTCAAGAGCTGTGCTGAGGAACCTGTTAAAAATGCCAGTGTTTGTCAAGGCATTTGAGCAGCTACTAAAATAGACCATTATCTTCTTGTTTCTTGTGCATTTTCTGATTAAATTATAGCAGATGCAGTGTAATGCAAAGCCACTGTCGCAGACATTTTTTCACAGAAATCCTTTCTTTCAGATTTCTGTGTCTTCTGGAAGGCTGAGGCCTCAGAAGAGAACATAAACAATTATTATCAGCTGCTGGGGAATGCAACAGGGGCACCTATTTTGATTGGTGATTGGTTCATGTTCCCATGTTTATAATTAAGGGCCAATCACAAAGTGTAAGCTAGGGACTGAGTCCTTGGCCACAACTTTGTTATAGTTTCTTTTCTATCTCTTCTTAGCTAGCCTAGCTGCTCTGCAAACCTCTCTCTATATTCTATTAGTATAGTAATAATGTATTATATATAATATCTTAATAAATCAAGCCTTCTGATTCAAGAAACAAGATTCACCGTCTCTCTATCACCAGCCAGCGCCCACTCAGGCGCGGTAATAAGCCACGGTGCTGCAGAGTGCTGGGGACTTCTTGTCAGTGGAATGTAACAGCATTAATGAGCTTCCCTTGAAGAAATTTGCTTGACTTTTTTTGTGATTGTAGCTCAGAACCCTTTAGTGAGACAAGAACCAGTTCATTAGTGCTGAACTGCACTTTGGTGTTCACTGAGTAGTGCTCTATGAGCACTTCTTTCCTTGATGTCCACAATAGATGTGTAACTGTCACAGTATGGGGAATTCTTTGCAGAAACCTTTTGATGCTGTCTAACCCCTGAGGCTGGTGCATTTTCCAGTGTTGCAGTTTTGTGGCAGATGCTGTGCTGTACCAGGGCTGCTCTGTGCATCTCTGAACCACGGAGCAGCAACAGCTACAAAGCTTTGTCAGTGTCTGAGTGAAGAATTTGCAGTGGTGAGCTAAATGAAATTAGAAAACTGTTTTCTCCTGTGTCTCAGAGATGTTCGAGTGTTTTCCTGAATCTAAGTATTTCTTGTGCTTTTTTGAAAGATCAATTTTTAGTTTTTTAAAGACACAATTCTGCTAATAATGAGTTTCTACTGTTTCTGTAGGAAGCTTTTTTTTAGCCAAAATATCAGTAAAAAATGTCCCTACAAAGAAATACACAGAAGAGTTGAGGTGATGAAGGAAACTGGTACTGTTCTTTAAAGTGAGGTCACTGATTTCTGCAGTTTCAGTTCCCACAGGAGATCCACATGTGAGACACTGTCTGGATTCCAGAGACAGCTTACATACACTGTCAAACTTGGGAAGTTTGGGTCCAAATGACTCAATAGGCTCAAATAAGCAGTTAGATGAGTGATTGCAGTCAGAACCACGACAGTGACCAAATTAGTCCTGTTTCCTTAGAGAAAAGAGGAAGAAAAAAAGATCTGGTGTTCCACTGCGTGGCTGGACTCGGATGTTCTCAAGCCCCACAAGTGGAATATGACTGTAAATGCAAATTAAACTTGTTCAATGAGCTCAATCCCCAGGGAGAAACAGGAAGGCTTTGAAGATCATTTATGCTTCATCCATCACTGGTGCCACTGCTGTCTCTCCCTATTTGTTTTAGAAAGAAACCTGCTCAAGAGAGTAAGCTGGAAAAAGAATTTGAGGCAATGATTGACACCATGGTGGGAAATCTTTACAAAAGGAGGTTCACTCGTCCCTCTCTCCCTCTTTGAGTTCTTACTTCAAAACCAACAAGCTTTGTGCTACTTTTAGACTACAAAATATGTAATGTAGCTTACCATGACACTGAGGATGACTGCATTGCTATTCTTGCAACAGCCATGCTGCAAGAAACTTCAGAGAGAGATGTTTTCTTACCTATCATAACATCCAGCAATTTAAAATAGCAATCAAAACTCTTAATCCTTCATGAAGAAGTTAGGTAAGAACTGTGGCTTCCATTTAAAGAAAAAAAGGCAGTTTTTTTCCCAGAGTAATGGAGCAACATTTTCAGCAGTAGAACACAACCACCAAGAGTATTTTCTTTCTAGGCCATTTACAGGTTTGGGTTTTTTTTTTTTTTTTTTTGTTTCAGCATCTTTTTAAGTCAGTAAAATGTAAAGAAATACCAGCTTTACTTGGCATAATTATATTTTTTATGTAAGTCATATCTTTTTGCCTTCCTCCCTTGAAGGCTATGGGATTGTTTCCAAACAGGCTGATGCCTCTAAGGGTCAGGCGCCTTACAAAGCACAAACAAGGGACTAAATTTTGCTTTTGCTTATGCTGGGTTCATGCCAGAATAACTCTTACCCTTGTGCAAATCCAGAGTAGGAGAATAAACTGAACTGTCCCTTCTCTTGCTGTGAGGAGGATAAAAAGACAAGAAATGTAATTCTGTGAGGTATTTCTTTTGTTAATTTAGGCAACAGTGAAACTGTTCTTACTTGCTGGTTTTGCTCTGTCTTTAGCTGTAGCTATCCTTCTGAATTTGTGTTGGAGTTCCTTGTGAGTATGAAGACCTCAGAGTTTAAGGAAAGATTATAAAAGGGGGTTGACATGGCTGAGATTCTTCAACATTGTGGTAAAACACCCTTAATGAACAAAATGGATAAATCCATTTAATCACATTACCTGTGGCACTCCCCTGCTGTTTGCTCACATCCACTTTGACAGCCTGATCCTGAGCCAAGGAGGCTTTTTCTCAGCAAGTGTGGCTTCATTCTGAAACTTGGTCTAGGAGTTTAGGCAGCAGTTTAAATCATGGTACAGGTACTTCCAGCTTTTGACTGGTTTTGTAGGCTGGCATTCCCTATTTTATGACCCCTGGAAGAAGGATCCTTGTTGATTGCCCACTACAATTACTATGGCACAATGTGCCACTGTGGCTTCTGCTCTCACCCCATTTCTGCAGCAGAATCTGGGTGTGAACAAACCAAGTTGGATTGTAGAGCCATGGGCAAAAGGACTCCTTACTGTGGGAAAGGTGCTTTAGTCATGGGAATCCTTTCTTATCCTGCAGTTTCCAGCCATTCTGGAGTGCACTGAGGGGGGATATAGGAATAATTAGTAATAATAATAGGAATAGGAACAATTAGCTTCATAGGGAGATCCAGTCCAAACTCCAAGCTGAAGAAAGGCCAGCCCCAAGTATCTGGGATGTGGGGGAAAATCCATTTCCCATTCCTGAGTTTGTGTGGGAAGCATACATAAACTGGAATGTTTTGTTAGAACAATGACATCAGCTTTATCTTGTTTTCCTCCTGCTGCATTTCATCTCCTGTTTAAACTCTGTTACTTTTCTTGACAAAGAACATCAAAGATTTTTAATTACAATTGTCCAGACTGCTGTAACTTTTTCATTTCAGCAGTCATAGTGTTAGTGAGAGGGACTTTTGGACTGGACTTCTATGTACTTTTTTTTTTACAATGTCCTCAAACTGCTCTTAAGGAAGTATCAATTTTAATTATTATGTAAGTAATAAAAGAAGCAACACCAAAACAAAAGGGCTGACATATAATTACATAAATAGCAGAAATAATAGAAATCTTTGATGGCCTGTCAACTTTAACAACACCTCTTGGCATTTTTCCAGATCCAGGCTGACTATGAAATTCAGTCAACATGGTTTATAAAATACATACTACATATTCAATACCCATAAGGAATCCAAGCTGACAGTGTACATTTGCATAGGTCAATAGCTCTTAAAAATAATTTTACCATGGTGTTCTGAAATTAACTTTCTAATAATTGTACCACCGCCTGGGCAACTGGAAAAATTGACTGATATGTTTAGACTCAGTGGACCATGTCTAAGAAGTAGAGCTACAGAAACAAAATTTGGCATTTCAAAGTTTTAGTTGGATCATGGACAGATTTAGAAGTCCAGGCCTGTTTAATGTCAGAGTTACCCCAGGACAGAAACCCTTCAGCGCTCCCAAAGATATCAAACAGCATCAGTAATAACAAATAATTTTTGCTGCAAGGTGCTGCAAGGTCCTGAAAGAGTCACCAAAGCTCCCGTGACCGTTCTCTTTGCAGTAATGAACATGTCTGCACCACAGGCTGAGCTTGTTTATTCATTGAAGCTGGATGTGAAAGTACACACAAAGAGACCTCAGCACCACACACAGAAAGTTCCTTCACTCCATCCGCGCTCAACCTGAGTAATCAAAGCTGTCATTAACCTTGTTTCCCTGCTTCCCTAGAACGGTTTCTATCTAAAGCTGAAACACATCAGTAGGCAGCAGTATCAGGGCAGGAGCAGCTTTGTGGGTGTTGAAAACAGATGCAGCCTGCAAAAATATTTTAATAATATGTTTTTAATTTTGCATGGGAGCTGGCTATGGGTTTGGGCTGGATCTTGGGAGCAAGGAGGAGAGCCTCAGGCTCCCACCCACACTTGTTTATCACAAAGCCCTTTGACATTCTCCCCAGGGGAGGAAAAAAAATGAATATTTTCTGTGAAGCAGAGGCAGAACTGTAAGCAGCACCTCAAAGCAGTGATGCAGGTGAGGGGCCTTGCTAAGCCTCAAAGAGAAGTTGTTTTGCCAGATCTCCAGCGTGGCTTTATCTGTACAGATCATCAGCAGTAATGAGGGAGAGAAAGGGAAGGATGCTTTCAGCATCTCCAAGAACTCCTTGCCACAGCAAATGGAAGATTTTAATGCATTTTCACAGATACCCAAGAGCTTTAAGAGTTCTGAGGAAGGCAGGCAAGTGCTGAAGGGATTTTTCATGGCTCCACCTCAGGTCAAACCCAGATGGCAGCAGCAGCCTTGTGGCCAGGCAAACAAAGATGTGGTTTGTGTATCATTTCCTTACCTCCACAGATTGTAATGGTTTCTGGATATGCAACAGGGTTTTTAATCCTTGTGACACTGCCAAGTGTACCTAAACACCAAGGATTTTGCTTGGAACAGATTCCTATCTACAGTTCTTCCCCTATTTTTATTTCTGATGTACTAATTTAATGGGTTTTGTGGATGCCATCAAATAAGGGATGTCAAAAAACATTTAAAGATATGTAGTGCTGAGGTTATTTCATGGGACTTAGGAGATTTTTCTACCTTGGCCTCAATTAGAAGGTGTCAATTTCACTTATATCTCAAAACTGTCAGATTCATATCTCTTGTCTTGGATTTTTTGCTTGCTCTTTTTTATTTAAAAATCCAAGAGAGAAAGAAAGGGTTGTTTTCTATGAGGAGTCATCTTGGAAAAATTAATAACAAATGTGCTTTTAGCTGGAAACAGAAGCTTTATGGGGTAGGATGAGTAACTCTAGAGCAGTGTGATACAATCAGCTGTGCTGAGCATTTAGATTTCTTCTGTGTGGATCAGATGCAGCCCAGAACTGTCCAGCCCAGTGGCCTGTACATAGGCTGCCAGTCAAGACTGAAAAGAGATGATATCTTTGCTCCTGAGAGGGTGAAAGCTAATCCCAGGCTTGATGGGTGTGTGTATGACACCAGGAAAACCCTTGGACAGGGAGTGTTCCACCATGTACTGGCACCTTGTCATTTGAGAAACTTTAGAGTAATGGAGCTTCCTGTGTGCCTGGGGTTAATTTTGTGTGTTCTGTGCTTTGATTATGATCTAAGAGCTCAGGTGCCATAGTCCAAGTTGACAAGGGAAATCAGCCTTGATTCTTTTGCCCACCAGGGTTGTGAGGTTTTTACAACACCAGAGCTTTTTCTTAGGAGTTATACTCTATCTCTATATCTATATTCTCTCTATATTCTACCTAATATTCTATATTCTATCCTTAGGATAAAAGAAGTCACACACTTACCTGACTTAGAGCTGTACAGTCACTTCCATGCCCCTCAAGTATTTGTGGTGGCTGGAACTAACACGTCAGAATATCAGCTGAAGGTAATACAAGTTTTGGATTAAAAAGGAGCTTTATGGATCACAAGCTTGGGTTGAAAGATTAGATATGGTTAAAGGTTTCTGTCTGGGATCCCTAAATTCATGGCAAATATAAACAGAAATGTCTTCAAGATTTAACGAATTATAAATAAAAACTTGGCTCATTTGTTAAATGTATGTGCTCCTGGGTGCTGATACTGAAGCTATTGCTCAAAATGAATGTTACAAGTGTGCAGTAAAACTATAAATATAATTTATAAGCCACTTCTGCTGGAGGAAATGGTGTCGCCAAAGAAAGATGGGAAGGCTAAAATTTTATAATAGTGTGAGTTGAAAAGTCGAGAAGCTGTGAACAAGAACAAAAATACAGAGCTGCTCTGGTGTGGAGCTCAGTTCTCAGAGCCATGACCAGCTCTGCTCTGGGAGCTGAGAGACTGGCAGGGAGTCAAATATTTCTGCTTCTGCAGCCCCAGTAGTCCTAACATTGCTCTTTGGGGAAGGAGTTCTTTTCCCCTTTGAACATATGGCATTATCTTGAGCTAACTGACTGCTTGATGAATATTTCAAAAAAGGAACAAGTCTTATATTGAAGAAGGCCAAGAATGCAACTTCATTTCCTGTTTAATCTAAAAAAAAAAAATCAGCTTTTATTTGTACAGATTTAATTTGGAACACATATGTATGACATATGTAACATCATCAAACAGTTACCTGATGATTATCAAAGCAGTTGGAATAAAATAAACCAAACCAGTAACTCAGTGTGTGTATGGGGCAGGTACTGACTGGTATCAATTTGTATCCAGAGCTTGTTGGCTTCAGTTTTGTAAGGATAGCATCTGTTAAGAGAGGCAGCAGAGTGGAGGCCTAGATTTCAAGAATATTCCTATCACTGTTCTGTGTAGTGTACAACATCAACATTTGCAACCTTAAAATACAGCTGTGTGTATTTTAAATATTCTTTCAACCAACAAATTTTCCTGTGTCACACATCCCATTCCTGATGAGCTCAGAGCAGTCCCTGAGTGCAAACCATTGCTGCTTTCTCCTCTGCTAAATGGTAACTCCCAAGTTGTGCTGAAGTGATCTTCGTGCTCTTGTGGGGATGCCTTGAAAATGTCACTTGCTGAAAAAACAGCAGCACCTGAAGCAGCTTGGCATTTGCATACTACAAATGGCATATGGTAAGTAGGTGGATTTGAGAGTTCAGCATTTAATGTAGAAACTTTTGTGTAAACAGTAAGTAGTCAGCATGCTCTGTGGTACTGAAGGAAGAGACAATAGCATAGCTCTGCAAGTAAGAATTCTGCCTCTAAATAACATTTTCAGGTCAGTTATTGATCTGTTTATTTCACAAAGTGCTCAGCTGTGCACATGGTGTCAACTTTAAATAGCTTGTGGCTGATTTTACTTGAAAATGAGGAGTAACTTTATTGATGTCTGTGGAGTTAAAAGCGTAAGTTAAAAAGACAGTTTAAACCAGTTTCTGGTCCTGTCATTTGGGTAGGTTTATTTATTTATTTATGGTGGTTAAATGCAATTTAAGAACAACGGATTGCAAAGATTAGGACAGCAAGATTAAAATTAAGTTATTGTGGACCTGCTGCTTATTATCCAAGTGCTCAGGTTGGACCAAGGACTCAGAGAGAAGAGCTCTGGTAGATAGATTTGTTTAACCCTTGGTAACTGAGCTCTGCTCCTCACCATGTACTGACCAACCCAGCTTTAGGTGAAAACAAACCCATTTCTGTTTGTGTACCAGACTTTGCACAGCAGGTTTGGGTCTGGGTTTGCTGCTTTGATTGTAACCTCTGGCAAAGGGCTGGTGTGAATGTCTTGGGGCCATTCTTTTTCCAATCACTTAAGGAAAATCCATGTAAGAAAGATGATGTAGGGAACAAACTTGCTGGATTCTTCCCATCATAGAGGATCTACTGATTTTTCCACTTAGTTTTCATAGTAAGTGCCCCTGCATCCAAGACTTCTGTAAAATTCATTGTATTTACTTGGTATCTTTAGTTTTATATAAGATTACATGAAGAAAATTAAAACTATCCCTTCTTTTTGCAGTGCATCTTTTTAGGACCAGCCATTTAAACTCCCCCCCCTCCTCGAGTGTTCTGAGTGCTTTGTTTTATTTTTAATGTAATGATAAGTCAAAGTGAGGCTTACAGAATCACAGGTCCAGATATCTGAAATACAATCATCCATCAGAAACCCTCAGTGGGACAATTACAGCCCCCACATCCTCCCACAGCAAACCAAGACTGTAGGAGAAGAATTTTTGAGGGCTGCAGCTGAGATTAGACAACATGAAGTACTCTTGCTTCATCCTTCATGAAATCACCTGCTATGACTGTTAGTGATTATTGAAATGTGGGGTTTTTTTTTTACTTTAGTACCTGCTTTATATGTTTTGCAGTTCTGTCCTAATGTCTGTTTCAATGAGATGTGAATCTGTCTCTTAGGTAGTTTTCATGTTCTTTACAGAGTAAACACAGCTTTAAATACTCTTTCACTGTAAAGCACAGTGCATATCCAATACCTCCTCTTCACCTTTGAGTGCCCTCAGCATTGTTTTTCTACCCAACTTCTGTTTTCATTCCTTCCTGATGTCCTCCTTGCTTCCTGAAAACCAACCCACAGTCACCATTCCTTCCCAATGGTTTCCAATATTTTCCCTTCCTCTGGCTCAACAACTCACTCTAGAATCTGATTTTTAGGAGATACACATCTGAGTGTCACTTAGATGGGTGTAAAGGCTTACTTTGTCTTACCATCATATTAAAAAAAAACCACAAAGCAGTCAAAAAACCATGGTAAATGTGGTCTGAGACATTACTCTGGTTTGAACAAAGATTGCTGTGACCTGCACAGACTGCAGAGCCCTGAGGTGCTGGACAAGATCCTCAGCAAGGAGTGCTCAGGTCCAGGATCTTGCTGTGCCATGCCCAGAGCAGTCAGGGCAGTGATGCTTTTGGGAAATGCAGGAAATGGTTCATGGGGAGCCTGAGCTCTGAGGAACATTTTAGAAATTTAGTTTAGAAATTCATCTGCAAAGGTTTATATAAGAAGGTAACAGTTGTTGCTTGGGGACAATTATATCACTAATAATGACAGAATCCAGCAGGCACATCAGTGAGAAAATGCTTGTGTTTATTCCTCTGTGTCTTCAAGTACATCAGGTGAAAATCTGAGCTATGGATGTATCACATGGAAAACCATATGGCAGCATCTGTGCTTGGACAGGCATTGGACTTGACTGAATTAATTTCTCAGCAAGGTTGTCCTTGCTGACTGCAGGGTTTTGGGGATTATAACAGCAATGTGGACAAGGCTGTCGTGTCCTTCAGGATTTTTAGCATGATGTAAGTATGAGCACAGGTGGGCAGTGAGACATTCTGGGCTTCATTCCCCACCAAGTGTCAGTCATTTCATTCCCATGATTAGAAATAAACATCAGTGGTGGAACATTCTCCCCTACAGCTCATTTGTCAAATGCAAGCACAGCTACATCTGAGAATGGGGCTCTTTTTATCCTTGTAAGGGATGCTTTGGCACTTTTTTCCAATCCCCAAGGCAAAGTGTCTAATTTTTAGGTGCTGACAGGTTTTTCCTCAGGGCTGCACTGCTGCATCTCCAAAATCCTGTGGACAGGACTTTATTTGTTGCTGATTTGCTATAGATTTGGAGAAACTAAAAGAGAATAACCTTGTCCTCTTGTGAAAGTGGATGGCTGACTGAACAGAGAAATCTCTGCAGAGGGTAGTGATATGCAGCAAATTATACTGAATAATATTGTCCCTTAATTTTTTAAGATTTTTTTTTAAAGTAGAGTATGGATGCTGATTTAGCTCATTTTTTTACTATAAAGTAATGTTTGTAATAGAATCACTCATATCCTGTATATTTTGAGCCCAAGTTTTGATTTATAAAGCTTGGTTGTATAAAATAAGAGAGAGAATAATTTAACCTGTACAGCACAGATAATTTCCATATTGTGCAATAAAAAATAAAGTGAATTCCCAGTTTCCTTGTGACTCAGGTGTGAAGTCTCCAGACTGACTTTTGAGCGTGGTCCAATTTGGCTGCAGGAAGATGGCTGTTTATTTTTTTAATTGATCATTCTCTAATTTTGATAAAGTAACTTGTAACATGGTTTTGGGAATTAAGAACAAAGATATTCTCTCCTGAAAGGCTCATTCTTCCAGCTTGGTATTACCCAATACTGCTTAGCTCTTGTCTGGCAAGGTTCAGTGGGTGGAGGAAGGGAACAGGTCTTATTTTAAGAGGAACTGAATTTTATATTAGCTTCACAGTTTATTTGTTTTTATTCCTGTCCAATAAAAATCTGTTTTTCCATGGGAGCCTGAGGAGAGCTCACTCAAGATGAAAGGAAGTGGAATGTGTCTGAGAGAGTGGCCAAATTTTGATGGCTTCTTTTTGCTGATGGTATGAGCAGTTAATCTTTTAGAAGGCAATGTTGCTTTCCTCTTACTGTATTTGTTGTCCAGCTCTTCCCCATCCTTCGTGAATGTACCATACTTAATCACCTGCTGAAACCCGTTTGGTTAATTAACCTCTTTTAATTTAACCTCTATGAAGTTTGAACAATTGTGTGCAGCTTTGGGGTTCCTCTGGTATTTCAAGTTGGTTTTGGCCATCACCTCAGCACATTGGATTAGATTCACTTTCTGTGCTGCTTAGTGCCACAAAGGAGATGCAGCAGCTTGGTGTTCATGCTTCATTACAAATACAGGCATTTAACACTGCTGGATAACTTGGTGGACCCATGGTGGTGTTTTTGCCATTAAAATCATGGCTTGGCTCCTTGTGCTTGAGGCACAATGTGTCCCAGGTTAGTTTTAGTGTTCTAAAATAGGACCCATGGTGTACAGAGTGTTTCACATTTGTTTCAGTGATCTAAAATGTTAAACATGGTGAGGACAAGGCATTAGCAAAATCCAGACCAGGATGATGGGAGTTACAAAACTGAGAGTGTAATGTTAAACATGGTGAGGACAAGGCATTAGCAAAATCCAGACCAGGATGATGGGAGTTACAAAACTGAGAGTGTTTGGCTTCTGAAATACATTTCTAATGAATGTTAGTGTGGTGTGTGATCTGCTCCCACTGGTAATATTTCTCACCCTTTAACATGTCTTGGCTCATGCTGAGCCTTGGAGTGCTGCAGCTGACCAGCTCTGGTGCCTGATCTCAATGGCTCACATGAAAAAGCTCCTTTCAGTGAGACCCTGGAATTTTTGAATTCCTTCACTGACAGCTCAGGCTGTGGCAAAGGAACATGGAGAAGAATGTTAACTTAAGTTCATTCCCCTTCAGATTATGTCAGCCTGCCTCCAGCAGATAATGCCACACTATAAATGAAGTGTGTTAGTTGCCATTTTGACCTCGAAGTATGAGCAGAATGATTATTTTAGTTTTTGTAGCAATTCAGTTTGAAACACTTCTTGAGTGAGGGCTGTGGGGAAGGAGTATGTACTTTGTGTGAAGATATAATCTGATGAGTAATTTGATCACTTGGCCAATTTTTGTGTTCAGAGCGCTTACCATGCCAGTATTTAAGCACAGAAGTCTTACAGCAGTATGGCGTGTATTCATACTGTTTTGTGGGTTTTCTTCTTTAAATCCACACTTGTGCATATTTCACGTAGTTGAGCTTCTCTCCACATTTTACAGTTGTCCATTGTTACCTGACTTGAATAAAACAGAGCAGTGTAGCTGCAAGAGATGGTTATTATTACTGAATAGACTGATAACTGAAATCACCCACACAGTGGTTACTCCTGGGTTTTCCAAGAAGGCATTATCTTGAGCTAACTGACTGCTTAAGTGGCAGGAGGCCCCAATTCCTGTACTCCTGCAGTTGTCACTGGAATGCTACTTCACTTTAACGAACTGTCTTGGGTAGGGAACCCCTGGAGTACACCTAAACACTGTCAAATGGCTCAAACACCTGTGCTATGGATCATGTTTGTTGATTAGAGCAGCTCAGGCAATGCCCAGGGTGAGCTGATTGAAGCTTCTTGGAGCTTTTGGCAGAACCCACCCAGAAGGATCTGCTCCAGCCAATGTCCATCTGCCTGCTGCCCATCCAGCTGAAACTGAGGAAGGCTACAGGGATGAGTAACCCCTGCCTGGGCTCTCAGCTGTTAGCATGTGCCACTTCTCTAACTATCAGTAAAATGACATGGCAGAAATATCCTCTGCTTCATCCTGTAGATGCTCAGTGTCATGGTTGGCACCCCTGGTATCAGTCAGCACAGAGCTCAGAGAAAGTGGAAAAACCAACAGACAGCTCTTTTTGTACTTTTTGCCTTTCCTTCTAATCATTGTTTTAACTTCCCCCCCCCGCCTCTTGTTTTGTTTCCCAGAAACATATTTTTTTGCACTTTGCAGTGCAAACCTCTTGGTAAGAGGTTTCCTGCATTAGCTCCGTTGACAGGACAGCAAAACAACTGAATGTTGTTTTTTATTAAAACTTGAAATTGTGTTTATGGAGATGGTAAGTTCTGGTAGCTTACACACAGCATTAGGTAGGAGTTTGCCTCAGTACAGTGGCCAATTATCACTTCTTTTCAGAAGCTCACTGTGTTTTGCTTTATATCACCACCTACAATTTCAAAAACTACTTTGTGAAATAGTCTACAGAACATTCTTCTCAGAAGAGAAAGAGCTAAACATTTCAACAGTGCTGGAAAACAGGTTTGAATTTTTAAATAGAAAATGCTACATCTGCTTCAGTTTATTTCCTTCTTTTTTCCAGCATAATAAGTAAGTTTTGCCAGAAAGCTCCTTGCTGTTTATTCTTCACATTTCTAATTCCTCAGATGTTGCAGACTCAAAGGACAAGACCATTCATTCCTTATGAATTTTTGGTGATCATTTGTTCCAATTTTGTTTTTAGTCACATTTCACTTTATCCCCCCTGAAAAAATTTACTATCAGAACTCTCATTATCAAATCTGTCTGCTAACATTCAGCCTGGCCAATCTGAGAGCCCCAACGTTCACTAGCTGTTCATCAGCAGCCTTTTTTGTGATCACAGTTGCCTGTCTAATGGGAAGGTTAAAATAAGTAAGAAGGTGTGAAAAACCCCAGTCTAGTTAACTGGTTTTCATCCTTTTCCCTTTATATCAGGCAAGATATTTCCAGTTGGAGTACTGATTTTTAGCTATGTATATGAATTCTCTCAGACTATGCTGTCACTTCACATGCTTGTAACCATCATCTACTGCCCCCAAGCCTTAATTAGTCTCTTTGCTTTCCTTCCTTTTAACATTATGAGTATGTCATGACTTATTATATTTTGCTTCATATTATTTGTGAGGAATAATTGAATATTTTGTTTATATTTTAAGCATTCTCCAACTTGCTTTTCACACAAATGGATTTTAATGGTTCCCACTGTTTCATATTATCAGCTGTAATTGTTAATTACTTAAATGTCTCTGTAAAATCTAACCCATCACATAATTACTTAATATCTCACTTTGCTTTTGCAGTGGATTCAGGAAGTATATGAGCACTGGTTCAGGTTTTCATTACGTTGCTCTTATGGTAGTAACAAATTGTCTCCATCAGAAATCATCATGATGAAGTGATTGCAAAGGTAAAAACAGAATAAACTTCTGTTCAGGTAATTACATGTGCAGGGGCATTTGTTTGCAGTTTGAAGAGCTCATTTGCAGCAAAGCCTGGAACTGTTAGAAATTTTTCAGCTTCAATGATTTCATCATGTTTGCTAAAGAGAAAGTATATTTTATTTGTATTGGGGAGAGCATTTACTATCTTTGATGCTGTAACTCTCATCAGTAGAAGTCATTTAAATTCTAGATGGCAAAAGAATCTTAATTGTACCTCATGTGGTAAGGTCAAGTTGCCTGTCAGAGTGCTGTGTAACTTGAGGGAATTATTCTGCCCAACACTTCAATTTCTCTTCTGTTGCAGTTGTGATTCCAAGTGGCAAGGATGAGCAGTCATGCAGAAAATCTTTGACAGAATTCTTTGACTGCTTCTAAAGCCTTGCACACTGAAGATCTATAAATGTTACTAAATTAACGAGTAAAGGCAATTTCATGGAGTATTAATGATAACAAAATGACATTCTCATTCTTTTATGTTTTTATGCAAGGCAGTTTTTCAGAGTGAATGAGAATATGTAATGGGCAGATTTAATTGATTAAACCTTCTCTGCAGTAAGTGGGAACTCCAGTTTGAGCTACATCCCATTAAATACTGAACTCTTGATTGCAGTTCAACAAAATCAATACAGAGCAGAAATCAGCAGTGAATCTTGTGCCTGCAGCAGTAATGCAGTTTGACAATAAAAATCAATGCCCAGTCCCAAAACTGAGCAGTTAATAGTATTTGTGTTTTATGTCTTTTATAGATCCCTCGGTCCTTAAGGCCATCTGTTAATTTACTGCCTGTGTCTGGATCTGGGGAGCTCACTGACTCAGAGAAATAGGTTTTGTTGGGTTTTTTTTTGCTTGTTTTGCATCGTGTATCAGTTTCTGTCACAAAAAATCTGTATCTGTTGCATGTGGAATTGTTGCTCAAGGTATTAACCTGTACACATCTCTAGATAAAAGGCCACCACCCATGTAATGAATAGGTAGGAGGGATCCTTTCACAAAACCAAGCACAATTTCCAATGACTTATTCTTTAAAAATCAGTCTCCTGACATTGACAATGACAAGTCTGTGTTTTTTTTTTTAAGTCTGTAATAGATTCTTTATTAAAATACCTTTTTCATAGAACTAACTTAATGTAGCCAATTTTTATATACCTTGTAGAAATAACAGGACTAGAGTTTGGTTACAAATATTGTATGTTATCCTACAGTAAACTATCCAACAGCAATATATGAAATAAATGAGAATTTAACTAATTCATAGTTTAGTAATGAGGCATTTCATGCTTTTCCTGGAAAGAAATTGTATCTATCTTCATCTCTCAGTGACTATTTAAAAACTGTGTGCCCTGAGCTTTCATTTTATTTTCAATGCTTCCCTTTTCCTGTACAACTTCATACATATTTATAAATGTTTTATAGAATAGAAAAGAAATTCAGTTCTTAATACTGCACAATATTTCTCAGAAGTTTTTATTATTACCAAGTTTATTTTTGTGTATGTATGCTGTATGTTTTGTCCTGTACTGTTATCTTTGTGAAGTATTTTGTATACAACAGAAAATAAGGCACATAAAATGTACATGAGTGCTTGAAGTCAGGTCTCAGACCCTACTGGGAAATTGAGCCTGGTGTCTTGACTTGCAGCTCTTTGACCAGTAAATAATATTTCTTCTTGAACAGTGAAGTATCAAACCCAAACTGAAATAACCAATCATTTTAAAACCTAGAACACTGTTCATTTTTTCAAGTTGCATCAGTAGTCTTACACTCTCTGTTAAGCTGCAGAGCATACTCCAAAAAAAGGGGGGAGAAGTTTCTGTGTCCATACATGGTAAAGAATTTATGAGAATTGTTTTGGAATTATTGCTGAATCACTCCTAAAATACTCAGCAGAGACCTCTGAAAAATGTGCAGTGGTGTGAAGCAAATTAGCTTCCTGCCACCAAAAATATGTCTTTTTTAAAGACAATTTATGCATGTAATTTTCCCACTATAAATTTTGCAGAGTGGTTGTGATTTTTATTGTGCGTGTAGGGTTAGAGAATTAGTCTAGACATTTACCTGTGGCTTATTTAATTGTAAAAACTGCAAAAGCAGTGTCTGGCAGTGATAGCGTGAGTGGGTCCCACAATCACCAATGGGCCAGATGGGAAGGGATCACTGGGGGTTGTCTGGTCCAGCCTCTGTGCTCAAACAAGGTCACCCATGGCACAGAACTGCATCCAGGTAGTTCTTCCCAGTGGGGAAGGCTCCAGACCCTCTCTGGGGAGCCTGTTCCAGGGCTGTCACCTGCACACTAAGGTTTGCTCATGTGCAGGTGGAAATTCCTGGCCATCAGTCCCTGCCCACGGTGTCTTGTCCCATTGCTGGGCACCAGGAGCAGGGCCCGGTCCCTGCTCTGACCCCTCCCTGCAGGCACACAGGGATGAGGGCCCCTCTCAGTTGTGTCTGCTTCAGGCTGAACAGCTCCAGCTCACTCAGCCTTTCCTCACGGGAGATGCTCAAGTCCCTTAATTATGGGATCACATCCTTTGGCTGCTTTTGCTGTACCCTTAAGCAATGGCAGTAGAGCTATGGCTGGTAAAAGTTATACACACCCCCACCCCAACACAAACACAGCCTATTTTGTGTACTTAGAGTAGGAAAAAAAGTAGTTTCCTGATGATGTGCTTACTTGGGTTATTCCAGTGCTCACAGAAGCAGGACAACATTTTGGAAATGGGCCTTGTTTGTGTTTTCACTAGGCCAGCTTGTTTCTCTTTGTTACTCTAAGAGTGAGTCAATCTGTCTTAAATTTCTGCCTTGCTTGTTCACATATCAACCTAAACATCAAGGGAATGCTCTTGCCTTTATCATCTGTCTCTTCAGAATTTGTGTAGTCTGTTCCAGCAAAGCCTGCGACAGAAGCCTACATTGATGAAGCTATGGCAAGTGGTTCCTAATTCTGTCTTTATCTCTTAATCTAATCAAGTGGTACACAGTAATTCCCAAAGCATATCTGGATTATCAGCACAGTCAAGCCTACATCCAGTCATAGTTTAAAATGAACCACTTTACAAGCCATAGTAAAGGCACTTGATATAGTAGGGACGCTTAAAACACCTAATTATGCAGTTTGATTAATCAGGACATCTTTGAAATCACTGCTGATGTTCTGATGGCTGTGGACTGAGATTTACCATGTGCAGATATCATCCACTTCTTCCAGCCTCAAGGTACAGCTGTTTGCTTCCTGGAAGGAGAATTTTGTTCCTCACTATGGAACACTATGTGTTTGTAAGTAATTGCTACTTTTCACTGAGAGATGGGTATGAGTCCTTTTTTCCCCAGTGATTTTTCTGTATGTGCGGTTGGTTTGGTTTTATTTTATTTGGCTTTTGTGGCTTTGCTTTTTTACATTATGTGGTCATATAGAGAAAGCCTACAAAGGCAAGGTACTGCTGAATAATCTGTAGCCTGGACAAAACTCTGCAGTTCATAGTCTCTCGTGTTCCAACCAACTCTTTCTCTTGCCTGTATTTTTTTTTTTTAATACTTCTGTCAATAGTGTTGAAGGATTCTGATTATTGCCATTGACTGGCTTCTGTTTGGAGAATAATTATGAATTTTGTAATTTTCAGCAGCCTCATAGTAGCAGCAGTATAGTACAAACGCACTTTGGAAGAAAAGAACAATATTTCAGGTGTTAGGGCTGCACTTCATTGGGGCTACGACTGAGAGGTCCCTGAAGGAGAAAATTAGTTTAATTGATACATACTAACAGTTTCAGACTGCATATTAGACTCCCATCTAATATGTGAAGTTCAGAGAGGAGTTAGCTCAGCTTTAAGCTTTTGTCCAGAACAGACCATTTATACAGTGCCCTGCAGTGCTGAGGTCAGGGCAGCCTCCAGGCTGGTTTAGCTGCAATGGCACAGACACTCAGAACACAGTGCACCTGTTCCTCTAGGAGAAAAATATAATCTAGTAACCTTGGAATTGTCAGAATTGGTAGCTCAGTTTTACAAAAAGCATTCTACAGATATTCAAAGCTTCTGCAGGTACTGGAAAGTCAGCTTAATAACTGTCTAATAGAAAAGTTGTGATACCTACTGATCTAACACAGTTCATGAAAGGTTCCTGAAGCTTTTCCAGGAACTCCATCCAAGTACTGAACGCCTTCAGCTCTTAAGATCTGCTCTATCCATAACACTTGGCTCTTACAGAATACTGAGTATTTTGGGCTTTGTCACTGTGTCAAAAGTTATATTAAAACAAACTTGGAGAGTTTTTGGTGAAGGTTTCAAGTAGCAGTAGCCTAATTGTGCTCTCAACAAAGTCAACATGTCACCAGACAAGAATCGGTTTTATGCTTTTAAAATTGAACTTCATAACTGTGCTAGGATGGATGTGATTATTTGGGTGACTTGACAGAGTTGGAGACAGTATGTGGGGCTGCAGTTTTGAATTTTTAAAGCATTTTGTATCTTTGTTAATTATACAAGTTACTGGAATGTGTTCAAGTCCATTTATACTACTACTTCTGGGTACTGGAGCTTGAAAAGCCCTACAGACATGCTAATGTTCAACTCCCATTTTGGAAATGTAGTTCTAATTGTGAACTGATCTCATTAACTTGGATCCACTAATTCCAGAGCCTGGGCAAGCTGCAAGTGATAATGAGATGCAGATCCTGGCTGATGGCTGATGAACCACTTGTGGAAGGTTTGTTTTTCCAGACATGACTGAGTTTGTGTCTGTACCAGCAACATTACTGGTATCAATATCTGATCAGAAGCCTACACTGAATGATTGGCTCTCACAAAGGCTAAAATAACTTCTATTCCATCCTGAGCAGTGTCAGGGGATTTTCCTGCAGCTCTTGGGGCTTTTCAGCCTCAGGGAAGGGTTCACCTGTTCTAATAACTGAGTGTAAAAACTGAAACCAGGTGGATTCCACCTCTGAAATGTGTAGTGACCCATGAAAGTGCCCTGAGTGCGTGGAATGGATCTGAGTGTCCTGATGACTGTCTCCTTGGCCTGCCCAGCAGGTGTGGGCAGGTATTTTGTGTAGAACAGCCAGCCTCCCTGGTGTGCTGTGAGGGGGAACCATCTGTTCCTGAGCAGCAGAGCACACCTCAGTGTGACTTGGCTCGTGGCACTGGCTGCTGCTGCCCCTTGCTAATGAAAGCACATCACTGTTAACAGAGATGTGAGAGAAGTGCAGGAAGAAAGTGCAGAAAACTGCTGTCTGCATGCAAAAAATGCTTTTTAATCAACTGCTATCAGCAGAGGCAGAAAGCCAATCAGACAAAATCAGCACTTCCTTGGCACTGTTTGCTCTGTTACAGTTGTCTATCTTTCGCCACACATCATTATTGAGTGCTTAATCAGAATTAAATCTAATTCTGGGATGACATCTGAGAATTTATTTTACAGCATTAGCAGCTGGAAGAATGTCCTGCCTGTTAATTATTTACATTATCTGTCTCTCACAATAACAGCTGGCAGTTAAAATACTCTGGAATGAAACCCAGTGCCTAGATAAATACCATGTTTATGCAGGTGTAGGAGCATACTGTGTAATCTCTTAAAGCCAGTGCCTTCAGAGGGTGATGAAGGAACTCATTTGGGGCGCATCCTGTACTGATATGTCTTAGGGAAATGGGAGATGCTTTTCTCTGTGCACACATAGACAAGATATCTAATGCTTGCTTTTATAATATCTAATGCTTGCTTTTATAATGTGCCTAGGAAAGAGCTGAAGAAGGGTAGTTAGTCTAAAAATCAGTCATACAGCTGTAATTTCTGAAATGTAACTTTCCTGGCTGAGTTGGAGGAGAATATCAAGGTATTAGTTGTGAACTCTCTGTTGGGGTTCTGGCATGTGCAAGTTTGCTCTCCATTTCTCCAGCAGTGTGTGAGCCCAGATTGTATTGCTGTGCTGAGCCACAGCACCCTCATTCCAGGTGGTAGGAATGGGACTGATGACCAGAACTGCTTTCATTTCTGATGAGCTGTGAATGCTGTGTTGCTGAGAAGGCCAACAAGTGAACTAAATCCATCTATTTTGTCCTTTCTGAGTCCAAGCCTTTGCAGTCTCTTTCCCAGGGTGCCAGGTTTTGGTCTCTTCCCCAGCTGATTCACTTGACTCCTTTAGTAGGAATCTTCCCATGGGAGCATTGTGGGGAGTTCTGCACGTCCTCATTCTTTGCCTGAGGATGAGGCAGTGCTGGGGCCTGTGAGGTCTCGATCCCTCTTGGATTTTGTCTTGGAGAAGGGAAGGGTTGCACAGACATCCTTTTAAGGAGCCACATGCTCCAGGGTGATGAAAAGGAAGACAGAGGACAAGCTGTGGCTCCAAATACCTCAATGCTGATTTTGGGTCCTTTTTAAGAGGAGGACACTTGCTCTTAGGGTCACTTCACTATTTCAGTCTGTAAATGCAACTTTCAGGTTCAATTAGTTAAATATGCTTTTTTTCTTTCCTGCCAAGTTGTCATAGTTGTTCAGTAGAAATGCTGGGTTTTCCCCTGAGGCAAATAAAATCTTGCGAAGGACAAAGTATTTGGGAAACACTGGGATGAAACTGAAATTAAGGAATTGCATGGCATAGTTTACAAATAAAAATCCCAAGATGTTTTTTAATCTTAGAAAAGAATGATCTGCTCCTTCTCCTTCTTCCAACCCTACATTCATTTACCTTTTTTCTTAATTCTGTAAATATGTAGTGTATTGTAATGCTTGTTGAAAACATGCAACTTAAGTTATACCATTCAGCCTGCAAATACTGGGGCAAAGCAGTGATAGGATAATCCATGATCTGTGTGAAGAGAGGGCTGTTTGTAGCATCTGGCTGTCAGATTTCTGTTTGGTTGTCTCATTTGAGCATTCTGACAATCAATATTGAAGTGCTGCTCTGGATGTGCAAAGGCTTGGGCAGAGTAAGTGCCAACCTGACCATGTGCCTTTTGGCAAAACTACTGTCTGGCGTCTTTAAGTTTTGTGAATTTTCACTAGGTATAATATTTTCTCAAAAAAGAAGGAACTAATAATGAAGTAATTCTTTTCGGGGCTGTGAGCAAGACCAGTTTTGCAATTTTTGGCATACACATTTAGAAGTAAACAGTAACAATGCTCTTTCAGGCCATTCATTTTTATCTATGTAGACAATATACTCACAGATTTTCTACTGTTGACAGTAAAATTTTGGCTAATGTGCACTGCTTATTGACTGAAAATCCTCCCATGCACTTCCAAGGGAAGTCTTGCTCTCCCATCTGCTCTCTATTCATCTCATAAATCACGTTGGAAAAATAAGACTGAAAATTCCTTTTTATTCACAAACCAGCTGAAAATGGGCAGTAACACTGCAAACTGTCCCAGAATTGCCCAGCTAGTCCTGGTGCTGTCAGCATCATTCCAGCACTGCCAGTTTTTGCATACTGCCAGTCAAATTTACTTTAGCCATAGTTGGAGAGGGAAGTTGTGTTAAACTTCTCTGCCCCCCACCAGCGCTTTGGGGTGAGATTAAAAAGAAAAAAAGCAGCAATTCTTGGCCCCATACTGCCTGGACAATCCCACCCAGTTTTCCCTTTAATGTTTGCCACATATGGTTGTGAAATCCAGTGTCTGACTTCTTTTCTAAATATAGAATCATAATTCTTTTAAAAATTATTGATGCAATGAGTGTTATTTGTTTTCAATATATTACTTTGCAATATAACAAAGTATTGAGAGTTCTTGTATTTTCCATTTCCCATAGGCACCCTTGAGGACATTTTATTCCTTTTTCTTTGTTTTACTGCATATTGGGAAGTATCTCCTTTTCAGTTTTGAGTTAGAAAGCAGAGTGGCAAAGAGAACATCCCTTTGCCAGTGGAAGAGTGGCCAGGGGTGAGCAGGCTGTGCCCCACTGTCAGCACAGAGTTTTTCCACACATCTGTGCCCAGTTCTTTGGTAGCAGAGGTGGAACAAAACCAGTGGTGGCAGCAGCAAGGCACAGGCTCAGTGGTTTCTCAGCTGAATTTTTGAGTATTTTTCTCCCAGCTGTTTCCTCCTCATGTAGTTCTGTGTTATTGGAGTGACCAAATGGAATTACCTTCACATGAATGGCTTTGAATTTGCTTGTTCATGATGCAGGATTTTGTCTCAGAGGTGGAAAGTGGCTGAATGTAAGCCTAGATGGTGAAAAAACAAGTAAAGTGAATGAGTTTTATTTCCCCATCTCCCTGCAAATATTTGTGTTTTTTATCTAAAAAGCAGGAAGCAGCCTGTGATTTTAGTAACATGCCTAGAATGAAATCTGGGGTTTTGAACAGCTTTCCCTGCTTTGGCAGTGCTTTCCATTGTCAAATTCACAATGGCTTGTAACAGAACTATTCAGAAGCAATCCTACCAGTGCAGATCTCAGTTCTAGTGGCCTGTTACACCCCAAACCACTTCACTTCTGTTGGCAAAGAAAAGAATATACAGTGTTACATCAGAGAAGAAACTGGTAAATGGCATATGTAAGCAAACAGTTTTATTCATAAAGACAAGAAATCGTACCAGAGTACAAGCAGAATCACAACTGATGATGGTCTTTAACAAGCAGACTGTTCTTCTTGGGTAGTGAGGGGAGATACAAAAGTACAAAGTTATTTTAAATTCACCTGGTATTTTTAAGTAGGAATCAACAGGTTCCATCCTGCTAATGTAGATGTTCTTAGGTAAAACTAAAAGCATGTTTGAAAAAACAATATGTAAGGAAATAGGCAGTTTTAAATAAGACTGGTGAAACATCTAGAATGACATGAAGTATTGTTGATTTTCTTATGGAATACCTCAAATTTTGGGCTTATATTGTTGCAAATAATGTGTCCTGTACCTGAATACTGGAATGAATTACAGTCATGGCAAGAAGATCTCTGGGGTTTTTTTGTTGATAAACACATGCAGCCAGTGACATAAAGATCTGGAAGGCTGCCAGAATTGCAGTAACAGAATAAAGCTAATTTCTTACATAATTTCCTGACTAGCACTTTCCCAGAGTACAGTAACCCTGCATATATCATTTGAAAACATTACCAACAGCATTACAGAATGAAGCCCAGTACAATTTAATATGTGAGAGAGGATGACGGTCTAAGGATACAATGTCAGTGGAATAGAAGACATTTGTATTCCTAAATGTTTCTATAGAAAAATTAGTGTTCTCTGTGTGTATAGGACTGAAATAATTTCAAGATTTGCCACTCTTTGCCACTAACCATTTCTTGATTTTTCTATTGGACTCCGAGCAAGACTGATATCATAAAATAGTGAACTTTGCAGATGGAAAGGAACTGGTTTTGTAACAGATTGAGTTTTGGGAGCAGGGTGTGGGTAGAAGAAGATATGCATTGCTGGTTTAGTCTCAGACATGTGGTCAGATCCTTTTGTTTGAACCTCCCCACATTCTTCAGGATGTGAGTGGGAGTATTCTCCCATACATGAAAATCTTAAATGACTCCTGTGACTTCTCTTACAGTGAACCTCTGATACTGCTGGTTTCTAAGAGAAGAATTTTAATTTTATGTTGAGGTGGAACAGGCATGGAGTCTAAAGACACATGGTGAAATACAAAGTGCTTCTGAAATCTGCTGATGAATGAAGGGTGGTGTGAACCACCTGCAAGCTGCACCACGGTGAGTAAAGGTAATAGTGACAGACTGAGGCTCCAAATGAATAGCAGCTGTATGCTGCACCTTTAGCTTTCTAACATAATGGCTATGAAGTCAGAAAGATGAAATTTTTTCCATTTAGTGGCATTTCTCTTCTGATGGGAGTGGTGGTCACAGATGTGGCTTTCTTTCCTTACCATAGCTCTGTGTGGACACCTGTGTTTGTGAGAGGAATTTCCAGCTCCTTTGACTGGCTGTGAGCAGTTCTGCCCACTGCTCACTCAGAGTTTCTCCCCTCTGGTAAGGACAGTACATTTTCTCAAGAATTTTCTTCTACAGACCTGAGAAGGCCTAATTTTTCATTCTTTATTTTAAGTTGGGTTGCTTTTACTCCTTTTGTGGCCTATAGAGCTGACTGTGTTTGCTTTCACCTCTCTTCTACTGGGCAAGAGGCCAAACCATGACTCTTGGTGGAGGGATGCAGACTTTCTGGTAAAATGGAATATCTGGTAGGATATGCAGCTCTGTCCACAGCATAAATTCTTAGGAACAGGGGAAGTGTAGTGAATACAGACATATGAGTGCCAAGGTGCCCATGCAGCCCTCATGCAATCCTCAGGGATTGAAACAGAGCCCATGGGATGTGTCTGGAATATCCTGTTAAAGTAAAACTTTCCAATCATGTTAAATCTAGATTTCCTGTATTTAAGTGTAAACTGCCTAATAATTTCTGCCCAAGTGTCTTTACAGTACTACTAAGGGATCTTTTCACCAGGATTTAGTTGTGGTCAGGAATACATGAATGTGTGACAACATCTTCTGTTGTAATAGACAAATTTTTGCTCTCTGTAACTAAACCATGAACCCACAGAGGGAGAGAAGAAGCAAAAGTACATATCCCACTTGAGGGAACAGTTTGCTGCTGTTATCTTTAGGGGGTTTGACTTCTGTGAATTTAGCCTAGTATACCTGATTCTTGAAAAAAATGCCAATCACCTCCTCAGCCAATCTCAGTAGTGAGAGTGGATATATTCTGGTTTTTTCCAAGTTATATACAAACTGTTGATATGTCATGGTTCAGTTGTGATACACTTATAACTTGGCTGAACAAAGAGAAGTATTTTTTTCCATGTGACTGCTTAGCACACAAACTCAGAGTGACTGGCAAAGCTGAAAACAAAATTTCTTTAAAAGAAAATTAAAAAAAAGGTTATTTAGTAGAGAAGGTAGAGGGGAATTTTTTATTGCAATCTCCTTAAGGGACAAAGTGGGGAAATCCCCTAATGTTGTTAGCATGACACAAGATCTTGTGTTTGGGGACTTGCAGAAGTGTATCTCATGTGATGACTAATCTCATTTGTCTTTTCTATTTTTCTGTCACCATGGCTGTGATGTTTGAGGACAGCTGGTGTCCTCAGAGCTAAGCCATCCTGTGTTTGTTTGTTCCATTTAAGTCTAGACACTGAACCAGCAGGGGTGGCAGTGCAGCCAAAGCTGGAGTGCAGATCCTTGTTTCTTATGCCCTGACAACAGGACTTTCAAGGTGAGTTGTCTTAGGACCTTGGGTGACCTCAGGCTTGGGGACAATAATTTTTTCTGAACAGCCACATCGAACAAAGTCATGTTCTCAATCCAGATTGAGTCAGTGAAGCTCAGGAACTCGATTCCAGGGACATCTGGATTAGAGGCAGAGATGATTTTGGTGCTCAATATTGTTCCCTGATATCAAAGGGATATATTTAGATAACCCCCCACTAGAAGGTGAAAGAGGAGCTTTCCTTTCCCCCTATTTTTTATTGAGAGAACTCTGCTGGTGTTAAGTTCCCCTCCCCATATTCCTAGTGAATTTTTTTCCCCTAATATTTTAGGGTTTTGTACTAAAAGTGAATTTTAAATATTGAAGGATAATGTGGGAGTTTCTGAAACTGAATAGGTAAACATATACTGGGATTGTCTTATTTAAGACATTCCTTGTTTGCCACAAAGGAACAAGAGGAATCCAGAAAATGTATTGCATTTAGCTGTAGTTATCGTGAATGCTAGAGGTCTCATAAATGGGCTGAAGGTATTTTATTCTATCCATTTGTCAGACTAATCACTGTCTTGTGAGAGGGGTTATTTCAGTAAAGAATGAAAGTCAGCTCTCAAGTGAGAAAGAAATGAATGATGTGAAGAGACACCTGACTCATAATTAACTCTGTTCGACAGGTGAGCGTGCACAGTGTTATATAATATTGTATGAACATAGTTTGAAGGCAGTGTATGTGAGTCACAAATTCTGCATTCTAAAACTTTATAAGGCATTGCATGAAGTGATTTTTCTCCTCCTAGATGATGAATTACTTTGAGTAGCAAAAAATCAGTTTTTTGTGTTATATCCTTCTGGTTGTTAAGTACAACTCTTGCATGTCTCCATCTCCCTGAAAAATCTCCAGATGACTTAGAAAAAAAAAAAAAAAAAAGGGAATGAGAAACTGGAATATTTTTTAAGAATACATTGTGTTCAGTGCGTTTTCAGAATCCAAAATTCTCTCATACGTATTTCAGTAGCTCTTTTCTAGTAGTGTCCTTCCACAGTGTGTATATTACTGTGTTCATTGAGTTATTGTCACTGTTGATTTTAAAAGTCTTAAGGTTATTTCATAGCCAAACAAATCATGCTGAGGTCAAAGCAAGTTTAATAACACTTCTTGTTGAATTCTAAAATATAAGAGGATTATTCTGCTTGAAAACTTGGCAGCTGTGAAGTGTTTTAATGAACAGAGCCTTATTTCTATATGACTATTACAGCAAACAGTGTTGGTGAATATACATGTTTTTACAGCAAGCAGAAATCTCTTGTGCAGACTTTTTGCACCTCTCTCTCTTTCAAATACATTTTTTCTCAAGGGATGCAGCCTGGAGCTCATGGAATGATTTTGTAGTGCAAGATGCCAAGCACTGTTTAGCAAAGAGTTTTCAAGTGCAAGTGCTCCCAGTTGCAGGATGTGTTCCTGTCCCTTTTCTCTGGCTGCTCTAACCAGAAAACCTTTCTGCCTGCTCACCAGCAATGCATGGCACCAAACCTGCCACAGAGAGTGGCACCCTGGGGTTCATCTTACAGAATGCACAGGAAGGAGGAAAATGTGCATTTTGCCTCAGCACCTGCTCATCACCACCTTTATGCTTCAGGTTTGCAGGGTAGGATTTGGGATGTCCTAGCCTCCAGAATCAATTCTGATCACAATCATAGCTGAAATTGTGCATGAGCAATAAGTGAAGGCAGTGAGATTTTGCAAGGTAAAAGAAACCATCTGCAATTGAACTTCTTATCTCTGATTATTGCTGACAGGATAAATGTTCCAAAAAGAGCAAGAACTGTTCCATTGTAGTTTTCTTATTTCATATATTGATAGGCTTCTAAAGCACACAGCAATTAGATAAATTGTCTACCAGTGCTCAGAGTGAGGGACTGATGCAAATTTCCTAAGCCAGCCAAATGACAGGTAAGACAGAGACTGTTAGGCAGATCCTAGCAAAAATGGGTGTAATTTCTACCCTTGAAGAAGGCAAGACAGAAATCATCTTCAGCTGAACATATATATATATATATTTATATATATACACAGAAAAAAAAGCTTAGTATTTAGAACACAAAGGACAGTTCAGATGGTGCAGAATTGATTATGTACATGTTTTTGCATGAATTCTAAGCAAGGAGCTTGCCAGTTCCTGTGACAAAATATTGTAATTTATTGCTTCCCCACATTAAATAACCAGAAGGTGGTTTTTTTGGTAGATCTTCAAAATGTCTGTTGAATGTCACAGATTTCTAAACTGAAAAGGTTAAAAAAAAAAAGCTTTTTGGAAGCTAACAACGTTGTGCAGAACACTTGGTTTTGCTCTTCTAATCAATACATACAATACATACAATCAATACATACAATTTCTTAAAATCTGCCTGATATACTGTGAAGTATGCAGGTTAATTATTTAGCAGTTATAAAAAATGTAACACTATCCCATCCTTGGTATTTTACTATGACTTGTATTTTTGCTACATTTTTTTTCCTTTCCCTTAGTAGAATATTTGTTTGTCATATTACTTCATATATAAAAAAGTGTTTGTCCTCTATATGTAAAATATTTCAACAAATAAAAGTTGAATTTACAATTGAAACTGATAAGGCAACAAAACCAGTTATCAAATTACATATAAACTGTATATTAAAATGTGTGAGGCAAAATGAACACTACAAAGTCAAAAGCTATGCTGTAAAGCTGACACACTGTTTTTTCAAATGTTGCATATCACAGAAAACCCTACTTCTCCACATTCTTCAAAAAGTCCCTTTATTCTTTTATCCCAAAGCAAGGACATAAATGAAATCCTTGCTGAACTAATAATGCAGCCAGGAAAAAAAAAAGGAAATTTTGTTTAACAATTTGACATGCTCATAGAGATTAACTCAGTGCACAAGGCCTGGGGAACTAATCTAAAAAGCCCTCTGGGGGCTTTGGTTGGAGGGAAGAAAAACTGGCACAGCAGTAACTCCTGATGTGTCCTTTGCTGGTGAATGGCCTGTGACTCTCATGTTTTTCTTCCTGCAGTTCTGCACTGCATTGGAAATGTTGCATCCCCAGGCTTGGATATGTCTCTGACCCAAGAGAGGTGCTCAGAGGAGAGAAGGAAGCTTAATGAGACTCAGTGCCTAGTCTGGTAAGTCTCCATGTGACTCCTTGTGTTGACCCCAGTCTAGTTATTGCTGTGAAGGAACAAGCTTTATATGATCAGGAACAAAGGCACTGATGCCTTCTATGCTTTCTGTCTGAAAAAGAAACCAAATTAAAACCAGACAACATAATTTGGCCTCCCCTGGCATAAGACTTCTGAGCAGAATAGGGAAAAGGACCTTTTGCCATACCGAGAACAAATGATTTTGTCCTCATTTTTGAAATGGCAAAATGAACTTGCAGCAGAGGCAGAGCAGTTTTATTAAGGACCATTGGCCCTGAAAAGGCTGGAGGTGATTGGGGTGAGTGAGCCCTGCAGAGCAGTGCCCTACACTCCAGCTGAGCACCACTCACCTGCTTTGCACAGGATGGGGATGTGGCAGAGGGATGGAGGAGCAGGGGCACCTCCCTCTAATGCAGGACAGGCTGCCCTCAGGGCACACTCCTGCACCTCTGGGCTGCTCCTGGGCTGGGGCATCTGCACAGGGGGACACTGAGGGGGAAGATTGCTCAGCTGCACCAGGGGTTTTGAGTATTTGTTTTGCTCGTTTCCAAAATGAGTCCTGACTCGAAAGCTTTTTCAGCAGCTGCAGAAATGTACAGTCTTCAGCTCACAGCCCAGTCTGTCATTTTGTGTTACATCATGTACTATTCCAGGAGGTAGAGCTGCCTATGATTTCATAGCACAGTTGATTTTCTAGCTTAATTCCTCAAGGGACCTTAAAGGAAATGAAAACTCACAAATAAAATGAAGAAATTAAAATATATTACTAACTCCAAAATGCAGCATTTATTTGGATTAATAAAATACAAAATTGTAATGAGCCTTTATACTGGATTTGATTTTGGTTCTGCAATGATTCAATAGGTTCCTACTTCCCAATCTCACTTTGTCTTTACATTTTTGTAGAAGAGGAGTTCCCCTCTGAGGGAGGTGATACAATGGAAGATCTCTAATTGTTCTTTACAGCTTTTAAGTTTTCTGGGCTACTGTGAGTCTATATAAAAGTTGTGATTTCGAGTTAAAGTCTAGCTTTCATCCTGAAATACCTTATTAGTTGGACGATTAATTACCCCAAGTTCCCCAAATGGAACACAGATACCAAGCTATTGAAAGACAAAAAATTTTCATTTTTTAAATCCTGAAGGAACAGTCCCAACTCATTCTAAGGCCTCTATATACATTGTTTGGTCTTTCTGGACAAACTAAACTTTAGTGTAGATTGAAGGGGTCCTCTCTGACATAGAGGTTTCACATACCTCTAAAAAACCTGGGGTTTGTCCCATTGTGCCAAATCAAGGAGTGTATGGTCTGTGCTGGAGAAAAAAAATCCAGCCGAGTTTAGTTCCAGATGCAGGCTAACTCTGTATGTAAAAATCTCTGTAGTAGTTAATATTTCCTCCCTTGCTGTTAAGAAAAGTGAATTATTTTAGAGTATCCCATCACAAACTGTTGCCTCAGGGCAGCCAAAAGTGGAGAATGATGTGCTGAGAAGATGCAGGAATGCTTTAAGAGGGCATTGCCTACTGTGGGAATCAGAGAGCAATTGTTTTGACTTCATGTGCTCATGAAGATTTTGCGACACTGTGTGCCAGTTCAGTAACTTGGTCCTCCTTTAACTTGTACCTATTCTAAAATTATATTACTAAAAGCAAGCATTTTCTGTCAACTCAGTTGTTAAGCATCTTCAGGCATAGCTGTGAATAAAATTAAGTTAGCTGATAGGTCAGTTTATCTTTTGAAAAGGACTTGAGAGTGCTGGTGCATGAGAGGCTGGGCATGTGCCAACAATGTCTGCTGGCAACCCAGAAAACCAGCTGTGTCCTGGGCTTCACCAAAAGCAGCAAGGGAGGAAGGGGATTCTGTCCCTCTGCTCCGTTCTGGTGAGACCACCTGGAACACTGCATCCTGCTCTGAGGCCACAGAATAGGAAGGATATGGACCTGCTGGAAACAGTCCAGAGGCCGCCAAGATGCCAAGATGAATTGAGGGGTGGAGCACCTCTGCAATAAGGAAAGGCTGAGGGAACTGGGGTTGTTCAGCCTGGAAAAGAGAAGGTTTGGGGATAACCTAACTGTGACCTTCCAAATACCTGAAGGGAACTTACAGGAAAGATGGAGAGAGACTTAAGAGTGTGAGTTATAGGACAAGGGGGAATGCTTCACATAGAAAGTACGTTTAGATTAGATATTAGGAAAAAGCTCTTTACTGTGAGTGTGGTGAGGCACTGGCACATGTTTCCCAGAGAAGTTGTGGCTGCCCCATCCCAGAAGTGTTCAAAGTCAGATTGGACGGTGCTTGGAGCAACCTGGTCGGATGGAAGGTGTCCTTGTCCATGGTAGGGGTTTGGAACAAGATGAGCTGTAAGGTCCCTCCCAATCAAGGCTGTTGTATGAAATGCTGCTCCTGCTCTGAGCTGGGCTAGCGCTGTGTCCCGTGTCCATCACCAGCGGGGCTGTTGCAGAGCTGGGAAGGCGCCGCTGGAGCGGGGAGTGCCCGGCCCGGGCCTGGCGGGGCCGCTGCCGCCACCGCGCGGCCCAGGCGCGTCAATGCCCGGGGGCGCCTCATGCCAAAGCCGGCTCCTATAAAAACCAGTTGGAGTTAGAGTTATTCCTCCTCTTCTTCCGCCCCCCTCAGGCTTTGCAGCTGTTTCTGTTTCGGCTTTATGAGGTGACAAGCCAAACTGTCCAACAAAACATGGCTCATTGTCACTTACTGCTGCCTGTGGCAGATGCCTGGAGAGGTCAGACCGCTGCCTCCAGGTAGCACAGTGAATCATCGTGTTTTAGCCCTTGAAGTTACCCACTTTTGTCAGGGAAATGCTTATGTGCAGAGAGGAAATAATATGAGTCCTTCTTACTGATGTTGGTAGATGCTGGAGCATGTCCACAGAAGGGAAATTAAGATGGCTGAGGGGTCTGGAACATCAGTCTTATGAGGAGCAGCTGCAGAGGCAGCTGAGAACTGCTTGGAGGAGGCTTAAGGAGACCTTATCACTCACCTGTCTGAAAGGAGGCTTTTCCAGCCAGGTGGGTGTTGGTCTCTCCTCCCAAGCAACAAGCAATAAGATGAGAGCAAACAGCCTCAAGTTGTGTCAGGGGAGGTTTGGATTGGATATTAGGAAAAATGTATTCAACAAAACCACACTGGAACAGACTTCTCAGGGGGGTGGTGGAGTCACCATCCCTAGAGGGATTTCAAAACCAATTAGATGTGGTGCTTGGGGGCATGGTTCAGTGGCAGGGCTCAGTTACTAGCTGGGCTCTCTGACCTCAAGGGTCCTTCCCAACCTGAACAGTTCTATGGTGCATGCTTCCTGCTCATGAACTGCATTTCTGTTTCCATGTTTAGCTTATCTGGTAGTTTATAATGGGTTTTAATCCCCCCCAGTTCATCCACCCTTACAGAGATCAGCACAAGCCATAACATAGTGGAAGTCTTTTTTAATTTCTGCCATCACCTTTTACTGCCACAAGTGCAGACTCCAGAGTCTGAGGTAGGACAATATTTTAGTTGCTTTTTCCATTTGATAACTGGGGAACTGCTTTAAAGGAGAGGGGAATGGCAGTGCTTCCTTCCTTTTAGCTGCAATCAGTACTCTTCTATAACTCAAAATCTGTCTCTGCAATTGCTCAATACCAATTAGTTTCTTTTGGCTCTCCCCATTTCCCTATCTTTACAGTGGGAAAAAAGGTCCCATTTTGTTTTGTTTTTCTGGTGTGTTTTTCTTTTGGTGGTTTGTGGGTTTTTTAGCATAGGATATACTCCTCTGCCACATACATCTACATCACAGAATCACAGAATCACAGAATTTTCAAGACTGGAAGAGACCTATAAGATCATCTAGTCCAGCCGATGTTCTAACTGTTCAGCTAGATCATGGCAGCAAGTGCCACATCCAGTCTTTTTTTAAATTCTTCAAGGGATGATGCCTCTACCACCTCACTGGGTAAATGATTCCAGTTTCTGACCATCATTTCCAGATTACTTAAATAATGTTATTAAGAAAAATGACCAAATGGGGGGGAAAAAGCAGCATGGGAAACTTTACTCTGAACATAGAAAGAATAAAGTGGTGGGTGAAATGGCTCAGGGGAGGAGGTTTCATGCAGAAGGCAATTGATGGAGAGGTCGCTGCTTTGCATGAGGTTGAAGAATTTTGGTTGTTTCTCCAGATTCTCTGTAGCTGCTGCTGTTAGACAGGAAAAATCTTAGTTCAACTCTAGCATTGCTAAGAAAAATGTGACCTCTGAACTGGAAGTGCTGTGCTTCTGAAGGGAACATTCTGTAACATAGAAAGATAGAATCTTTTTATATATCATTGCTTAAACAGTGATCCAAAATAGTCTGGAACTCTCCTGACTTACACTGAGTCCAAAGTCTTGCCTGTTTGGAAGGCTTCAATGCACGGTATTATAAAATCCAATCTGTTGCACTTAAATTGCATCTTGGTATTTGAAGGTGTGTTTGGGGTGGGCTTTATGTGGTGGGTTTTTTTGGGTTGGTTTTGTTGTTGTTTGGTTGGAGGTTTTTGTTTGGTTTTTTGGTTGTGTGTGTTGGGTTTTTGTTTTTCCTTTTTTTCCTGCATAGAACGAAGATCCCTTCCCCTTCCTGCAGTGAATGTTTTCCCTATGTTCTGGTTGTGTTTCTCCTTAGGTCAGAGAAGGCTGGTGGGTTTCCCTTAGTTTAGAAAGGGATTGGTGGAACTCGGAAGCTTTTCCAGCAATCTTTGGGAAGGAGCGCTTGTTGAATGTTACTCATCTCCTCCCGTGAGCCAGGCTGCAATTCTGGGCTGGCTTCGGAGGAACCGGGGCTGTAGCGCTGCGCCTCACGTTTGGCGGACTGAAGTTCATGGCCATTCGCCCTTAGTGGCGGACGCCACCCTCCGTGCCGTGTCCCCTCTCCCCTCAGTGTCCCGCTCTGTCGCCTGGTGTCCCCTCAGGGCAGGGCTGGGGCGGTGCTGCCGTGTTCCCTCAGTGCGGGGCGGCGTCGCTGTGTCCCCTCAGGGCTAGGCTGGGGCGCCGCCACCGTGATCCCTCAGAGCCGGGCGGTACCGCTGTGTCCCTCAGCGCCGGGCCGGGCGGTACCGCTGTGTCCCCTCAGCGCCGGGCCGGGCGGTACCGCCCCGCTGACGGGATCCGGCGCGACGGCGGCCGCGCCACTTCCTGGCGGCGGGAGCGGGGCGATGGCGGCGCAGGACGTGCTGGGCCAGACCGCCCGGCTGGCCTCTTCCAGCGCCCTGCTGCAGGTGCGGGGCCGCCCCTCCCTCCTTCCTCCTCATCCTCCTCCTCCTCCTCTTGCTGCTGCTGCTGCTGCTCGGCGGGGCGCCGCAGGTGCTTCCAGTGCGGCTTCTTTCACAGGTGCTGTTCCGGGTGCTCACCTTCGGGCTGAACGCCTTCACCCTCCGCTACCTGTCCCGGGAGCTCATCGGCGTGGTCAATGTCAGGTGAGGGGGATCAGGGGCACCCGGGAGGGCTGTGGGGCAGAGCTTGTGCTGGTCTGTGCCCTGACACTGGCGGTGCTGTGCAGTCTGCTCTTGGCCGTGTCACAGTGTTTGGTCATTTCATGCTTCCCCAGGTCTGTTTTGACCTGAAACACCGGTAGCACTGCCCTGGTTTTTGTGTTTAAACCGTCGGTTTGCTGAGGACAAACTAGATACAATGTGCTTTTCCTATAGGATATACTTTGTATCTTCACATTTGGTCTGTGGCGCGTATTCTTGCCGTTTGAACTGTCACACAAAATTACTGTCTCTCTGCTTTTAGGAGATGATAGTAATTTTAGCTCATATAAGCATATTTGCACACCTGTTGGAATTTGTGTGTAAAAACTGTGATGCTACTGCATGAGGGATTTACAATTCATAGAAAAGAAATAATTTTTTTTTTTTTTTTGGTCCTTTTCTCCCCCTTTTTAGGCTGACTCTGCTGTACTCCACAGTTGTCTTCCTCGCCAGGGAGGCATTTCGCAGAGCTTGTTTGAGTGGGAGTGCCAAGAGAAACTGGACCAAAACAATTAATCTCTTGTGGCTGACGTAAGATACCTTTAAAAGTTTACTTCCTGGAATTTCTCGTGTTTGTCTGGGAGCTCACAGAATGAGAGGAAGTGTTTATTTACTGAGGTAATTATTTCAGAAGCCTCAGTTATGTTTCTGATCTAGGACTGATATAGGAAGCTGCTCAAGTCTGGTGCTTTAGCATTTATGGACCTGATTTCTTGTTAGAGCACATGAGGAAGTTCATTGCCAAAAGTTCATTGCCATTTCTTCTGTTGCTTGAGTTTCATTTGGGCCAGAGCTATTGAAGGAAAACCCTGTTGCACAAATATGTAGCCCTTTGTTTTTTCTTCCTCTTCCTGCTCAGTTTTGTGATTTTATTACCTGATGTGCATTTGTGAACTTGCAACATAAATGTTTGGGTAGGAGAGATGCAAAAAGGTGGAAGAAAGAGTTGGAATTAACAACGAGGAGGAAGTAGGGTTGGCTCAGCTGTGCCACTGTTTATAGCAGAACAGCTTAAAAGTCCACAGGGCACTGCAGCAAGAAGTGACACATTGCAGTGTGATTAGGATAAAGTGGATTTTATGGCTTGTTTCTCCCTCCTGATTCCCGATTCTCTCTGCTGTCTCCTTCTGTCAGCTCTAGCTGCTGTGTAGCTCCAACTGGGCTGGGCTGGGAAGTAAATTTACCTGCCTGATATGGTTGAACACTATCTCTGCATGGTAAAATAGGATTTTCCCATTGGGGCACCTGACTTTCCCTGGAATTGCCCAGCTGTTAACTAATCTGGCCCAGGAGAATGAGGGGTTATGTGTGGTCATCTGCATCCAGGCATAAAGCAGAGGGATTGTCCCTGTCAGGGAGGGGTCTAATACTAATATTTAAAATGTGTTGTTTCTGTTCTCTAAGCTGTACTGTAGTCAGCTTTCTGCTGTGTGATAGCCTTACAAGCAAGCATTAAGTGACAGACATTACATTGACTGTGTGCATCTTTTTTGTTTTAAACTTTTCCTTGTAGAGAAGCATAACTTCAAATGAAGGTTACCTTCAGTGGAGCATCTGAATATGTCTTAGGAGCTTGATGTCAAATATCTTAGGGGTCTGATAGTGTGAGGGTCAAAGAGCTCTTGCTCCAATGATGTAAAACTTGATGGACTCTGCTAGAAGCTCTGTGTTTCTGAAGCAGTGTCAGCAGAACAGGATGTGCAGGCTGATGTGGGATCAGAATTGTTTGGTCCTAAGGCACAAAAATGTAGATATTTGACCTTAGGATCTGGAGTAGAAAATGGACAACTAAGAAAAATGTTTTCTGTGTCTTGCAAAGTGCCTTAAAGCGTGTTCATTACAAAGGAAAATATTAATTCTTGGTATACTGACTATGAGAATTAATTCCTCAGGGCCTTTTTTGTATAATGATTGTGGCCATGTGTGATATTGTAATCTAATTTTCTTTTTTTCTCCCTTGTTTTGTTTTTATTTGGTTTTTTGTTTTGTTTTTTTTTTGTTTTTTTTCTTTTGGTTTTTGTTTTGTTTGTTGCTCCTTTGTTTTTTTTTGTTTCTGCTGAAGTTACATTTCCATTAATTAGTTTTTATGTTAACTTTTTAGAGTCCCTCTTGGTGTCTTTTGGTCTCTTATCTTGGGCTTAGTCTGGCTACACTTGCTTGAAGTACCCGACCCTTCTGTGGTTCCTCACTATCAGGCTGGTGTAGTGGCATTTGGTCTTTCTGCCATTATTGAACTCCTGGGAGAGCCACTCTGGGTTTTAGCACAAGCTCATTTGTTTGTGAGACTTAAGGTTAGTAAAGTCCGTGAGGTGTGTGGATGTGGGGGGAATCTTTGTTGAAATTACTGACTTAGACCTTTGTATATTCAAGCATCTAAAAACCCCTGTGAGTGCTGTTTAGCACTGCATGGCCTGGTTTGTAACATACCCAGCTGTTTGTACCCATTAAAGCAAGCAAGTTGGTTTATTTAGACATTATTACCTTCAAGATCCTTAAATCCTGAAACATAGGTTTTGATTGGAGGGAGAGACACACTGCTTCCACAATTCTACATGAAATATTGAGACTATGAGAGTCTCAAGCAAAATTTTCTCCCTTGTGTCCCATACAAAGGACTGGCAAAATACAATGGAGGAACTGTGAAATGCTAGAATAGAAAACTTAGAGAGCAATGGCAATCTAAGCTGGCCAGCTCAGCAGAAAGGAACTGCCATAAAGTCACACTGACTTTGAACATCTTACATTTCTACATCAATTCTCTGTGTTAAACATATATATTTAAGCTTGTGTATGTGGTTAGGTTGCCAGAAAATAACCCTTCTCTGTTTTGTGTTTCCTAAAGGTAATTGCTGAAAGCCTTTCAGTAGTGTCAAAATGCATTTTGACAGTTACTTTAGTAATCCTTTATCCTCAATGGGGCCTTTACATTTTTTCCTTGGCTCAGGTAAGTTCCCTTTGTTCTCTCTCAGCTGAATTTTAATTTTCCTTTGACATTTAGCCTGCTGACGAACTTTGGGGAGCTGAGAGAAAAAGCTCCTGGGAGGTTTAAGATTTAGAATTTATATTTGGTATTTTCCTGACACTCATTATTGGCTTGGTGCTTTGACATTGAGTTAAAGGGAGGTAGAAGGAAGCACCTTCCCTCTGTGAAGGCACATCTTGCAAATAAGGTTGTGTTATTCTAATCACACAGAACTTTATCAGCCTGTACCACCAGCCTGCATAACCTTATCAGAAAGTGCTAATCAAGTGCAGTTAATTCAGGTTAAAACTTTTTCTTGATGACAATGAAGGAGGGATAATTTTTTTCCTTCAGTTCTTGCCCTGGCTGTTGTAGATCACTTGTAATTGATGGAAATTGGAAATGTTCTATGAAATAAGAGGTGTAGGCAGTAGCTGTTCTGTCAGCTTGATTTTTGATTGAGTAATTGCTTTATAATTGGACCTTCAACATTCTATAAATGATGAATAAAGCATGAAAATTAGCAAAGATCTATGATAACCTACAGGTTAAAAAAAGATAAAAGGATCAACACCATTCTTAAGAACTGTTCAAATTCTTACCTAGTTTTAATATTTGGTAGCATAAAAACTACTTACATTTTCTTCTCACTGTATTTTCACCTGGTATATAAATCTGCATTTCTAAGTTAATTTTGTTTCACTGTTTTTCTTCTCTCCTTCCTGATCTTCCCAGCTTTTATATGTCAGTGTTCTGGTAATGTGCTATGTAATTTATTTTGTGATGTTTCTGGGATCTCCTGAAGCCACAAAGAAGTCATTTCCAGTTTCTAGAGTGAAAGCTCTATTACCTAGCTTTGTGGAGGATGAGGTAAGTTGTGCAAGTTATTTCTTGATTTTCTTCTTAAAATCTCACATGAGGGCACTTTGAGTGTTGCTTTTAGCCTGGGGAGTTAATTGAGTGGTTTTGGGGTTATTTTTGCACTATAGAAGATATGATAGATTAAGTAAAAAATATTGCATAGAAATTGTGTTTCAAGTTTGTATTAGTAAAATTCTTGTCAGAAAAAAATCATTAAACTTGAACTCTGTGGTTTGGGGTTTGTTGTTGCTGACATGATTTGTGCAAAATGTTAGTAGATATTAACTGCAGATAGACCCTCTGCACTGTGCAGGGGAATGATCACTGGATCATAACTATCACTGGATCTGAGGCAGAAAACAAACCAGAACCATGTAACAGTGGATTCTTTGGTACTTTGATCTCTGCACAAAATAACCATGGTGTTCCACAGCGTCCTAGAGACACTCAAATGCCACTCAAACAAAAATGAAGCCAAGAAAGAAATTAAAAGAGTCATTGGGGAAGACAACATTCTGGATAAAATTTACAGATTGAAAATGTAAAGGTGGTTCTTGGTTGCAAGTCTTATAAGGACAAGAAGAGCAGTAAATAATTAATATATCCAGTGAGGGTGGAAGTTATATTGGCACCTTAAACACCCTGGATATTTTTTTTCCTAACTCTAACCTTGATTGGTATTTTCTGTGGATTGCTCTTATGGGTACTTTGTCTGCAGCAGCAGCACTTTTCAACAAGGGAATCAGTTTTTGCCGGATCAGTGATGCTGGTGCTTGAATTCAGCAATACTTCACATTAGTGGTTAACAACTGTGGCATTGTGGTTTCCTCAGCACTGCAGTTAGAGCTACCCTGCAGTGTTGCAGTGCCTGACTGTTGTCTATTTCCACTCTGTAATGTCAACCACGTTTGTTACATTTCAGTTTTCTTTTTTGCAGACCTTTGTGAACTGGAAGGAAGCACGCCTGACTTGGAGTTTCTTCAAACAATCCTTCTTGAAACAGATTTTGACAGAGGGTGAGGCTTGACATAGAAGTGTGAGAGAAGAGGGCTCATGAAAACTATTTGCAAAATTGACTTAAAGTTTCAGAAAGCTTGGGTGGGTGGAGATGAGGCACATGAATGCCAACCTGAATGGAGTTTTTGAAGGTTTTCAGAACTAGGTGCTGTTCCATTTGACTTTGTCTCTTGAATACTTGATATTGGAAGTGCCTGAGCAAGTTATTGGGAAGGATTTAGGGGCTTGTTCTAAAGTTCTTTATTTTGAACTTACAGGTGAAAGATATGTGATGACTTTTTTGAACGTGTTAAATTTTGGAGATCAGGGTAAGTGTGATGGTGTTGTGGAATGGTGACAGAGTTTTCTTAGTCACTGCTTTTCATGTGGTTCTGAAAATGACTTAAAGTGTTTGAAGATAGCTTGAAAATCTGAGAATGTTTCAAAGCCTTTGAGCTGCATTTCAGGGAATAATTAATATAAACTTTAAGATAATAGAATTATAGAGTAGCCTGGGTCAGAAACAACCTTCAAGATTATGTAGTTCCAGCCCCCCTGCCATGGATGTTCACGAGATGTTTATCTTTCTCTTTTCCTGTATCAGTAAATCCTTACATTCCTGTTCTTATTCAGTGAACGATATCAGGGTCCTCTAAATTGCTCTACAGCAAGAATTTGAAGTGTGGTTTGGTGGTGTTCTAGATTCACTTCTGTCTAGTTGGTGCTTTTGTCTTACTTTTGCCATGAGCAAACCTTAAGCAATTTTAAGCTGTAGTTGCTTGACTGTCAGAATTTTTAGAGAATACTGTTTCCATGTTGCACAAATACCACTTTTTTTCTCTTTTTTTGGAGATGTTAAATTAGAATTCATGTTATTACAGACTTGGAATTAAAATATATCTAAAACTCTGAGATTGCTTTTTTTTTTTTAAGGTGTCTATGATATTGTGAATAACCTTGGTTCACTGGTGGCCAGGTTTATCTTTTTGCCAATTGAGGAAAGCTTTTATGTATTTTTTGCTAAAGTGTTGGAAAGAGGGAAGACTGTAAAGGATCAGAAGCAGGTATGTTTATTTGGATTAGTTACATGTCAAGTGCTTGATTTTTGTTACAGATAAATTGCATCAGAGAAGGATGACAGAAATGTGTGTTTAAATTTGATTGTTGAGGCTGTTAAAATTGAAAAGTGGAGAATAAAAATGTTGAGTCAGACTGGACCAAAATGAAAAGTGAATAGGTTAAAAGCTAATGAAATAGAAATGAAAATATGCAGTAGCATTGTGCTGCCTTGCATCAATAAAGGTAACCTCAGCTGCTCCAAACAGTGTGATGGAAAGCCTACTCTACTGTGTATTTCCAAATACAGCAAGCCATTATTTAAATCATGAAATCTATTAAATAAATTCTATCTGGAAGTACTTTATTTACTTAAACATATCAATAGCTGTTAAATAATGTTTCTGAAGAGTGCAGCTTTGGGAAAAAAAAGAATTGGATTTTTCTTGTGTGTTTGGGTTATATGAGGAGGATTAATGAGTAAGAGCTTTGTTCCACAGAGTAATATTCTTGATCACTCATGAGGGTCAGCCTGTAGCAGTCCTGCTAATTGCACATCAGCACACAATTAAATCTTGTGCTTCAGGTTCATGGGGGGCTAAGGGAGGTGTCTGTGTGTATATTTGATATAAAACCTACCTGGTGTGTAGAACTGAAAAAAAGGTGGAATAATAAATCTGTAAAAAGCACTACCAAGTTAAGAGCATGTGTGTGGATAATTAAATAACAAAGGATAAGTTTCACACCTTTTTACATGATGCAAACTGATTTGTTTCTCTGAAGGAGCATTTCTGAACAAGAGTGGTGATTATTACATTGATTTTGGTTCATGTGATTTGCTGTGTTTTTTTTCAGGATGATGTTGCTATGGCTGCAAATGTATTGGAATTGCTGCTGAAACTTGTGCTCCTGATTGGCCTCACCATCACTGTTTTTGGCTATGCCTATTCTCAGCTGGCTCTGGATATTTATGGGGGCTCAATGCTCAGTTCTGGAACAGGTAAAGATTTATAGACCTGCAAAAAATCACCACTCTTTAGAAAAACAAAACCCTACAGCTATTATGAATCTTTTATAAATCAGCAGTTTAGTTTTTTTCCTTTGAAACTGCTATTGAAATCTGTGATTTAGCTCATCAGAATCCTTTGTGTTACTTATTTGTGTTCTTGTCAAGAAATCTAGACATGGAACTTGCTCAAATGAACTTATGTTTCCATTATTAATATTAACATTGCAAATTCTATCTCTTAGCATCACTGCCTGTAAAAACAAAGTGCTTTGATAAAAGAAATCATTAACTATTTCTCTTTCTAATGTGTTTTTTAGGTCCAGATCTCCTGCGGTGTTACTCGTTGTATGTCCTGTTTCTTGCTGTCAATGGGGTAACAGAATGTTTTACATTTGCCTTAATGTGCAAAGAGGAAGTGGACAGGTAGGAAACAGTGTCTCCAAAATGTTCCTGTGAATTTATTTGTGCTGACCTTAAAAAGGACCTGGTGCTTTTGCACAAAATAATATCCTGCCCCATAGAAAAGCAACTCCTTGCTAGGCTGTGTCCATTTAGATTTAGATGTAGGTTTAGCAAAAGTTGAAAAGTTTGGATAAAAAAGGTCAGAAACTAAGAAATAAAAATTGTTAATTTAGCTTTAGGCACATCACTAACTGGCAAAGGAATTTAAATGTGTGTTTTCTGCACAGATGAGCTCAAAGTTATACTTTTTAAGACAAATACTTGACTCATTAAAAGTTTGCAACTTTCGACATTTTTCATGTACAGGTACTGGACATACACTTAGGAATGATCCAAGCTGTGGGTGTGAATCCAGGGGTTTACAGCTTTGTAGGAGGTTGGACTAGGTGACCTCTGAGAGCCCTTCCAGCCTGAATTATTTCCTGGCTCTGTGTTTAGACTGTCCCTAATGTGGCTCTTTCAAATTAATTTCTTTTTCACAATCAAAATGGGAGCTTTTTTGACTCAGTAAGGACTGCTTTCACCACCCCTTTAAAATGTGCACTCATTTTCCAAGTCACTGTTTATAACAGAAATGAAATAAAGTGTTGATTTGTTCTTGAGCATTCATTTTCTTTAATATATTCCTAACATAAAATAGCAAAAAGTGCACAAGTTTTTACATTACTAATAATTGTTATTAAATTTGATTTTCTGCAATGAGTGCACAACTGATTAGTGTAATAGAATTTCATTCACATAATGTAGTTCTTGGTTAATTTTGGTTGATGTATTTTCTATTCTTTTAAATGATTTTTTTTATCCTCTCATTTCTCAAGTTTATTTTCACTAGAAGATGGTAAGAGAAATTCTGTTACTGATGTTAGAAAGTAAAAGATCATTAGTAAATGAGTGCTGGAACTGCATGCATTGTCAAATTATTTCTTCTTTTTGCTTTTTTTTTTTTTTCTAGGTACAATTTTGTTATGCTGGCCTTGTCTTTCATATTTCTGTGCATCTCTTATTTCCTGACCCACTGGTATGGCAGTGTGGGCTTTATCCTTGCCAACTGCTTCAACATGGGCATCAGAATAGCTCACAGCACCCACTACATCCATCACTACTTCAGAGAGAGCAGCCACAGACCCCTCTCAGGCCTGCTGCCCTCCCCAGCCCTGCTGCTGGTTTACACCCTCAGTGCTGGGGTCACTGCTTTCTCAGAGGTGAGCTCCTTCCTCCCTGCTCTCACTGACCATGCTGCTGGCAGGTGCCTTTTGTGCCCACAAAAAGGGGTGTGCCATCAGGAAAAGAGGCTTTTGAGGGTAGGATGGGAGATTTGCATTACAGAAAGGCAGGATATATTGTTAAGAGATTTTTTGTATTAATGTTTTTCTGCCACCTGTACAAGGTGGATCTGAAAAGTAAAATAAAATTTAACACATTTCTGCTGTGTGTAGTTCTTACTTATTACTAATGGAAATTTTGCAGTGGCACCAAGAAATTGGCATTAAAAATTCTGTAATAAAAACAAGTAATAACCAAAGCTAGAAGAAAACCAAAAATTGCTAAGAGCACATTTAACACGTTTATTCAGTACAAGATGCTAATTGTGCAGGCTGATTATTAAGGGGATTGGAGCTTTTCAATGTACAAAAATTTGACAGCTTGAAAATCCATTATGCCTGAGAAAGGAGAATTTTATATTTTGGAGTGGGAGATTTCCAGTTTTGTTAGAAAATATCCTGATATGTTGCTGTTCAGTAGCAGACTTGCCTGATAGCACCAGCAGGGTGTTATGTCATTGCAGTTAACACATTTTGCATGCCAGATAACAGCAGCTTCCTCATTTAGCAGATATCTACTGAATGGTTCTTTTTTGCTGAACTTAAGAAAGCAAATGTTGTGACTCCTGAAGGTGATTTATTGTAGGGTCAGTGCACGTGCACAGCCGCGCTTGGCTTGATGGTGACGTTGTCGTGTTGGACAGAGGTGTTGGACCTCATTTCTTGTTGTGACAGTAAATGCACTTTGTGCTGACTGGTTTTCCTGCCATGCCTTGTTTTCTCTGTTGTAGGTGTGGTTCTGCTGTGACAAGGGCTGGATGGCCAGGCTGATCCACATCAGCACGGGTGCCCTGTGCCTTGCAGGCACCCTGGTGACGATGTTCTGCACAGAGACCAAGCTCATCCACTTTGTCAGGAGCCAGTTCCTCTCCCGCTATCTGAAGAAAGGAACATGACCTGCTCCTGTGCAGAACAGTTCTTGTATGTGCTTGCAGTAAAGGGCTGTGTTTTTTTCCATGAGATCTGTATGGAAAAAAGGTTTCCACATATATTTGGAAGCATTGATAAGGGAGTGGCAATGTTGACAACTGCCACTGCATGAATATTATTTTGTCTTCTGAACTGGTCAGTACAGCAAAAGAGAGGTGAATAATTTTCTCTTTGTGGATCATTCTTGTCTAAGCTTTTCTTCAAGCAGCCTCTGAAGACCTCAGCTGACCCCCTGACACCACCTGGTTGACAGACTGTGTGTAGAGGGCTCCCCTTCCTGCCACTGGGCAGTGTGGGAAGGCCTGATGTGGTTTAGAGGGCTCTTATTTGGCATGGGTGCTGCTTAAGTAGGGAGATGGTCAGGGGAAAAAACCTCCAACCAACCAATGAATGCCATAAAACAACAGCAGTGTGAGTGTTGTGGAGCAGAACACAGTGTGGTGCAGGGGGATTGAGCTGTCACTGTTTGAAGTGCAGAGTGGGGAACAGAAGGTCCTGGCATTTACAAGTAAATTAATGGAATACACAGCGTGTGTCCCTGCTGGCTCTGTGAGATTATTTCATTCAGCAGATCCTTCATGTCTGAGGGCATTGATTAACTTGTCAGAAATACCCTGAAGCCTTAGCTGGAAGAGGTTTTGGGCATTGTCTGCAGAAGGTGTTGAGTACAATCACTGATGGTGCAGTTCATAAGGTTACTCATAAAACTTTGTACTTTCATTCCATTGTTTTTGGGTTTGTCTGAGATTTTAAACACCAGCATGAACAAATTTATCTCAATAAAAATTATTTTGTCTGTACAACTGAATGTTAAATATATTTAATAAGATTTTTTACAAGGAATTATGCATATCAAAGATGTCTTCATTGAATAGTAAATACTTCCTTTTGTTCCAATGTTTTCATCATATTTTGTTTCTTTACTTGTTCTATCTCAACCTCTGTATTGCTTTTTTTTAATTGATGAAAATTTGACATTCAGAAGTTCTAAAATTCCATGTAAGGCTGCTGGTTTAGGTGTACTGATGGCATATTGTATTGCTGGTCTAAGGTCTGAACTGGGCAGTTTCAGAAGGTACAAGTGGCAGGTTTATAATCATCAATGTTCCCTTTGCAGTTTTTGGATGGACCAAAAAATGTCAAGGTATGAAAAATGTGTGCTCAGACTTGTGCAGTTGAAAGCTTTTAGTTTAATTATGTAGCAGCTCTGCAGATCCTCAGACTGCTTAAAAAAAACCCTCACTGCAATGGCACTGTGGAGTTCATTCTGGTGACCTTAATGCCCAGGCTGAAATCTTTCTAGTGTCAGCTTGTAGTTAGAAATATTTTCTAAACTCTGGTGATTCCCATTTGGAAAGCATTGCCAAAGATGCTTTCCATGAGAATTTGGTGATTGAAAAATGATCATAGAGGAGCCAAAATGTGACAGTGAAGGGCAGGAAGTGGCCTTGCACAGCCAAGGGCAGTTGTCTCCATTGCCTGGAAGGAGTAGATGCAGTCTTGCTGATTCTTCTTACAGTGTTTTGAAATCTGTGAAAATGAAACAAACTACATTATTCTGTCCTCTTAATTGAATTCAGTAGTTCTTTGCCTTTTACATTTTTCTCTTCTGAATGGTCCTACACCTTTTTTTCCTTTTTTCTGTCTTGTGTGGAGTTAGTTATGGAGTACAATTTCAAATATTGCAGAGAGTTGAAACTTCTTTATTGTGAATGGTCAATGCTTGCAACGGTTGCTTCTCCTTTACTTGTTGGTAGTAAAAAAATCAAGACAATTGAAGCTATGGACTGTATTTCAAGGTCTTTTTCTGTATGCCTTTGGGATCCTACTGTGGTAATATCTCAATCTGTACAGTGAATTTTTATAACTCCTTGGAATGAGAAATTTTGTACAGCCCTGCACCTAAAGTGCTTTGGGGATGGAAGAACTTCTCATACCAAATTGAAGCCTAAAGTCATTCTGCCTTGTCTGCTCTTCCAGCCCCAGCTGTACACTGATATTACGTCTGCTTGTAATCTCATAAGTAGGGTAGTGTGAGGAGTTCTTCTTCAGTGATGTGACCTGTGTAGTCTCATAAGTATTATTTAATATAAATGAATTATTTAATATAATATGAACTAATTTAAAGACAAGTTACATTTTTATACCACTCTGTGTTATTTCATATTGGAAATATGATTTTTCTTATTTCATATTGGCAAAAATCACATATCAAATGCTATTTGATTTCTATGAATCAGGAAGACATTTAAGGTGACTTAATGATTGCTTATTAGCAAATTAAGGACACATTCCTCATTTAAACATCATCTGCAGGCAGCTCAGTGATGGTTGACTGGTGTTTGTGATACTGGATGTTTGATTTTTAATGTTTTATGTGGAGAAAACTGCAAGGACAGACAGGAAGTACGGACCTATGGAACTCTGCTGATTTCTTATTTATCAGTGGGATCCTTAATGTCAGAGCTGTTAATTGCTTTATTGCTAAAGCAGCAAACTCTCAAACTCAGGGACAAAGTTGAGATTGAACTTGACCACGTTTCCCTTTTGTTTTAGCCCCATTCATCAGTCAAACCACAACTGTCTAAAGTGTCTTGAAGCTGTTTTGCAGTGTTTTGAAATCTTTTAGTTTCAGCCAAAGGGGAATGAAACATTTTCTTTGGTGGAAAAGATTATGATTTCATGCTTTGTGGTGCATTTTTCTTATTTGTTGGATGAATGATTTTCAAGGTAACACTAAATAAAGTTTATTTCCTTTATATTTTGTTTTTGTCTTCCACTTGATGATTATTGGAGTTTATTTGTATCGTTGATGCAGGTGATACTTGAATTTGGTTGGATTTTCTAGGATATTTGATGTGTAAATTCAATTATCAACATACACATCATTTCCTAACACAGATAAAATTTATAGTTTTGTGAGAAGTGGCATCATTATAGTAAATTTTTCCCTCTTTGTTTCTGTCAAATTGTTTGTATGAATTGGAATGGCCAAGTTCCTTTGTTTGCTTTTACAATGCATTGTGATAAAAACTGATTCAGTGGCCAGGAATAAATCTGATATTTAATGAAATTTTTTAGCTGAATTAGTTTGTGAATGGCAATGCTGCTATTGGGAACTAACCAATTAACCAGTTGTTCAACTGTTTGATTTTTCCCTAGTGCTGTAAATATTTTATTTATAAAAAAGTAAGCAAGGAGGAGCCACTTTTTAGGCAAAGAAATGAGGATTTGAAGCTTTGCCTAAATGGTTAATCTCCTTTATCAGGCACAAAAGATAATAGATAAAAGTTGGAATGTTGACCACAAGTGAGCACCCATAAAGGGTATCGGCTTCTTAGTTCATGTGAAGGATTGTGAGTGCCTTGAGGTCAGTCCTATAGTTCCTTGGATCTGAACAGATCTTTAAAATTCTTTTTGTGGAATTCCTATTGCTGTCTGAACATCATACTTTTTTTTTTTTTTTTTTTTTTTTTTTTTTTTGTGGTTTAATTACCTGATTTTAAATATAATGCCAAAGAGAGGAGATCTGAGGATTTTTGAACCATATCAGTGCTTCAAGAGCTGTGCTGAGCTGTAACGGTTTTGTTCAGCACAAAATGCACAACTCATCTGCATTCTGAGGCTGCTGTGGAAATGGAGCTGGTTTTCAGTACAAGCTGAAATGAAGTTTGGAGCTGTGCACATGTGATGTACAGCTGGGCCCTGGAAACAGCAGGGCCTGCTCAAAAGTGTGAGCAGCTGGGGATCTAAAGGAAACTGATAGGAAGTGCTTATCTCTGCTTCACATTGGATTGCTTCCACGGAAAGATGTGTGTTCTCTGCAGTTTCTGGACTGAGCTGTGCTTCATGCACTGCCTTGCTGGATCTGGGAGGAGGAGTGACCCCTTTTCAGTGGGGTGTCTGTCACTGCACACCCCTGTAGGGAGCTCTCTTTGTGGGATGCGGTGAGTGTGTGCCCCCCGTGCAGCTAAGGCAGGATTTTCTGGGAACTGTGGAGAAAGGTGAAACACCTCTGGGTTTTCCTTTGTCTGACTTCCTGGTTGGATGTGGTAAGTGAGCCTCTGGCAAGGTTTTGTGAATCACGGATAATGTGTTGGCAAGATTTCTCTCCAAAGTTCTGTGCCATCCCACTGAACTGAGAAAGTGGCAAGAACATAACCAAGAGGGGAGATGTTTTATATCAGTGGCCCACTTAAAAAGACTGAAGTCATTAAAGCTGTGCCAAGAAGAAAAACACCCAACAGAGATAGCAGTCCTTAAAGACACATCAGGTGTATGAGTAGTTCTAATCCAGAAGTAAACAAGAATCATGTTTTGTTTTTTGTGATACACTTTATCTCCAAAAAAGGAACAACATAACAGAGCTTGGGAGAAGACTGCAAGGTTTAGCTCCTGACATTCTCAAATGCTGGAATATTCCAGGCTTACATAGTGGCTCCCCTAGGGAGAGGAGTAGGAAAGTTCTGAAGGGATGTGCCTGTGTCTCAGAGAGCAACTGAGGCACAGCCATGCACTGTCTGTGAGAAAATGCCTTGTCATCACTTGGGAATCTCTTAAACTCTTTTTTTGTTTGTTTGTTTGTTTTGATTGCTGTTTGATTCATTTGTTGACATGCCATTCATAACCAGCTCCTATATGTAGATATGTCCCTTTTTTGCTGTAAAATGTCAGCCTAGCCACTCATTGCAAAAATCACAAGAGCCCTGCCCTGAGCTGGCTTGAGGAAGATGTTGGTCAGCTTGCTGAAGGTTGTGTTTGCCAGCCCTGACAGCATGGAGTGAGGAGAGAGCAAATGAGACTTGCACAGAAAAATTTAATTGTGGTTTCTTTTTTGCTCTGGATGCTTGACTTGGCAGTGCTGTTTTCTTAATGGAAGGGGTTTTTGGGAGTAATTTTATAGAGCAAGTGCCATAAAGTGCACTCATATGCCTTCTCTTATCTGTGTAATGATTTTTAGCAGTCTCTCAGAGTGGGTGAGGAGATGTTATGGGTTGAGGAAAGGGAAGCATGCTGAGTACAGTACATGTGCAAGGAACAGAGTGTCCCTCTGGGGAGGGGCCTTTAGTCTGAGAGTTACTTCCCTCTCTGAATGCATTTCTGTCACTGCAGATAAAACTTTTAAATGTGTCTCTGCTGAAGTGCTTCTCTAGGCAATCAGGAGAACGTGTTGGGAAGAATCAGAGTATGCCCATGAAACCTTGCTGGTCAAGTAGGGTTTATTGATGCATTGAGAATACAGTGTGTGATTATATTTAACTCTCACTAATAATCCTTCCATTTGAGATTGACTGGGTATTAACCTGTGGAAGTGGTGGGGTTTTTTCTGTGGTTCTTTCAGAATTGCACTGATCAGTTCTAGTATATTTTTCTTCTCCCTCAGATGGCTTTTTTACACAGCAGCTTCACACACATTCATCTGGGAGCTCTGCAGAAGCACAGGATGAGGACTGGGGAAGTGCTGGATCATCACTCCGATCCTGCTCAGCAGTCAGGCTGGAGGAGGGCTGAGCAGAACCTCCCCTGATCAACAGGGGTAAGTGTCAGGACTCATGGCCTGAGTCTGGGCTGCACAGCTGGGAGCACCTGGCCTCAGATTCCTAAGGAAAAGTTGGGAGAGCTGTAGAAAACATCTGTAATAAAGCTGGGAGGGTAAACCAACTAGGATTGTTTCCATGAGACAGCAGCTGCAGGATTCAGGATGGAAACCACCTCCAAGTATACATTCCTGACTGTAAATACAGAGTTGGAAGGTGGCAGCTTTTCTGCTAAACCATCTGGTAGAGATGCTCTAAGTCCTGTATGTGTGCTATGCTTCACAGCTCTCCAAGTTTCAGTGGTTTTGTGCATCCAAACCAATACAAGAGTTATCTTTTTGGAGATGAATATATCACAGAACCATAGAATAGTTTGGGTTGGGAGGGACCATTAAAGATCATCTAGTCCAGTGTTCTTGCCATGAGCAGGGACATCATATCCTGCTTGTGGATTCTATTTGCAGTTGGCCAAAGTTGCCTGAATGAAACAGAGGAAGAATTGCAAAATTGTGGAGTGCAGGTGAACCAAGTCTTTTGATGTGAAAGCCACAAGTGAAGCACAAAAGCAGAATAAAAGCAGAAACTGAAAACAAACACATAATATTCAGGGTTGGTAACTGGGCATTCAAGGTACTCAGTATTCTGCTGGGCTGACTGCTCACCAGGTGAGGTGAAAAGGGAAGGATTTCTCCCTATCCAGAGGAAAATGTAGTGTTGTAGGTCACCTGAAAGATATTCTGGTGTGGGAGCAGGAAGATTTCATGGCTGAAGATGCATTGACAAAGGCTGAAAAGGCATTTGCAGTCTGCCTGGGGAGCAGTACATCTAAGGCAACGTTAAGGTTGCTGCAGGATGGGCCTTGAGGTGAGCTGCAACCAATTTGACTTAATCTATAACAGTTAGGAAAAGGAAAATTAGTCTCTGTAGGGTAAGAAAAGGTGGACTTGAAAGCAGAGGTTGAATTATTAAAGAAACAGGAACAGAATGGAAGTGGAAGAACAGAATAAAAGTAGTGCAGAGTGGTGTGTGCTGCAGAAAGCCTGTGTTCAGCATCTGTGATGAAGTGCATGTGATGAAGGACATACAAAAGGCTTAGACAATAAAACCTCCAGCTGTGCAGTTACTTGGCAGTGGAAAAAAGCTTAAGCAGCTTCAGGGCTGTAGAAGGAGGCAGAATTGTGGATTGGATGATTCAGCTTTCTTGAGAAGTCTCCTGGTCTTTGAAAAGGGCATTGCAGGAAGAGCAAGGCATGGTTGGATTTGCTGGTGCAGAATTTAGCCCAGAGACCTCAGCCCATGGGACTGAAGGGAAGATTGTTGGTTCAGTCCGGATCACTTTGGAGTGGATATACCAAAGTACATGGAAGAGACATTTCCTATCCCTCCCCAAGTTTCCTTGTACCAAGACTTAGACCAGTTCTCTTCTGTTAATCCATGTGGGATAAATGGGAGAAATTGCAGGTGAAAAACTGCCACTGCCACAAGCAGCTGTCCACCATGTGAGTGGGAGCATGGGCACAGGGAGTACAGGGCAGTGAGGCTGTGCTGCAGACTGTGCTTCCCCTGACACCACACCTGATACCCCTGGAAGAACCCAGAGTGCACATACAGGAGCCCCACAGAGACCACAGTGGATTTTAAGTTTAACGAATTAGGGAGCAGAAATGAAAAATTAGAAGAGTTTTGCACTGACAATGTTTGGATTCTAATTAGATGTGCATGACTTAATATTCACTATTTAAATAGTAGAAAATTTAATGTATTAAGTATGGGCTCAATCTTGAATGAGCAAAGGTAAATGGTAAATATTGGTTATTTGCAGATCTGCTTTCTTTGAATATAGTGAAGTGTGTATGATACACAGTAACTGGGTAAATGAAGAAGCAACTTAAAGAAAGGGACTGTCCCTTCTGCCTGAGGAGGGGAAACATCAGCCATTGAAAAAGTAATGGAAGATTCTGGGAAATCACTGTTTTCCAAGAAAGGTGTGTGCTGAGGGAGTGGTGTGGTACAAACACCATTTGGGGAAACATGGGCCAGACCCCAAGGATTACACAGAACTACATTTGTGTGAAAGGTACCATCAGCTGTAAGTGTAGAAAGGGCTTGTGGTGCTTTGGATCAGGAATAAATAACAGGATTAAGAATAAACCAAAATACAAAGACCAGTATTGGAAGAAGTGCTTTAATTGATTCAGATAAATCCTTGAAAGAGTGAATTAAAAACATAGTAAGTCAATATCCACTGTTACGTTCTCATGGTTTATTTTACAGGAGGATGCTACCCCCATTATTGGCTTGAGGAGAAGTAACTTAGGGTAGTGAGGATGATGCTGTAGTGAGGATGATCAAGCAAGTGTGTAGCCATAGAGGGATTCCAGAAGAGATGAATAAAACAGAAGGGAAGAGGTTTGAAACAGAAAAACATTTAATGCTGACAGTACTTGAGTAAGGAGTTTGGAGAATCATGGAATTTAATATATATATGAAAGAAAAATTACTAACGAAATAGTGCAATCCAAGTGGGGTAGGGATAAAATGAAAGGAAGACTGTGCAGGTGAGTGTTGGAGGAGGCTTGTGTGTGTGCTAATCAAAGCTTCCTTCCTCTCTCCCTCCCTTCCTCCTTCCCCTCAAGTGTGCATCTGTAAGATTTTCAGTGTTAACCATGACTTCAGTTGATAAACACAATTACTATTTATAAGACAGACTGTAAAAGGAATACCTCTCATTAGAATAAAGGAAAAAATGTAGAGGCCTCTGTAGTGTAGTCACAATATCAGACATCTTAACCATGAAAGGCATTTTTGCTGTACAAGCTATCAGAGCTCAGAGCAAAGACTTCTGTGATGAGTGTGTGCCAAGGAAACAGGATAATTATTGGTAGTTATTGTTCTTTCCTGACTGTATTAGAACATTACTGTAACAATTATTTGTACCAAATACAAAGTTATCTTGTTCTTGAAGGGGAAAAGTGGAATGAGTGAGTATGGAGCAAATGGAGAACAGGTGTAAGCAGATCATAGTATTGTTTGAGCTCTACTGGCTAGAATATTGGCAAAAAAAAAAGGACAAGAATTTTGTGCCTGGATTAAATTAATGCCTGAGAAAGGTGGGAAGTTGGCTCAGTGAATAGCTTCATCAAATTAAAAAATAATACAAGTAATGATACTGTAATTTTTCTTCAATGATAACCAAGTATTTCTCTGTCATTAGAAATGACAAGCAACAGTGATGACATATGAATTTACAAAGAATGCCTGTGCCATGGAATATTAGCTGAAGACGTCCCTTGATTACAAAAAAAGCTTTGTGAAGGAAAAAAGTTAAATGAGCTTTACAGTCTAAAATAGAAAAAAGCACAAATGTAAGTGAAAGCTGCTCATGCAGAACTTGAGCAAGTCATTACATGCAGTTCCTCTAATCTTTGGCACTGCAATTAATAACAGTTTTGATTACATATCTCACTTATCAATAAATCACTTGGCCACTAACAGGAATAATTGTATCAGCATATCAAAACCTTGATTGATTTCTGTGCCATTTGTTGCCATCACAAAGGGCTGATGTTGTTTGGGTTATGACAGCCTGCACTGGCTGCCAAATGCATTCACCAGGTAAATATGTGTGTGTGTGTCAAACAAATCTGTACCTGCGTTAGAAGATCACAGACCAAAGGAAATGTTTCTGTTACTACACAGCGAGCATTAAACATCAGTGGAATCCAGTTTGTACTGATGCATTCATAAATATTTATTAAAGTAGCAATTCCTGGGGACCATTTCTTATGGAATGCCAGAAGTAGCTTGCAAATTCACCTTTGAAATGGTTTGTAAAACTGTATGTTTTGGGGTTTGTTTCCTTATTGTTGATGTTGTGGCAGGGTGCACAGGATCTTGGTGACTGTAACAACTTGTACAAAGTCAGGGTGAGATAAGGGGGTTGTGATTTACTTTGGCCAAGGGAATGGTGCCCTGCTGCTCCTGATGGGCAGAAGGTGCCCTGCTTGTATGTCAAATATGCTGCTTCCTGGGTATGTATGTGGAGTGACTTAACTTCTTCTTTTTTAGAAGAGTGCTTGAGAAATTGTATGGAGTTCATCTGCTGAACAGTATTGTTTTTGTCAAATCAAGACTGATTTTTATAAAGTGCTTCAGGTTTCTTGATTTCTGCATTAGGGAAATATGTTGTTGTATGTTCTTCCCCTCTCCCTCCCTGGCTGACTCCAGTGCACTCTGGTTCTTTGATGCCCTGACTGCCAACCATTGCCAACAGCACCATCTTGGCAAAACAACCAACAAAAATAATTGCTCCCATTGGTTGTGTGTCCTTGCTGCCCTCTTTGGTGCCATCTATGTTTTCCTTGTTGTTCCTTTGCTGTAGCAGCCATGGGACCCCAAGGAAGACCCCAAGGAGATCCTTTTTGTGGGTTTAACTGCGAAGTGTTTTCATGCATGTTCCAGCTGATCCTTCAGCTCAGTCCTGTATTATTTGAGCAAAGTCCATGTGCAGCATTCAATAAAAAGTTTAGACATCATCAGTTACCTCACCACCTAATTCTGGGTTTAAATGTTTGTTCAAGGTAAGAACGTGTTCATCTGATCATGGCAAATAAAAATCACATCTCAATTCTTTTAAAAATACCTTCCTATTTCGGGCATGAATTTAAGTTCTTAAGTTTTAGAAATCATCTGTTGCTAAAGTAAAGCCTGGAAAAAAAAGGATCAAAACCATTTGTTAAGCAAATACAATTTTCCAATAGTAAATTGATTCTGTCACCTGAATTGAGATATACTACCTGGAACTAGTTCCCTGATTACTTTTAACAGTTTATGAAGGGTTGTGACTGGTTATTTGGATTTTTCTTCCCCTGCAGCTGTGAATTAGATGAAAAATACTGCAGCTGAACATAACATTGTTTTGTCACTAGGAAATTCACTGCTGGCATTGAATTCAGCCTGGAAAAGTAAAGAGGTCATGACACAACATCTGTTTTGTGGAGAGCATAGTTATTACCACCAGTAATACTGCAAATACTGGAGTGGAAAAAATAACTCCAGAGCAAAGATGCTGCTAAGTTGCCTTTTTGACCATTGTTTTATGGGCCATGTTAGCTGGATTTCGTCTCACATGTGTGTTTGGAAGGTAAGTTTGAACAAAATTCTCCTGCTGCTCAAACATAAGGTGGAGCTGTTTCTTTGTGGTAGAGTTTCCACCTCATCTCCTCCACGCCTTCCTTTTTCACCCTCCTTACCACATTTTCAGTGTTGCCAGTGATTTTACAGGCAGTGTGCTGGAGGCATGTGACTGAGGTTTTTTAAACTCCTGTAATGATTTACATTTGCTCTTAGGTTTCATTTTTAGCTAACACAATCCATATGAGATGTTAGGGGACCTCACCCTGCACTAAGCTGTGGTTAATCCTCCTCCCCCTGTTGCTGATCTGAACTGACTTGGATTCCCATCCCTGGTTGTAACTGGGGGAGCTTCTTTACCTCTTAATGGGGTGATGGCCTTTGTATGTCAAGGACAAAAATAAGGCACATAAATAGGAATAATTTTTTGTCCACTTCATGTTGTCATTTCTCTATTTTTACTAATCATTTCAAGTTGTAGTTTCTAATGAACATTTTCTGAAGGTAGAATGCGCTGTGACATCCTTGGAAGCAACTTCCAGAGTTAAGAGTTAATGTTTTACAATGGCTGCAGTGGCACCTGTGGCTCTCTGAGCTTCTGACCCTACAGAAAGCATCCCAGTGTTGTATTTGTCTGCTTTGGAGGAATGATGGGGAGTGTGGGAGCAGTGCTTCAGGGGACAGGCAGAGACTGCAGCTGCAGCAGCTCCCAGGAATGAGCACCTTTCCCCCTGCCTGTAAAGCCTTTCTTGTGCCTGGTTTGTGCTTTACCTTTGAAGTTGCATTCTCCAGGTCCTGACTTGCAGAGATTCAGACTCTTACCCTTCTTGCTAAAAACCAGCTCCTCAATCCTTCCATTATCTGGCTCGTGTGAAAGCCTCAGTTGTGGATTTCAAAGCTTCTCTGTGAACTGGATGTGTCTGTGATTTAACTGGGAGATAGCCAGCAGCTTCAAATGTGAAATTCACTTTCTGTGTGTAGCAGATAGTGTTACACAGCCCTGAGAAAAACCCATCACACACACACACAAAACAAACTGTGGCAACCCCTTGGGAAAATGAAGGTTTCTTTATCCTCAGGTTTTGCACACACTCTAGGTATTGAGTAATCATCTTCTAACTGCTCTTAGAAGTAGCCCCCCCCTAAGTTCACCTGCAGCCAGCGAGAGAAAACCCTTTTTATGAGGTCATTCTTCTCTCATTCACTCCTGTAATGGAAAGGTTGACTCACCAGCCCCAGCCTCAGAGAGGTAGATAGGATATCTACACTGTCATTTCACTTCTCCAGCCCTGTTATGCCACATATTAGTCAGAGTTCATTTATTTCATTAGTTTACTTTGTAAAGCAATTACATAACTGTTTCCACAATAGGACTAGAATGGTGTTTTACATTTACTAAAATAACTTGGCAATTAATTTCAAATGATCTCTGTGCAGCAATCTCCTACATATAATAGAATTATTCAAATGTCTATGAACATTTTACATGCAGTATTAGAGTGAGTTAGATCAATCAAAAATTAATTGCATCCAAGGCATCAGTATAGCCTTCTGGGATCAGCTGAATGCCAGTATGTCACAATAAAGTCATAATAATTGATGTAGCATTGAATCGTGCCTTTGCTTCTCCCTTATAATGGCAATTTTATTAGCTGAGCAGGCTAGGTAGAAAAATGAAAAGAAAAGAGAAATGAAAGTAAGTTAAATACCAGCTAGTGGCCATTAACTTTGATTTAATTCTGTGCTTATGTGGTTTATCATCCTGACACTTTCTGTATGCCTAAAAAAGCTTGTTTTGCACAATTGCACTTCCCCTGTGCTTCCTATTTATATATCTGTAGAGAAGAATGGAGTATATGTCTGAGCATTCAATTCAAGCTGTCAACACAAAATATTTCTTCTGGACTTTGATTTGATGACTTGGGCAGTTAACATGAAAAGTATCTCCTGCTGAGGGTTTGGTTTTTTCTGGGCTTCTTTCTTTCTCAAGGTGTGACTCTTGGATTATTTATGTAGTAGAAGTCGAGTGCAGATATCAAAATATTTAATAATTCCTCTTCTCACTGGTGATTTCTTCTGTTTATTTATTTTTAAATTCATAAACCAAAACTATTGCTGTATCACAACTACTGAAGAGTTGAACTGAATTAATACTTTGGCTTCTTTGTCTATGGGTATTGGGGAACGGAGAAATTCCTCAGCTTCAAATTCAACTACAAACTTTTTACTGTTTTCAGAGAATTTGTGAACTAGATGAGAGTTCGTTTTCATTATTTGATAAGCCACATTGACTGCCAGCAGGTACAGAAAGAGAGTGAATGAGAAGGTAAGCAGGGGTGGTGAGGGGCAAAATTGCAAGAAAACCAGGCTGTTGCCTTGGGTTAGAGAGACACGGGTGGTAGCTGTTGTTTTGTCTTGTTTTATCGCCCAGGGACCTGAAAACATGTGCTGGAAATAGTTAAACACACTCAACTTGGTAGAGCTGTAGCTGGGTATTCAGGTGGGAAAACCATTCAAACATGAGATGGAAATCCAGATCTACAAAATTCTGAGCTGTCAGGCTCCATGAGCAATGCAAGACAGGGATGTAAGAGCCTGGAAGACAGATTGGTGCCTGAGAGCTGGCAAAGGGAGCAAAGCACATTAATGTAGGACCCGAGGAAGTCTTGTGAGTCCACATAAAGTGACTTTTTCCCTGTGAGTTTGGCTGTGTTAGCAATGCTGTTGATGTATCTTGTTCTCTTTAGTGCTTCATCTACCCAGTCTTATTTCCTTACTTCATCTTGCTGCTGCATTTTTAAAAGCAAGAGCAGACTCAAACCTGCAAAGCTGTGCTGCTTGTGAGCAGGCAGGAAAACTGAGCGTTCGCTCTGAGTGAGCCCCAAATTGGGGCTGCATCCAGCTTGTTAATGGTGGAGGGTTGAAAACAAATGTGAAAGTCTTTGGACTTTCTGGGCTTTGCTCAGATCCTGGTAGATCTATTTAAAAGCACCTGGATTTCAGCAGAGAAACTGCTCTCCACTCATTCCTGGAGGGCAGAGCCAGGGCAGTAAGTGGAGAGGTGGTGGTGACTCCAAGTGACTGAACTATGGCAGCATGTGGGGGACTTTGCAGATAAAGCAACCAGAACTTGGCCTCTGATCAGGGCATTCCATCACTACAGAGCTGACAAAATTGCATTATCAGAAAAGTTGGTAAAGCATGGAAAGGGGCTGAGGATGGAAAAAAAAAGCTTTGAAAGTTTAGAAACCTGCATCCCTTTCAGGGCTGCACTTTATCAGCCTGCATGTAAACAGCAGATTGGTGAAAAAAGCCAAACTAAAGCCAGTGTAGGTGGCCCTGCTACCAGCTCAGCTGCCAGAGGGCTGGATTCACCCTGGTTTGCAGCACCTGATGTGCTTGGGCTGGGCTGAGACCTGTGCCCCTGCAACCAACCTGCTGCTTGGCCTGATTTGTGCCCTGGCTCTGGAATTCCTGCCTTGGCTGGGAGTGCTCAGACTGCAGGATTTGCCCTGCAGCTGGTGACTCAGTGATTGATGGCTGTACAGACAGATATTTGCTAAATTTGTGCAAGAATGGGAAGGGAGTGTGACTGTTTGTGGGAATCTGAAAGGCAGGAAAAATGAGGGAGAGGTGGGGTAGGTCAGCAATGTACGGTTTGCATATGGTAAAAACACGACAGTTGGCAGGAATTTTTCCTAAATTATAACTTTGCAATTTGCTCCTCATTTAAATTTATCTGGAACATATATCTGTGGAAGTGACAGCAAAGCCCTCATGTTTGAAAGGCAGTAAAATTAGCCAACATAAAGATGCAGAACATACTGCAGATTATGTAGCTGCAATTCTATGATGAAAAAAATCCATTCCCTTTTCCACTTACTGATTATGGATTTCAGCACGTATTTCCAAATTATTTTAAAATTAAAAAGGGTGGGGATAATTCATTGACATCATAAGGATGTGTTGTCCTGGCAGATGTTGCCAGTCAGACTTTCTGATTAAACCTGCCCTTCAGGGCTCCTAATTTGAAATGAAATGCAAAATTAAGGCATGACAGAAATTTTTCTCACAGTCAACAGATCAACTGTCAGATTCTGAGCAGAATTACCTCTCACTAAATTTCCTTTTAACCCAAGTGACCTGCAAAAAAGCTTTGTGAAGTACAAGGCACCAACAAGTGGCACTGGATACTGAAGTGCCAGCTCAGCCTTTTTAATAAAAATCAGAGTAAAAACTGAGCAACACTTGTGTGCATGTGTGTGTGGGGTGTGTGTGTCTGGCTTTCCCTTCGATGAACTGACATTATCTTTCATGCTTTGAAATGGTGTTGATATTTCCCTAACTGGAGGCATTTCATTTCTGTGCTGGGGAATTTGAGGATATTTCCTTGGCTTTTTGTGCATCTCTGGGTCATTTGTTAAAATTTCTGTGTTCCAGCACAGTTGAGGTGTTTTAATGGCTTTAACCTGATTACCCTGCAGACAGTTTATTATTTTCTGTTATTTTTCCCTACCTTCCCTTTCTGTATCTCTCCCTGAGTGCTACCCTTTCAGATGTTGGTTTGCTTAGCACTGAGCCATTGGACTCCCTTGTTCTCTGCATGTTTTTCTGCCAGGCTCTGGGTCCTCTTTTACTCCCGTTGTACAAGATTTTACCGGTTGTATCCTCCAAAACAAAAAAAGTGAAATTAATTTTATTAATTAATGCTTGACTTCTTATAGTAATGAAGAGTTTATTAGATTGCTTGTAATTATATAATTTATTTCTCAGTGTGAAGAGAATTTTTTTATTTGACTCAAAATTTAATCATATTTGAGTGATTTAACTAAGCTATTATTTGTGACCTTCATTTGTACAAGTGTGCTTTGCTCTTTACTGGCAATACCTGTGAGGCTCTGCTTTTTTCTCCCCTAAGGTGTGCTTGTATCAACAGTTTTCAGTCAAATATGAATTTCTCGACAGAATTTTGTATTTTTCCTAAAATTGCAGGAAAAGCCTGGTGAAATTTTGGGTTCCCCAAATTTACTCCCTGTCAGGAGTGTAAGGTGCAGTCAGGGAGCAAGCTGATATTGGAATTCAGTTGATTGATGTGGCTTCTGCTCCTCTCCTGAGTATTTCTCTCCCAGGTTTTTGTGTTGCAAATTTAGGGCTACTTTGAGATAATTGGGAGTTCTGAGAACATTCCAAAAATTTAGCTTCCTACTGGAGCATTCAATTTTTGTATTTCTATAAATGGACTTGTGAATAAGACTCTCTTAATGTTTTTGTCTTACAGTAACTGGAAAAAAAGAAGTGTTTTTCAAATGAGGAATACTGGGAAAGAGCTCCATGTGAGACCATTTATCTGCTTCCTGTAATCATGGGTTACATTACTGCACATAATGCTCATGTGCCTGAGGCAATGCCATATTACAGCAGCAAAAATAATAGCAATGTCATTTTAATAGTTATATGGAAGTATTTCCCATAACACAGAAGTTATTCTTACCTTTTCTTAGCTTTTTTTTTTTTTTCTTTGCAGAGCTTTTGTGATGTTAATAGAGCTGGATACTGTCTTCATGTTTTAAAGCTGTTCATAGGGCTATTCTCAAAATGGTGTCTTAATTGTTTGTTTGTTCTGTCAGCCTTCTATTTGTTTTCTACAGCTGAAATAAAGAGCAGCACTATATGTTTAATTGTAATAATTCTGTGGGTTTGACTGTTGTTTTTTGTTTTTATGGCTGTTACTGAAACATTGGTAGGAAGGAAATATTATCAGTGACTTTCTTCATCTGCAATAATATTTTAATGCTTCTCCGAGTATTTCTTCATTTACATTTCTTTTTAAGGTGGATTAAAGACGTTCTGACTTTCTTATTTTAGATATGGACATTTTAATTCAAATTAATTAAGTAGCAATAACTTTTGGCAACTTCAGGGAGAGCAGAGAGACCTCCTGAGCCTGGAGCCTGGAACCTTCCAGTCTCTACCAGTTCTATTGCATGAAAGTCTTATCTGAGACTTGATGCTTTCAAGCAGCATCCTTTTATGCAAGAAATCACTATTTGGCATCTATTTTTACTTTCTGAATGAGAGATATTGAGTGATGAGCTTTGCCCTTGTGAGAGGAGCAATGCCATGGAGCCTTTTGTATCCACAGCACTCTGAGTTTCCAGCACTGGGGGAATGGAGAGGAAGAAGGAACCCAATTTCACTGCACTCCTTTGTTCTGCCAAAAGATGGAGTAAATGATCTACTGAACTGCCTGTGCTGCTAATTGATTTTCTGGGCTACCAGGAACTTTTCCACAAGGAAGGAAGGAAGGTTCTCTGTTGCCTTATAGTGTTAAAGCTTCCTTCTCATAATCTGTGCTAAATGTAATGAGGCAGTTCTTCTTAATGAATTGACCAAATTGGTTGGTAACAGATGGGTTGATGACAAATGGGTTAATTAGTAGTGTTATCTAATCAGTTTTTATTTCAATTATTTTGTCTGCTTATGTGTGAAAGGGTTATTTTAAAACAGTCCTTTCACCTCTTTCAGAGGAAAGAAGTATCTGCATTATTGACCAAAGCAGTCCCTTCTACAAATATAGGGATCCTCAAAACAAACTAAAAATAGTATTGGTGTGCCATAATTACAAGTGTAAAAGTTGGCATTTTCAGTGATGCAAGCTTTTTTTAGACAGTTGCTGTGGAACACTGACTCTCTTTGGCAAATAAAACCCATGTGCTGTAAGCATAGCTGGGTATATATTGTAATTTTCTGCAGATTTTCACTGTCCATGCTGAAATTACCTGTTGGATTCTAGTGACTGAGCTTCTGCCATGAAGGAGCCAATTCTGGTATGAAAGGCTTTGTTTTTCCTGTACCTTTGTCGCTGCATTCACCCCGGTCAGTGCCTGCCTTTGTGCCAGAGGACTCTGTGGAATTGTTCCTCTCAGGTATGCGCCGAGTGATGCCACGCAATTACCAACCCCTCCAGTTATAGGGGCTGCCAATCTGAACCTCTGAGTAAGAAGTGCTGGGAAGACTAATCAGGATAAGTTGGAGGAGGCTGAAATCACAGGAGACAGACTGTGCAATTTAGATTCATCAGGTAAATGAACTACAGACGTGTGCTGTGGGTAAAGCTGGTCCCAGAGTGGCCTTTTTGGCGAGGTAACACCACGGTGATTTTCCAAAGGTGCAGGAGGGTGAGCTGCTGTTTTTACAGCAGCCTTTAGTACACGTGTTTCATCTAATGTCTTGTGTCTTCCATTGCTTAGACTTTATTTTCCCCCAGCCATCTCATTTATTTGTACAAGTCTCACCTGCAGAAGTGGTCTCCTTTGACTGCTTCCAGAAAATCCTTTTTTCAGTCCTGACTTTGTAGCTCTTCAGAGAATTGAAAGATGGAGGACTGCTTTTAACTTTGAGCATTTTCAGTAATGCAGACTTTTGCCTTTAAATGTCAGTAACTTGCAGCATTGGAACAGAAGTGAAATGCCTGTGGATGGCATAAATGGGGCAGAGAGGTTAAATTACTTATTTGGATGTACTTGGGAAGTCTGTGTCAGAGAGCAGTCCAGAGTAGTGTTTGGATTTTATATCTATTTCAGGTTACAGATGATTCTATTACCAACCTCCCAGTATGAAATTTTAGACATAGCTCCTTGATTCCTTCTCGTCCTACAAAAAAACCTCCACAAAAGTAAGCACTTAATAAATGATAATATGAAATGCAGTGTGGGAAGATGAAGGAATGCCATCACAAATTGGAAGGTCATTTTGGTGATTCAATGAATTTTGTACATTTTGGTTATTACAAACACTGGCAGCTCTAATTGTGTCTTACAAGACTTTACTCAGCTTTCAAGTGCATTTATATAACTTTCACCCATTATTGTAAAAAATTGCTAGATATACTAGCTAGATCACAGGCTCACAGGAAGAATGCTCCTACTGAGGATGAGGAGAAAAGTTTTGATTTGACACATGGTGATGAATTTTTACTGAAATAGAGTCCTTTGCAGTGCCATATTTGCATACAGCACTGTTCTCCAAATAGAAAGGACTCTTGGGCTTGCAGCAGTTCTTATTTGAAATACTCTGACTTTGCTGCCTATTCTATATAAGGCATAACTATCTGGAAGAACAAACTTAAATGTTAATGAATTCAACTGCTTTATCCTATATGTATTCATTTTAGGAGAATTGGAAGGTGGGAGCTGAAAGGAAAGGAGTTAAGGGTGGAAAATAGATGCTTTGTGTAAACCAATTGCTTCTAAAAGTAGATTTTTCTCTTCAGGTCAAAGTATTATTTCAGAGGCAGTCAATATGCATAATGCACAGATTTTCTCCTCAATTGCTTAAAAAATATCAGTAAATAATCTAAAATTTGATAATGTTGAGGTGGACAAGGTGAAATAAATTTAAATTTGCAGGACACAAAGCCAAACATTTGTGAACTGGAGCAGGTTGTGAAGAATTGCTGCCAGTCCTGTGGTGCTGTGAGGTTGGCCTGGTGCTAACTCTAATTGCCATTGCTTTGTGCTGCCCGGGAAAGGTTTTCCAAAGTGGAGATGACCAGGATAATCTTGGCAGCTTTAAGGCCCCAGATACTGCAGATGTTGAAAATGTGCTTTTCCCCTGACACCCCAAATGGTTCTGTTTAAACAGAAGAAGACTGAGTACACTGAGGTAGACCCCAGAGTATGGGAAACTCTCTGAAATCCCATTGTTTTACTGCTGCTCTGTACTTGTTTAAGCTGTGCTGGGAGCTCTCTGTGAGCTCTGCACATCGTTTTATCTCTGCTGGGATGCAGGAATGCTCACTGTGGAATGGGCACTGTGCAAGGAGCAATGGCCTGTGGTGTCTGCTTGTGTGGGCATGAGGACCTGATTTAAGTTTTCTGTGGCTCTATTGGTGGTACAGACAAAATAGGAGTGGTCTCACTTCATTAGTTGTTTACGCCACACACATAAAATGTTCATTTCGTCACACACCCTGGCACAAGACACTGAGCAATGATATGACTGTTGGTATAAATATTTTTCTTTCAAAGCATTTTAATGCCCTTAAGTAAATTGGCTTGAGATACAGGATTAGTCTGCAGTCTAAGCACTCAGAAGTTAGTTAGACACTCCAATTAAAGGCATTCTCTGGCCTCTTTACAGAGGAAATTGCAAACTGCAAGTATAAATCTCTTGGTTTTAGTTTGATTTCTGGATGTCCTTTTCTTTGAGCTGCTGAGAACAGGCAGAGTCATGCTGTAGCTTTGGTTCTAGAGTGTGTTAAAGGCAATTGTTTCATCTCTCACTGTAGCATAAGTCTACAGCTGAAAGGAAGCACTAAGTAATATAATCACACTCACCTTGATTATATTTTATCTCTTTTATCTGCTCTTGCTCCTACTGAAATCACAAAACTGTCTGAATTAAAGTGGATTGGAAATCTAAAATAAGTTCTGTCTAAAATCCTGTGTGTATATATAAATCTTAGAGATTGAAAGTTATCCTGTTGGTGTGCTGCTTTTTAAAAGCAATATTGCAATGTTGACAGTGCAGTTTAAATTGAGGTATGCATTTGTGGCAAGGTTGAGTGAGCTCCCACATCTATCTTTTAAACCTAAAATATTGACAGTAATGTAATCAAAGTTCTGACTTTTTATAGAAGGTTTCCTGAGGCTGTCTGTCAGAAATCTATTAAATCTGAAAAAGAAACAAAACCATGTTCTGTAAGGCTGATGTAAATGATTCCAAAAAATCCGGAACTCCACTGAATCTCTCTCTTATTCTTGACATGAGACTAGCACAGATTTTGTGAGCTTTCCACATTTCTTTCCTTGTGCTAATTTTTCAGCATTTAAAGAGGAGAATGTACTGGAAGGCCCTAGAGCTGTTAATGGAATATTTTTCCCCCCTCTGTGCTGTGTTTAAAACTCTCCACTGGGGCTATTCCTGCTGGGGCCTTTTCAATTTAAATCTTTAACTTTCCTGATGTTAAAGACTCACTTTTCTTAATGAACTGAATTTTTAAATGTATGGATTTGTTTGAAAATAATTCAAGAGGAGCAATCTGAAGGTTTTTTTAAAATTATATTACCTTAATTCCTAGCTACAGTGTGTACTTAATGCTGGGACTAATGGCATTGATGCACATGTCTTCCAGTTAGTTGGCCCATGACCCTTCATGTGTTACTTTTATTCTAGCCTGGAATATATTTTAATCTCCAAAGTGTCTGATATGCTCATCACAGAAAATTGCGCTATTCTTTCAAGTTTCTGTCAAATTTTTTAGGGAGAAACCTCCCTTTGCAGGAGTGTCTGTAAATAAATAATGAATGTTTTTGTAAACAGTCTTCTATTTGCTCTGTTGTGGCTTCTAATTTAAAAGATATTTCTTGCCAAAATCTATCTCTTGGTTGCTCAAACTAATTGCAGAGAGTGATTAAAAAAAAAACCAACAAAAAACATTCATTTGTGTGGCTCCTACTTCATATGGCTCTGACTTGCTGCTCATGACATCTCAAACACTCTAAAAGGAGTGTCCACTCTAGCCACAGGCAAAGTTTTCAGAGGTGCCTTGTGTTCAGGTTTGTGAAGGTAGGACTGGATGCTGACCTTTCCCAAATTATTTAAACTCTCCACTGTGTTCTTTCTGTTCAAATAAAAAGTTAGTTGACTGGCCATGAATACACCAACTCTGCTCCCCTTTATTCCTGCCTGTCTTGCGAGTGTCTCAAGCTTGGGACTTGTCAGTCTTGTTGTCTTGTGTACCCTGATGTGTCTTGAGAGCATCCCCTAAAAGGGCAGCTGGATTGGTGATGAACCACTGGTTTTCTTTCACAGGCTTTATTCAGCCCAGGTGTGTCAGGAGGGGGAGAATTCAGGAGTGTTCAGTGACCTTCACACTCCCCCTGCCCTGTGGTTTAGTGCTGGCAGAGCTGTCTGTGCTTCCAGGGGGCCCTGCT